>NC_137504.1:15390000-15865000 GCF_041902795.1 Electrophorus electricus
GCTCTTCTGTTTGTGTCTATGTATGTGCATGTGCCATCCACGCAGGACGACCATCTGCAACCTGTACACCATGCCGCGTGTCCCCGAGCCTGTGTGGCTGACCATGATGTCTGGCACTCCCGAGAAGAACCAGCTCTGCGGCCACTTCATGCGTGAGCTTGCATCGCTTATGGAGCAAGTCTCCAAGAACCAGTAAGAGTAACTGAGCTCTATATATAAAGGCTGTATGTAAAAAGATGTGCTATAGATCCCCTAACACTGATGTGAAGTATACATGTGCATAATATTCAGACTAGCTCACAGAAATTGTATTTACCAATAAATGTAGACTTTTTAGGGTGAAGTTGGTGGCTAAAAACTTAGTTGGGTACCTGGCAGATATTCAGCTTTATGAAGTGGGCATCAGAAGATTTTCTCTGTGACAAGGCAGCAGGTCCTTTAAGGGAATTCCTCTCTCATGTAGATCCTGTTTTGCCCTTTTCTCTTCCCTCAGGTTCCTCCCAGCTCTTCTTACAGCCATACTCACTAACCACTTGGCCTGGGTGCCCACAGTAATGCCTAATGGCCAGCCACCCATTAAGATCTTCCTGGAGAAGCATTCCTCACAGAGTGTGGACATGCTGGCCAAGACGCATCCTTACAACCCTCTTTGGGCTCAGCTTGGTAAGTAAATGAGAAGTTATACAAATGGCTGAATGCCTCTCACCACCTAGTGGCAGATTGTAAGTAATTACTTATAAAGAAACTATAAAGAAAAAACTTGGTTTGACGTTGGGACAGTTCGCTGTCACCCTTTTTAAGGTATTCAGAAAATAAGACATAAGATGAATAAGCACTTTGCTTTGTCCTGTTATTTTTTTCCTGTACTTTTTCAGAATGAGACAAATTTTGTTGTCTTACTGTAGGTGATCTGTATGGTGCAATTGGCTCACCAGTGCGCCTCTCACGCACGGTGGTGGTGGGCCGGCGCCAGGATCTTGTTCAGCGGATCCTCTACGTGCTCACCTACTTCATCCGTTGCTCTGAATTGCTGGAGACCCACCTGCTGGAGAGTGCCGAGGACGAAGCCATTGTCATGCCCGGCTCGCTCATCACAACCTCCCTGCGTCGCGGCGAGGTGGAGGAGTCCGACTATGTGCTGGTCACTGTACACAAGCCCAACCATGACTACCTCTCCCAGGGTGCCGAGCCTGAGGAGGGCTACCCTGCTGACAGCAACAGCCTGCAGAGCAACACATACACGGACACGGAAAAAGGCATCCTCCAGGTGGAGGATGTGGGCGAGGGCCCCACCTGCCGGGAAGTGGACAACCTGCGGCCAGAGGCACGGCTGGAGACTGTGGTGCAGGTGGGTTCCACCTCGCCCAGGGAGAGTGGCCCCCTTCTGGACATCCAGAGACAGTCAGAGAAGCATGACGTCGATGTAGATGAAGGAGGTTTGTCTATAAACATCTTCCGGTGGTCTGGAATGCCACTAGAAAAGAAGCCGCCTGACAAGAGCCAGGCACCCATGTCTTTCCTGCTGGATGACGAAGAGGGGCCTGCTTCTAAAGTCACGTTCCTCATCGGTGACTCTATGTCCCCTGAATCTGACATGGACAGCAGGCGGCGGAGAGTGGAGGAGGAGATCAAGAAGCACAAAATGTACTTCATGGAGAAACAGCAGCAACAGTGTAGCAACAGTGGGCAACTTGGCGAGGCCAAGGCCCTTTTGCCTAAGCCCCTCCTAGTGGACCAAATTACGACCAATGAGTGCAAGGAAGCCAAACCTTTGGCCCGCATTGCTAGCAATATTCCTTGTTTCAGCCCTGGGGCCCAACAGGAGTGTATGGACCTGTTTGATGAGTATTTTAGCGATGAAAACCCAGTGGAGACGAGGACTATCGACGACGTCTCTGTTGCGCCACCTGAGACGCCGATGAGCGGCACAGAGGAGCCTGACCATGATAGGCCAGGCTCACGGAGAGGCTCAGTGGTGATGACTCATGAGCCAGCTTGTGAGCATAGCAAAGGGGACCCATGTACCTGCAGTGTGAGCAGTGCTGCCGCTGGCTGCTGTACCACATGTCGCTTTGTAGAGCAGGACAGAGGCATCGAGATATCACTGAGCATACCATCACAATCGGAGATGGGGGACCAAAAGAAGGCACCCCTGCTGAATGACTCAGAGATCCCACGCAACGAGAGCTCAGACAGCGCTCTGGGGGACAGTGAAAGTGAGGACACAGGGCAGGAGCTTCCCAGACAGGAGCGAGATGGACAGTTCTTCAGTGAGGAGCAAGCTGACTGGCAAGATGAGCTGGAAGTGCCCTTCCCTGGGTAGGTGAACAGAGCTTTCTTGAAAATCAAAAAATAATGAACTAATCTCGAGGCTCAGTGAACTGGAGTTATTGGGTTGATTTATTTATTTATTTTTTAATAATAAAAAAAAAAAAATTTACAGTAAAGCATTTTTCAACAATAAGTGGAAATGGTATTTATTAAGTATGGGATTATAAAAGAGGAGCATATTTGTGGTAAAAGTAGTTCGTTTCATTCCTGTACATCACAACTTAGAAACTGGTTTTATTACGCTTTCCAACTACAAGTCTTAAACTACAGTGTAACATTGTGATTTTTGGGGAATTTATTTTGACAGGGCAAAGTTGGTGGAAAACTACTCCAAACCAAGCATCGCCAACTTTGGGAGGTCGTTATTTGGGGGATACTGTCCCACGTACGTCCCTGACTTTGTTCTGCATGGAGTACCCAGTGACGACAAGCTGAGGCAGAGCCTTATGTCTGACTTGGCTCATACTGTCCAGGTGAACATGATTAGAAACCTTTTAGTCATTATGGTCATTTGTATTTGGAGACTCTGTTTGGTGGGACTTCCAGCAAGTTTTTAATATTTTATTCCAGAAATTGCTAAAGGCAACATGAATTTTTTTTTTTGTCCATTTTGCACATGTTCCATGCTCATTTCAAAATATCTGGCACAGCCTAAAATGCTCTCCTCTCTCCGCTCGCCCCACAGCACCCTGTGCTGGATGAGCCTATTGCTGAGGCTGTCTGCGTTATCGCAGACACAGAACGGTGGACGGTGCAGGTGGCTAGCAGCCAGAGGCGAACCACCGAGAACAAGCTTGGTAAAGAGGTTCTCGTGTCCAGTCTTGTGTCCAACCTGCTGCAGTCCACCTACCAGCTGTATCGTCTCAACCTCTCCCCCAACTTTGTGAGTGTACCTCTAATGTTGGCTTTTTCTGGTTGGCTGTGGTACAGGACTTTGGTTGAACTTATCCTCGCTACCAAACACTAGCTTTCAATTATAAAGTTATGTGAAAATTCTTGGGTCAAATTCTCCCTTTAAGCAGCCATTGACCCTGATGTAATGCTTCCCAAAAGCAAGGTTAGATCTTTTACTACTGCCAGCATATGCAAATTCTGCTATAACTAAATGAAACGACCAACTTTGCTTCAACTGGTGCACAGTTTGAGGTCTTTACTCTTCATAATCTTACCTACTTCATACTCTGGATGAGTCATTAGACACAGTAAATAGATAACCATTCTCTCTAATATGATTATGAATGATGGCACATTATCAATTCTGCTGATTAGCTTCTTTTACTAAATGTTTACCAGCCTGTGACCTGCCCTTTTCTTACACATCCCAAATAATCTCTTAATAAACAGTAACAGAGAACACAAACTGACATGATGCATCTACAGCTAGAACAAAGGCTCTGGGAAACTGTAGTAAGGGCTCCCTCTCTCTCTCGCAGTGTATAATGCACCTAGAGGACCGGCTCCAGGAGCTCTACTTCAAGAGTAAAATGCTCGCGGAGTACCTTAAAGGACAGACCCGGGTGCATGTCAAAGAGCTGGGCATGGTTCTTGGGTAAGACCACATTCTGCTTCTATCTGGGCTTTAACACATCATTTGTGGCAGTGATTTTCAATGGTTTTCCTTCTAAATGCAGCATGTCATGCCCTGATTCCAGTTATTTGCTCTCTCCATTCACAGGATTGAATCCAGTGACTTGCCGCTGTTGGCTGCTATTGCAAGCACTCACTCACCGTATGTGGCCCAGATCCTGCTTTAGATATATGGACACATCTTTGCTTTTCGCTGGCAGGGAATTTAAAGGACCTGGAGTGTACCATGCTTGGAGCATCCTGAAACATCAAAGACCCTTTGGGAACTTGCTGCCAGAGCTAACTAGTCCTTACCAACCGCCTACTTGATCACAACAGGCTGCTGAGTAGACTCCATACCACAAGGTGGCAGCAAGGCTTGCGGTGTTATTACCCAGGAATTCCCAATAAGGGAAAATCTGACTTCATTTTTAAAGATGTTTTCTAGGTAGTGGGCTCTATGGCTGACTGTATTTTTATATACAGATAGTATTTGTTTTAGTCCTTCCCTCCTGGAATGACAAATCCAAAGAGGAAATGCAATGATTTTTTAAATGGACAACAAAAGGGAAATTCACTTCAGTGCACCATCTAAAGAAGACATAGGAAACCAAGCTGTCACATGGATTATTGATGCATTCAGTTGGATTGATTTTCTTTTAAGAATATACCATATCAAATGTTAATGCCAGTTATGTGTAATTGTTCTCTTTGTTTACACCTTACTAATCCCAGTGTCTCATTACAAATTGATGACAGACAGTGAAACAGATGGGGAAACTTTGCTCTCTTACATGTTTTCATTATTATTGTCCCACTGGCACAGCACTACCTCAAGTAAATCATTGTCTGATTTGCATAGAATAATTTAAATTGTGATGAGTAACATTAAAAGTCTAAGTAGACTTCTTTTCAGTTTGTGGGTGGAGATCATGAAAACCATGCTGTGCTATGTTAAAGGGATACTTGTACAACAAAGTTTGAGTTTTAAAGGAGAAATGCTGAAACTTCACACAATGAACTTTGTCTAGCTTTGTGGCCACCATACTGTGTTTACTGCTGAAATGCATGGGGAGGGATGGAACAGAAATGTACATTTAAGTCCGTCAATCATGGTATGCTTGCACAGTCATTTTAAAAAAGCGAGGAATAACATTTGAAAATGAACTGATTTATGAAAATGAATTGATTTTATAAAAGGTAACGAACAAATTTATTTATTCATTTTTATTTCCGGTCTTGGGGTAATGCGCGCATCTGAGTCTTAATGCACACGTGGCATGGAAAAAGCAGAGGTTTGGCGGAGTTTATTTTGCCGGTTAAAATAGCAAATGAGATGCTTCTGCAGCAAACGTGCAACTTGTTTCATTTCATTAGAAGATCCTTACGCACGGTCTTCTCAAATATGTATTTATATTTAATTAAGTTCTTCATACATGATTTAGTACAGCATGTGTTCATGTAAATTGTATATATTGCTTAGTTTTCGCTGTGTATTTGTACATAACGTCTTACATTGTGACTTTAGCCTTTTTATTCTTTCCCAATTTTATGGGAATATTGTGCAATAAATGTCAGTTATAAATTTGCATGCGTTTATTGTTCTTCTTTGTGATGCCGCCTTTGCTAGAAATAGTTAAACATCACCTGTAAAGAAAGCCGTGAGATTACATTTGATGTAGCTATATAAACAGAATAGAATGTGCTAGGGGATGAATTAATTATTCAAACTTTTATTAAATGTTGGGCAGCCCCAGTGAAGTGCCCACTAGTTTTAAGAGCATAAACTTTAACGTTGAACCGTTTTTTTTGTCACAGGATTTGCAGTATAGTACAAATCCAAACCAACAGCGCACAGCTAGCCCGTCATGTTGGCACAATTGTAGTTGGACACCTCTGAGGTGGGAAAGCAACTTTCGAAGTGTTGGCTACAAGAAAGTCGCATTTCTGATTTGTTTTATACAGGATTAAGTTGAGTTTTTTACACCAAATAACTCTATTATTTGTCTGATGTCCTCTGAACATTTATTCAGACGGAGGTTTTATACAGGATACTAGTAATTATTGAGATTTCTTTTAGCTATCCTAGCTAGCCGGTTAGCTAGCTACAGAAAATCAATGCAACTGGTAGATAGGGGTTAGGAGTGTCTGGAGACTTAATGTAACTGCGAATGCATTAAGGACTAAGGATTTTAGTAGACTGCATTTTTTTTCCATCTTGGAAGTCCACTGGTTTATCCAATATTAATTCTTAAATGGATTCATCACTCAAGCAAGTACTGAGGAAAGCTCCATCACGGCGCAGTGAAGAGGTAATTTAAGTTAGCTAACTAGCTTACAAGTTTTCTAACAACTGCTAACTAGGCAAGCTAGATACCTTATCTGTCCCAGGAGCTTGTAAGTAGCTTGTAACCCGTGCATCTATCTTCACTAACTTTTCTATCTAGCTATCTAACGCGAGTGAAATGTGAACTATTTTGCTAAGGTCAGGGAACCTTTGATGGCCCTTTAGCTTCCTTACTATACTTCTCAAATGTGCGATCTGATTTAGCTAAAGCTGTAAAAACGTTTTAATTCATTGCGCTACACCGCAGCCAGTTGTAAAATATCTATATATCTAGCCACTTTCTTTTTAATTAGGTTGTGAAAGAGTGGTGATATATAAATATTTAATACTTCAAACATGCGTAACATTCACGAAGATGGTTAGCTAGGGTTAGCACTTCACCAAATCATGTTTTGTCAAGAGGTTCGAAGTTGGAGCTACGATTTGGATCAGCCGCAGATATATGCACACGTTTGATTTGGGAATATACACGATTACATGAATCCGCTAATACTTGTTTCCTTACTTTGACGTTTTATTATAAGGTTGTCTTTTTATCTCAGGTTCCGTTCATGTCTGTGCTAACCAGCTAGTATTGCCGCCGGTGTTTCTGGTATGTGTTATGGTCTTGCGACATAACTTGGAGCTAGTTAGCAAACGCTAGCTAGCTAACCCAAGTTTTGCGTGACTTGGTGTCCTTAGAAACTGTCAGTTTACATGGTTAGCCCGAATGAACACGGGGTAATCTCAGTTAATTTAGTAATTTGCTGTTACTGAAAAGTTAAAGCCATAAATGATTTCTTACATTTTGACACTTTCGTGCAGGATTATTATTATTATTTTTTATCTCAATGGGAGTAGAATGCCTCCCTAAAAACCCTTCCCATGTGAGGTAACTGTGTTTGTGCGCTTTAGGCCGGGCACCTGATATGATTCTAATTTGAACAGATTGAGTCCTTAAAACATTTGACTGCGGATTAGAGTTTAATGTCGGTGTTTGAGTATTGATTAACGCATTGTATCGTGTTGAATACCTCATTCTTTAAGATTGTTATTTATGCAATATTGTAACACACTGACATAGTAATGTTTTATACATCATATGATACAGTGCTACTAGATTTAAGAACACCTTTAGAAATTGTCAAGTAAAGGAATGTTTATGACTTTCTTTTATTATAGGATTTAGGATGATATTTTACACTGACATTCATTAATCTCACAATAAACGCACCAGTAATATAAAATACAATTTATTAATTAGTAAGAATAAATAAAAATGTATGGAACAAATAGAATGTGCAAGTAAGCAAACTGTGTTTGAAGGAGCTTGTAGCACTAAACACATGAGTCTTAAATGTTATGTGATATGAGTACACTTTTTCTAATGTGCCACAGTGATGAGTCTATGAGAGAATGAAGTACATTAGAGAATGCTCAAAATATATAACCTACCTGCACTCTCAGATTATTGTAGGAAACGGGAGAGAAAGTGATTTTTCCCTCCCAGTACACTTGCTGTTTAAAAAAGATTGCATTTTATGGCTTTTACTAAAATGGTGCTAATCTCCATTGATATGTTAATGTAGAAACAGTTCACGTACATGGTTACGTTATTAACTTTCATCTAGTCAACATCTTTAATAACTAGGATAACCCTTGAAGTATCTTGTTAATCCAGTTTAGTATCATAGCTTTATGACCAGTGATGGGCAGTACGCCTTGAAATTGCAGCTCGCCAAGATGCAAGCAAACCCTGTTTTAAAGTAGATTATCTACAGCAAAAATTTTATTTACATGCTTTGCACAGCATATTCTACAACATGTATAATAAATATAGATAAATGATAAGCCAACTTTGTCATTTTGTGACAAATAATTTGTTTTGGTCTTTGTAATGTTCTAGATTTGTAGATTAAGACTGTTTTCCATTCTATTCTATTTAGCAGTTAGTTGTGGCTGATTTTTGTCTGACTGGTACATTTCTTGTTTTTTTGCAAAAACATTCACAAAAGACTGTTAGTGGGATTAGACTTTTATTTCTCAGGAGTCACAGGTTTGATTCAGTTCAAATTTAGGCAGTGTGAGAATCATTACATTGGTCAGTTGGACTGCAGGTTGCATCACAACTAATAAGCAATAAACATTAATGCCAGTAGAAAGAATATTCTCAAAAACTGGTCAAATCATTAGAGAGAAGATGAACAGGCTGAGTATTTATCTTCCTCACTGTAGAGTTCACCTGTAGAATAAACACAACGAGAAACAGTAATGCCCGATCTCTTGCACATGGGTTTATCTTAGTCTTGGATTAAATTGTAATGTCAATGGTGAGTGACCACTGAACGTTCCTATTATCCTAGGTTTAGGACTGATCTTTGTCTGGGAGTCTGGTTTGTAAAGAGGACCAAAGCCTAACTTTGTATATAATATTTATAATATTATAATACTTATTCACGCTGAGGTGTAAAAATAATAGCATACATATGTGACTAAGTATATTGCTGTTTTGGAATAAGCATATACTGTTGTCATGGTATATAATAATTCTAAATTTGCTTCAAAGAAAAGCAATCTGTAGATATGTCATTATTCATTCATTAGTCAATTAGTCTTCCTCATGCATATCATGTTTACTTATTTCCCCATTTCAGACTGGGGTTAATTACAGTGACGACAAAGAATCGGAACACAGAAAGTCTGAAATAAACAAACAAATAAAGAAGGCAAGAAAGAAAGTCTTTATAAGGCCAGGGTCAACACAGTGCACAAATCTACCAAACAGGCTTCCACTGCGCACAGCATAAATAGATTATACAAAGGGGAAGTCAAATTTGTATGGAGTAAAGCGAGTTTTAAAAAAGTTGTTCTTGAATATTAAGCTTAAAATGTTATCATTTAATGAGATTTATTTTGTAAAAATGTTGTAAACAGAATTTAAAATGAATCATGTAATGATTGCTAAATGCAGATGTTTTACTTGTGAATCAGGTTAAATTTATAAAAAGCTTACATGTCTAAAACTTCATGTTTAGTGGATATTAGTCTAGCTATACATGATTTGTTCTTATTAGAAATAATTTTAAAATGGTTATTTGAAATGGAAGCAGAGACTCAAAAATATCACATAATACATTGCTGGTGGGTGGAAAAAGCATGCTGCTGGAAAAGCTGCATTATTTTAAAAATACCAAGACCATTGTCATGCTAATGAAAAATGTCGTCAGGCAAGTAGTGACATTACTTACAGCTAGCTACTCTCTTTAGTATTTCTTATGATTTAGCCTTGAATGGCTAATGGAATCTTGTTCTACCATCATTAACATATTGTACCTTTTATAATGATTGGACTTCAGTTACATGTAGAGTGCTGACTTTCAGGATGGGTTATACATTTTACCTTGTATTATAGCTGGTATGTTGTGTTAAGGAGCAAATTTAAGCAACCCTTTCTACTAGCAGTTTGTCCGTTCTGTCATCATCAGTAGAACAGAGGTACGGAATATCTCGGCCAAGCCATCAACACCAGCAACGGGTGCGGGCTAGGATACTAGGATACTGCCAGGCAGCCCAAACCTAGACAGGAGCAACTGAGGGTAAAGCAGCAGCGGCAGGGCTCAAACCAGCAACCTTCCAAACACAAGTCAAGCACCTTAACCACTGAGCGCTTGTCCATTATGTAGCTTAGTTGGCTTAGCAAATCTATTTTCCAATCCTGAAAATTGAATACATATTGCTGGTGGGCATTCAATAACCACTCTAAATATTCCTTTAGTCTTTTTCTTGTTACACTAAGGTTATTTGTTGAATTTGGCTATATGTCAGGCTAAAGCTGGACATGGCTCTGTATAATTGCACCTTCTTAGTTTAAACTTTGGTCCTTTCAGCAATGTACTAGGAAATGTTATATATTTAAATGTCTTTATTATTTACTAAAATGAGCCAGTTTTGTGACTAGCAATGCAGTAAATCTGTAATCCATGTTATGTTGACACTAGCAGTGTAACACTGGGTTGGGTAACTTTTTAGGACAAAAATGGTCAATAAACAAAATCTAGTGCTCATATTAACAACTAGTATGTGCACTTGCTTGGCCTCAAGGTGTCAATCCTACGCTGTGTTCTGAGTTTGAGCCAGTAGGGTGGTGTGTTAGCATTGTCATGTTGACACTGTCGAATTACTTTGCACTCTTAAGCAAACAACAGCTTGGTTGTTGCAATATTTTTCAAGATTGCTATATTGAAGATTATATATGATGGAAAATAATTTCCAGGTTTTGTGGCAGATTTTTGATGGGATTAAGAGAAGGCCTCATACCCAGTTGCTCAAATGCCCAGTTTCAGTGCTACTGAAAACAATCCCCATGGTTTCATGCTACCAGTACCAAACTCTTCAATGGAGATGGTGTGACCTAGCCTTCTCTGTCTGCTGTTAACCCACAATCAGCCAAAAAGTGTGTTAACTTTTTATTTTGTAAATGTCATCTTTGATTTAAGTCAGCATTTTAGAAGTTTTTTAGTCATGGATGACCCCTTAATAACTTGTCTGAGAAGTAATTTGGTTATGCAGCATCTGTTTAGATTAGCAGTGAGTATCTGGACAGTAGCTATTATATGGCAAAGGGTGGCAGTTCTGTATTTTTTTTCTCCTTCTGTAATCTGAAGAACGTTCAAGCACCTCTGAAATAAATTTGACAATTTGGACAAATTCTTTGTAGTCAGATTCCTGACCCACATAGAACTATTTTGTGTAGGTGTAGAATTCTGAAATCTTATATATTGAGACACAGACAAATATATTATTCTTAAAGAAAAAATCAAATGGTCTATCTGCAATATATTGTTTCAAATTAATTAATTAATTAATTAATTAATTAATTTATTTATTTATTTTGCATTGGTTAGGTTTACCAAAGTTATTAGCATGTTTTTAGCTTTGCCTGCCAGTACTGGAGCAATAACTATAATGGCTTTTAATATTCTAATAAATACTTTTCACTCATAATGATTGGTTCCCTTAGATAAGTGTTTAATATGTGTTAATATTTTACAATTACTAAATGTGTTCTCTTAAAGCTCCTAGGTCCATCCTCCAGGAATCCTCGAACCAGTCGTGTAGACACTGCATCATTGGCATTTTTCACTGCATGATATATTGCTTGAGCTTGCTTTGACTGAAGTTGCCCAATACAGTCAACTGACTAATTTTCTGGCCTTAGGCTCTAAATGATTTATTAGAAACCACTCAGCCAATTTAGAGAATGAACACTTGCCTTCCTTCTTTTTAGCGTATTTACATGTCAAAACTGTAGGCTGATGTACTATTCTGAATATGAGGCTTGTAAAAGATTGGCTAAGTGGTCAAAAACCTGACTTGTAAAAAGGGTGGGGAAGGCTGTTATATGACTTAAATGAACAACCTGTGCTTGCAAAATATAGGACAGCATTTTAGATTTGACGTGCAGAGTTAAACACTTGGGTCATAGGCCAGTTCTTTAATAAGCCTCTGATTGTTAAAGGAATAGTTTGGCAAAGAAAATCAGTTAACATAGTTTTTTACACCAGATATAGCCAGTCAGCCAAGACATGTTTGGCGTAACAATCTTGAAGATGGCATTTTGTCTGACACTTTTGTCCATTTAATTAACAGCTGAATTTGATTTTGAGATGTCTGTAATGTCTTGCTTGTTTGTGCAATGTTCATAGGTGGGCATAAACTTTTCTTACTTATCGGGTACTTGGTTCTTGGAACATTTGTACACCAAACATGTTTTTCTGCTCAAGTACCTTTTGAGGTATAGGGAAAAACTGTGTAAACCCTAATTCTAACCCTAAAACAGTATTTATGAGAACTAACAGATGAAGATCAAGGTGTTTTCTACTGATATTTTAAGTTTTAATCTTTAGCATGTCTGTTTCATATCATCTACATGAAAGTCTCATATCATCTTTTACATTGTATTAACTTCCTCTGACCACTGATTTTTCATCTCTACCTGTGTTCCAGTGGTGTCTGTATTCATTTAATGAAAAAGTGTAATAAAAACTTGAGCAGATGAAATAGGATTACATAACATTTTCCTTCGTTGCCATGGTAATGCTGGGATTCTTATTTTCCTGAGTGAGTTTGGTCTGGCAGTTTTAGTGGAGAAATGGCAGCTAGCATTTTCCCCCTCCTGATTTTCCATGACATGCTGTAATGGTCTTTTTATGCCTTCAACTTTTTTCCTACTGATTATTTCATCCAAATTTGTCTTTGGTATCAGTGCTTTGAAGTCTGATGACATAAATCAAGAGAGGGAGAGAGCCAAAAAATGCTTAGGTGTGATGGACCTTTAAGCTAGTGACATTGAAGACTATTAAAACCAATCCAAATATCATTATGAAAAGATCAAAAAGTTGGCTAGGCACTGCATGTAGTCCAGTTTCAGGACTGCAAGGTTTCAGTTTTGTTATTAAGTAAAGACAGAGAAAACACATCTCGTTGCCACCTGGGATTTTTTTGCGGCTTTGAATCACTCGTGTTTTAGAACTTGTAAGATATTATTTGCATATGCAAGCTCAGCTGATTTCCTTTGATGTGATGCGTTGTATGTTTCAATGATGTTGGAAGAGACCAGAAGAGACCATGAGCTTCTCATCTGGCACTGGTCTGAGTGAGATTAAATGTGCTGGCCACCTATCTGGTCTATTTTAGTCCTGGACCTTGATGCTTCTTACACAGTTTTAGTGAAAATCATGCTTGCCTCTAAGATACAAACACCTCTATAATTTGAAAATCTCTTGTTAGAGCTGGTCTGCCTGTAAAGTCTTACACAAAGTTCCTCTCAAGTTCTGAAAATGTTTGGGAGTTCAAGTCTTCTGTTACTTCTCCAAAGCCATTTATTCAGCAATACTAGGATCTCAATAGCTGTTCTGTTCGTGGACAATGCCCATTCTCTGAAAATCCTCTGCCAGGCATGGGAGTGCAGTTCTGTGAGCTCACCCTGCAGTAGGTGCCTTTTATAACTGGAGTTTGTTCCAGAAGGTGGCAGCAGCTCTGTAGCTGCCCATCATACTGAGGTTCAAACCGTTCAAGCTGAGGTTCAAGCTGTTCAAACCATCTTTGAAAATAGACTGCGTATTCATTCATTTGAATAAAGTAAGACGTCATGACTTGTCCTTTTAAGAAATGACTTGCTTAGGCAAACAAAACTTTTAGAGCATATGAATAAGAATATTCTGTCTGATCAAAGGAGACTGTACTGTAGACCCATTAACCATTTTTACCACCTATGTCAGTGGGGGCCCCCTGTGATGCTCTGGGCAGTGCCTGCCTGTGCATGAAGCGCTTTGGCTAGAGCTCACTGGCAGTATGGAGGGTGTAGTCTTTGCTAATATGCATTTTGAATCTCCTGTCTTGGAATAAGATCTTCTTTGGCCCTCCCATAGTTACTGTCACTGGCAGCAAAGAGTTTTGCAACAAATGCACAATTTTGAGTGGAACAGCATTCCTTGTAAAAAAAAAAAAAAAAAAAGTCCTCCAAATAATGTTGTATATTTAAATTAATAGTTCTGTACATTGGAGCAAAATTTTAAAGTGTTTCCCCTGTTGCTTGTGTTCAAGCATGTTTCATTTCAAAGAGAAAATCAGGAGCACAAGTGACCATGTTTTACCTGTTTTTTGAACACTTTTTCAATCCTTAAGTGATTTCCAACTCAGCTAATGTTGGAATATTGGACTGTTTTCAGCATTAGTAAGTTATGCTTGCTTTCTCTTATTCCTCAGTGCTCCATGCCATCTTTAACGTTTACCTCCCTGAACCAGTATCTAATGCATCAGCTGGTATTGCCCTTCGGTAACTTCAGGGCTGCTTGTCTCTTTATTTTAGCTTGTCAGCTTCCACTCAGTTGGCAGCTCCATTGTACACTTAACCTATATATATTATATATTGGTGGACACTAAACTTTATAGAACAACTTTTTGGCTTTTAGAGAATGCAGCCTTGCCCTGCATTACAGCAGAGAAAGTGTGTGTGTGTGTGTGTGTGTGTGTAATCATGCTGATGCCTGAAGTGAGACACGCTGTCCACCTGTTAGTGCTGTAGGCTCTAAACCCATACTGTTAGCCCAGCATATGGTCTGGTGTGGTGTTTTTTTTTTTTTTTTTTTCTTTCCTTTCATTCTTCAGGCCATTTGCACTTAATGTTTGAACAGCTGGCCTTGATGGATGCACTTTCAAAGCAGGTTTGTGTGTCAGCTATGATGATGTCAGTTTAATTTAGATGTTTGGTTCATTCGTGACCAACTACTAAGAAGAATGCTGTTTAAGTTGCTTTTGCACAGGTCCACTAGAAGTGCAGGCTCAGTTTTCTAAGATTAATCCTTCAAGTATGTTGTTTCACTGTATGCTTTCCCAGCATGCTTAGCTTTGTGTTCAATTGCATTAGACCACATATTTCCACACTAATGCTGTAATCCAGACCTAAAGTGTTGGTTTTGTTTTGCAAAGCATTTAATTGATGACACTGCATAGTTTTCAATGTTGAACCATCTTTACTTACATACAGTGCTTCTGTACTTTGTCCAGGACCTGAACAATATTTACTGTCACCTCTATCACATGGATGTCCTGTCTCACCTCAGGGACCATCAACTCAGGTGAGCTTTAGACTCTTTTTGCTGTGTTCAATTCAATTTTCATTGAACAGCTAGTACCTGTTAAGAAGTAAAAAGTAGACATGTAGCCCTGTAATAGTATGTTGATCTTTACAAACATAACAACTCACTGGGAAACCATATATTACTGTTAGCACACAAAACAAAGACCCGTTCAGTATCAACTATCATCAACTATTATTTGATGGAACAGGTTACATGACATCTCTCTCTGTCGTATATCATGGAACAGAGTAACATAACAACATCATGGTACGTGTTATAGAAAATTAGCATACTAGTACTTTATCAACAGTGTGACATAACACTCCCAGACATCTGATACACACCCAGTCCTCCATCACATTATCGCTCAAGCACAGTGACTTACCCAGTGATACTGTGCCTCTTCCCCAGCACCTGATTACAAACACCATATTGCTTTGCTTTCAGGTCCATTTGCAGACATGCCAGGTACGAGCGCTATGAAGCTCACCACGTCCTGTTCTAGTAAGTCAGGAAATGAGGCCTGCGAGACCTCTGATTTGCAAACTGTTGACTGCCTTGCTAAAGTGCTTACCATAGCAGAACGACCTGCATTATTGCATTTGTCATAACAAACTTTCTAACCATAGCCAGAAGATTAATCACATGCACAAAAAAATTGATTGTCAAAGAATAGTAATGTGCGATAATGTATGAGTTTTCCGGCCAACGCAGGAGATTAATAACTCTTCTGAGCCTGCAGCACACTGTTCATTATTCAGAAAGATTAATAACAATGAACCATGTTATTGGTTTTATTGGTCCTGTTGAATTGGAATTGCTTGTGGTATTTGATAAAAACCATTCTAGGTGATTGTTTAGCAGGGAAAGACTGTCCTAGGCCCAGTTCTAGGTGTTCTCTCTTCTGGAGATATTGGAAGCATTTAAAGTAGTCTCTCTTCTGGAGGTACCAAAAGTATTTAAAGAAACAGGAAAATTATTTGGATCCCTCCTGAAAACAGTAACTGCAGTTAATTATGTCCACCTCAGGCTCCCATAAAACTAATAATACATTTAGTTAAAGCAAGAAGTACCCAACCCATTACAAGCCAGTTTATTGCTCCTGCTCTTAGCCAAGGTCTGTGCTAATTTCTAATTAGAACTGCTCATGCTTTTAGAGAGTACTCATTCAGAAGAGCAAGCTGAGAGGTTTGCTCTCTTTCACAGCAACTGTCAAGGGTCCACTATTCTGTGTCATGAAACTCCATGTAGAAATGGGAGCTTCAGAAAAGTGGAAACCTAATGGCTGCTAGAAAGGCAAATATTTTTCAAGGAAAGTTAATAGTATATCTAACCAGCAGTTTTGCATAAGTCAAGTTTGCATCTTGTCATGTGTCTCTTTTACAGTCCTGATAGCATCGCCATGTGCTGGTATATACTGCTCTCTGGATCCGTCTTAGTTAAGGATCATATGTTCTTGGCACGGTGTTGGTATGTACTACTTCAAATTATTGGGGGGGGGGGGCTTTTGAATTGAACTGCAGTATTGTATTGTTGTCAAATACTTGATTTGTATAAATATTTCCTTTGTTAGAATGTAGCAGATGCCCATTTGGTCTACTAGGTGGAATGGAGTCAGAACACGATTGTAAGTGAATGGAAGAGACTGAAGACACAGATGTGGGGAGCTCTCTTATGTTCATGTTGATGGGAGTTAGATTCCACTGCAGTCACATGATACGACATAACGCTTACAGCCAATCATGATGGCCATGATGTTTTATTAATTGCAGATGTCTGAGGAGGCTCAGACACTTCTGCAAGTTTTTACTGTTTACAGAATTTCTTGCCTGTGTGTGTCATCGTCATCAGAGCTGTTCTAAAATTAGCTGTATTGTCCAGATTGTTGATATGAATATGAATTCATCTAAGCTAGTAGCCTTACTGCATTTGTGCTGTGTGCTGAAGCTGAGTGAAATTTGTGTGCACAGGACGATGAATATGTATGTGTGTTGGATTTGCTAGTGTTAACAGCTAAGTGTTTACGAAGAGTCCCCTGAAGTGACACAAACTCAGTTCCACTTTACAGTGGTTTCCTACAGAGCCAAAGGAGAAGTCGGGCCAGCCCCGCTGCCTGAAACGGGAAGCCCTCTTGGTGTGTGTCTCCTGCTTGAGGGCTCTGGTGAGGAGGGTGGGGGATATTTGCCACTGCGCTGCTCTATTGTGCGGGTGGTGGGAGGGGGTCAGGGGTGGCATGGAATGCGGAAATCCTGGCCAAACAGTTACTTAGCCATGTGTTCCTTATGTAGCTGCACGACCAGAGGAAATGAGCACATTCCCACTGTAGCCCCACAGCTCCGCTGAATACACAGGAACTGTGTGACTCAGGATGAGAGAAAGGCTGGGGAATTCAGACAGGGTGGACTTTTTCAGCCTTTCAGGATCTTACATGCCTTGCTGTATGTTGTGAAGTTATGACTTGTTTTGTCTTTAGTTGGTGTTTAGATTTTTTTCCCAGAATTTTCAGAAAGTTTCATGGATTGCCTTATTTTCTCTGGGAGCTTCATTTGGAATTTTGATATGCTAATACTGTGTCCTGTGAAGGCATGGGTGTTTTTGATGTTTCTGAGTTCCTCAGCCGGTTGGGTGACATTGTTTTCTCTTGCTGATTTAAAAAAAAACAAAAGAAGAAGAAAGGAGAAATAGCACAGGTGTTTGTTAATGACTTTTGAATAAATGGAGCCATTACTACAAAGGACCACATGCCTTGGCAAAAGGATTTCAGAACTTTATCCTTAAGAGTTATTCAGCCTGACTCTCTCAGCACACCTGTTGGCACAGATCAACTTGCTGAACTAAATCGTGAGTAATTAAAGCCCTTATAGCTACTCTCATGTTCGCTGTGCTGTGTTTTGAGTGCTGAAACCACAGCTGTCTTCCTGTGCTAGTCGCCTGATTCATGTGTTTGAATTTGTTCTGTCCTTGAACTGCTCATATAGTCACTTAAGCCACTGTTCAGGCAAGTTAATGTTAAAAGGACGGCAGTGTGTTCTTTGGTAGATTTCACAAGTGTCAGCATGAGGGCGTCGTCCTTTGGGTTTCCCAGGGAAACGTCTGACTCCGTTTTGTTTCTATGAATGTTTACATCTACATGCATTACCATTGTGTGTTGACTGGATATAAAAGCATTGTGCAGAATGTTTGTAAAGCATCCTTGGGTATTCTAATAAAGGCCCCATATAAGTGTAACATTATTATAATAATGATATACGTTGTTGGGTTTCAGAGAAAATGTCATGCTTTTCATATCTATAGTACAGCGGCTGGTCAGCGTGTATCTGAAGTGCGACAGTCATCAGCTCCATTGAGCATGATTTTAGTCCCTTGGGTTTATTTGTTTTTTTGTTTTTTTTAGTGTCAGCAGGCTGTGTTGCCATGGGCATATTAAATAAAATGGATCTGCCAAGGTTGTCCAACATGATTAACAAACTGAGTTTTTATCAATGTCTACTTGAGGAACTTTGGTCCAGTTGTTTCACATCGGCTTACCTACCCTCCACCTGCTAGATCTCTGCTACAGTAGTATTCTTCTATCCTCCTTAACTGCACGTGCATATGAGTGTGGCAGGTGGCACAGAGTCAGTGAGAACAGGAGAGTGCAGACTTCATTAGCTCCTGGCGGGAAGGCATACAGACAATGCTTGGCATCTCAGCCCTGTTTGGCAGGCAGGCCCAGTCTCAGCGAAGTGTGGAAGTGTGAGAGCAAGGCTGACCTCCAGCACACCCAGATGACCTCTCACCAGCTCCACCAAACAGAACGAGGACAGACGTGTACCAGCATGTTTGCTTGAATTCTGAAGCTGCATGCTAATCCCCACTCCCATCCCACCATGTGTGATACTCTTCACTGCCAGGATAGCCACTGAAGAGGTTTCCTCTGCTATTCTAAGCATTGTCAGCTTCCTTCATGGGTGTGATACAAGAGCTTGCAAAGTGTTATCAGCAGTACACGGGTCCTTTGTTCAAATGCTGTGAATGTAGCCGCATTTTGCCTGGTTAGAATGGGCTTGCCTGCACTGGTGCGGGCGCCGAGTGTTTCATTGCGAAAGTCACGGGATGATTACCTTGTTTGATGAGGTTTGGCGCTCTAAAACGGAGCCCTGGCCATTCTCAGCCCTGTGCAGTGCTCATAAAGACACACCCAGTTTTCCAGGGAGTTTTGATGGGACAAATTTGAACATGGATATTCTTGGCCTAATCAGATTGCTCACAAATAGCTGAACTGTATTTGGAATTACAGAATGAACAGAAGAAAGAAGTCAAACTGCAGATGAAGACGACATAAAAACTGGGGGTTTCAATCATTTACATCAGGAGTAGTCACTTAAATTTCACTTCTCATTTTGCAGTCCATTATTACTGACCACAACGGAATGTCATTTTAGGCTTCCCTATAGGAAAACTCCTGAACCTGCATTACTTTGTCATCTGAACATATCCTAAAGCCAAGTATCCAGCCTGACATTTTGATAGTCTTTTTAAGTTCTCTTGTCAACAGCAGTTCTGCCTGATGTCATAAGATAAACCAAGCAGGCACTGGTGGAGGCCCAATGGCTGCCTGCTCTCACTCTCTTTATCTTCTCATAGCTTTGGCCAACAGCAGGGCGGGAGAAGAGGCTGTGAATGCATCGTTCTGCAGCCGTCAGAAATGATCGTGGTGAGTAAAACCTTCCATTTTCGAATCCGAGGTTGTAGGATGAACCCCAACTGCAAACAATGTTTAAGCGTGTTGTCGACTGGAAGGCGTGGGGCATGGGTGCGTTCCTGAGTACAGCTGTGGCAGCTGTGTTGATGTGTCCAGTGGGACTGGCTTTGACCAGCTTGGCCACATACCAGCCAGATGGCACGTTGGAGCAAACCAAGCTGCTTTAGATGTGCTCGTTAGGGAGAGCTTCACCAGCCCAGGGCCACTGACCGGGAGACGGCCACCTTCAGGAAACAGCTTGGTGCCCTTGCTTCGGCTGACGTCATGCGCATGCGCCTAGCTGACAGGGAACGGGAGACCCTTGCTGTGAGAACAGTCCTGGCGAACAGTGCACCAGGCACACGAGAGGACACGTGAGCTTCACATTAGCTGCTGTGATTTCCTCCTGGTCTTCAGGTCGCAGTATGATTTGCAACATATCGGCTTGTTTGAGCCGCAAACGCAGGAATTATTGACTCTTACTTGGCTCAGATATGTGTGCCTTTTTAAAAAGATATGCAATGCCTGTCTAAACACATAGGACTTGCGTTCTAATTTGGACCAGGTATTGAAGGTGTGCTATCAGCCTTTTAAGTTAAAGGTATTAAACGGCATTATTACCTGCACTGCTGCAAACTGCTGACTGACAGTGCAAACCCAAAGGCATACTGTTCAGACACAAACTGACTATCGCTAATTATTAGTTATAACACAGAATGCTGCGGCATTCATGCCCGTCACCTAGGGCTTGTGCGCGCTGTGTCCATTGCAGCCCAGTGCTTGAGGTCCTTAAGTGGAGTTCACGTTCTCCTGTTTTTACAGGCTACAAATGGGTGTGGCTCACCAAATCCCTCTGGGACACCACCCCTCTTCTCCTACAAGCATGCATCTGCTCCTTCTAACTTCTTTTAAAAATTCACCCTAAACAATCCTAATGACATCTGCTGTCCTCTGTTTTGTTCCTCTACAGGAAATGAACAGAGCAAAATCTCTAAATCTGCTGATCTGTGATGACCTCATGCGCTGTGGTCTACTTGCTGTCTCTTGCAAAATTAAAAATGTGATGTCACTTATAGATTTTACCGTATCTTTCTTTGGCTTGCTTTGTCTGTATGTGTGATTTCTTCCATGCATACAGACATATGTGTGGCCCCGCCCTTTCTCTCTCTCTCTCTCTCTCTCTCTCTCTCTCTCTCCTCCCCTTTCCCGCTCCCTCCCTGCATCCGCACGCCATGTTTTTAGCAGACACACTTGTGCGCTGATGGATGGCTGGATGAGGAGGCAGCTGTTCCTGTCATCCCGCTGCCGTTCCGTTCCTGCCCCTGATTGTGTGTCCCACCCTGATAGATGGCTTGGCCACTCCAATATGACAGTTCCTCAAACTGGAGTTCCTTCCTTTCCTTCCTGACTCGTACACTGCCATTTTCACGCGACTGCTGCCAAACTTGTAGACGCGGGTAGAAAGGGTCTCTTCAGCTGATCTAGGACCTAGGCCACGTCTCCCATATGCAAATCACTACCCTTAATGTGGCCTGGCTGCTGGAATTGAAAATTCCAGGGCACGTACTGCAACTGGTATCGACAAGTTTCTTCAGGCTGAAACACTAGTCCAGTAAGGCAGTCAGTAGTACCAGTGTTTGCTTCGTAGTAGTAAGTGTTCGCTCTGCATGCATTATTTTACATCTGTTATTGGTGAAAAGGAAGTAAATGTTGGTTTTATTTGGCAGGGATTGTGTAGTGGTACGGGGGAGACGAGGACACAGTTTTGCTGTTGGGCCCAGAGTTGTCTTCAGTGCACTTCATTTCAGCTCTTGCTGGCTTTTCTGCTGTGGTGGTGGCCACTTTCACATTCTCAGTTGGTTTCATTTGATGTTACATTGTAGAAACTTGATTTTAATGTAACTCACCTGCCATGTACAAACAAATATTCAAGGACTTTAAATTAATTTCATCTAGTCCTGTCAAATCAGTTTTCATTTTAAAAACAGACACACCAGCCATAACACAGGGCATTTTGTGTAGTTTCTTTGCCAAGCCCTGTTTCTGAGCCTCTTTTTTTAGAGAGTATATTTGCGTATTTACGGTTTCCTGCAGGAAATGGTAGCCTCACTGTTAAGTTCTGCTGCCTAACAGTGCTTCTCCATAAAAGAAAATGCCTTTCTCTCAGCTCGCTGCCTCATTGGTAGCGCGAGCCCTGGAGCCATAGAGCCCTCACCGCGTTCCGTTAGTCAGGCCAGCGAGTGCTTCCGCGCGGGACCCTGCGCCTCCACGCCTAGCCCCATGAACCTGCTCCGCTTGCACCAGCTCTCAGTGCTATGGAAGAGCTGGATGTTCAACCAGGAACCACAGGACCTTGCTGACTCTGGTGCCCCACAGGTGGAGAATGCCAGCGATGGCGAAGACGCCGTGCTAGGGAGGGAGGGCTCGCAGCGCAGCTCCCGCAGACGCTTTTGCCGGGTCAACCCTCGAGGGGAGCGCGTGCTGGTCACGGACATCCATGAGCCGGCTTCCGGTGCGCCCACCGTGAGTCTCTGCCCTCTACTACTTGACTTTGATGCAAATCCCTTGGGTTAATTAAAGTGCAGTACAAAAAGAGGAAGGTAAATATTTTGTGTGTGTAAGAATATTGAGGTTGCTATGGCACGAAAATAACATCTAATAGATGAAAATTAGCTCTAAAGGAGGTGGAAGAAGTATTTAGTGATTCCCTGGCTTCCTTTGAGAGGATATTTTATAAAATTTTTATTTATTTTTTTATACAGAGAAGCTCATTTGATGATGCTCAGTTTTATCTGTTTATTTATTTCAAGACCATGAATAATGTTTAGGTGTTCCAACTGCAAAATATCTCAAGTTTTTAGTATATTCCTTGAGTAACAGAGTAGCACAGCCTCATCAGTGCTGGGTATGCTTTTTCCAGTAGCTGTGGAAACTTCCCACCTGATGATAACATCCATTTTGAGTGTTTCAGTTACAGTCCTTGGTAATCTCTCCAGGCCATGCTTCGCTGTAAACAGTCGTATTGCTCTGTATGCTTGCTCCGCCCTCTGCAGCATGGCGTCAGAGAGGGGAGCATGCCATGTGTAATTCAGGGTCTGCCATGCTCTCAAGTGCTAAGCCTGTGCAATATAAGCAATGTGTGCACGTTGGACATGTGAACGTTTCATTAGGGTGACAGAACATTGTTTCTCTCGCATTGTCTTTCTCTATCCCACCATGGCGCTGTGCTGCTCTCACCATAACCACCAGAATTATGCAGACAGGCAGGTAATAATGAACTTTGGTTTCTTTCATTTCTTTTTCTTTTCTTTGTTTTATATGAGGCCTGTGTCTTTGTTCTGGTTTTTATTGATGCTTACTTACAGGAATGTTTGAAGCTGGAGCGGGAAAAAAAATAAAAAAATAAAATAAAAAAAGGTCATGGGTTCTAATCGGGCAGTTCCAAATTGCTCAATATGTTAATTCTGTAGAAAACAGCTTGCCCTCAGTACTCTCATGTGGCACAACAGAGATGTGAGGCCCAGGTCAGATAATCACATATTTCAACCTACACTGGCTCTAAATTAGGTTTAGGTTTGTCACATACAGGGGATTTACACATGCCTATCTCCAGAATGTCAGGGGACTCCTGCTTACCTGCAGCCTGTGCGGGATCCTAAATGTCACACTGCAGTTTCATCTACTTGATACATGCACAGAATTTAGTACATAACAGTGTCCCATCACATTGTCAGACAATTTGTTTTTGCTTAAAGCAATGGTGATGACAATTTAAAAAATTGTACAGATAACCTAAATCACACTTGCAATCACACTTTCTCCCTGAGTCATGATTGACTCACACTATTGTTAGGAAGACATTGGTTGCTACAAACATTTGTTGTGCAATGGTTTGAAGAAACAGATACTGAAGACCGTTTTTATATATGAAAGTCACATAAGGTGATGTAGGCCGGAAGGGGGTTTGTGGTGGCATGCTTCCTGAAATCGTGCAAGACGTCTGGGCTGTCTTTCTCGAGAAATGGCGTCAAACAAAGAAGTAACATCCAAGTCGTTAGAGTTCTGTCCAGACCTTATAGCTGTCTGTGTCCTAGTTCTGCACCAGCTCCCAGTACTCCCCAGCCAGCCTCCTGGGTGCCATAGAGCTTCTGTTGGAAGCTGAAATATTAGAAACAGTGTTAATAATATGGCTAGGTTTATCCTTAAATCAAATAACGGTAAGTTTAACAGTACAAAACGGTAGTTTTAGGCAACAGCCTGCGGTTGATTACATCTTCTCATCTTTGAGCTCATACCTGTGATTCACCTCACTGTTTAGGCAATACGTTAATTTCATGATGGTTATGGAACAGTTCTGACTCAGAGGTCATTATGTCCCATGACATCATTATAGTGTCATTATTAACCTTGCAAGATTTCCCATGCACAGTTGCACTCTGTAGTGACCTAAGTGTTCTCCTACTGTTTGAAGTAGTGTGGCAGGTGGACCTGCATGTGGTTCCATTCTCTTTGTAACACTCACACACTCCAGTTGTGGCTTCATCAAGTCTGAAAGCCACCCATGTTGTTAACAGCATCCCTTCCCCACAATAATGCGTTTGTCCAATTGAGGCTTGGGTTACGTTGTGCAGGTGAATTTCAGAGCCAGTTTTACAAAGCCCTTCGTGGAGCTGGTGAGGGGTGGTGTGAAAGGTGTCTGATACCGCCTGGATGCAGGCAGGGAGGCAGAGCTTCTTCACGCCATCTCCCGAGTAATTGGTGATTAAAGGCTGAATTGCTTCCTTTTTCTTTCAGTGTCCTTCTCTCGACTTATGTTCAGGTCCCCAGATCCTTAAGTGCAGCAGAATGCCAAAAGCCTTGCAGTGAAGGGGTACAGAAGTTAATGAGTTACGTTGACCTGCATGTGAGGAGAGCACCCAGCGGTGCCATGCATCATGCTCAAGAGCCCCAACTGCTCTGTCCCTCTCCGCCGCGTCTCTAGCTGATGCAGCCTAAGCCGCCGGAAGGCTAATTTTACAGTGATTACATCACGGTAGCCAAGATGGCCTCTCTGCCCCCCTCCGTTCCCAGATCTCTGGGGACAGCTTGTATTTGAAGCCCACTTAGTGCCACGCCCCCCAACCGCCCTCACGGGCAGCTTGCTTTACCAGCGCCTCTGCCTGGCAGAGCAGGCGAAGCATATGGCAGACAGGTACTGATCCTCCTGTGGGGCTGCTCTGCCCTTTGAGGCCCTGAAGCAGCCCTCCTGCACCCCTGACCCTGAGGAAGTGAGCATGTGGGGCTTGGAAAAATGGCAGGAAGCAGGACTGGAGCTGAAGCTGAGATGTGTACATAATACAGACACTTCCTCTCATTCTTCTTATTTCGTAGCAGGAAAAGGTGAGTTTGAGCCAAAAAATGACATGAGCACTGGGGACTTGGAGTCTGGCCCCCAGCAATAAACACCATTATACCTCTCTGCGTAAACCCATGTTGCTGTCACATGCTATAAAGTGTTGGTTTGAAAATCAAAAAGGAAAATTACCCAGGGGCTTTTTGCATTGCAGGTAGTGACCAAGGTGTGCACACGTGCTTTCACCTAACGGAGGAAAGGGCACGCTCTTGAGGGAGCAGTAAAGCATTTAACAAATCAAGTAATTTGCTTAGTTAGATTTTTTTTTTTGCTGTGTGAGCTGTCCCTACCATGTTCTTAATTAGCACTGTGAGATTGATTAACCGGAAGCCACTGCCCCACTTGTACGTGCGCCTCACGGAGCCTGGGGTTATTGTTGTGAGCTCTCTGGGCTGTGGCATGAGGCGAGACTAGAACCCACCCCTCCTCACCCCTCGTCTTGTCACTGTCACTTTCCTCCGTGCTGAGGTGACAATGAGACCCCTGGGACGTCCACCAACCCCCCCCCCCACCTGCTACAGCCGTCTTCCCTGGGCTCCTTGTGTCTCCTGCATTTGTGGTCTCATTAGTCTCTATCAGCAGTGCATTAATCAGTTATGGAATGAGCGCTGGATGGCTTCTTTCCCATCGTGCTGACTCTGCATAGGTTAATTGGCTGTGCCCAGGCAAGGACATCTAGAGCTGCAAGACTGTGTGGCCTTGGTGTTTTTGCATGTACAGGAGCACCCGATTTATGAGGGGAAGTTGTGCACAGTACAGCATTGTGCACCGCACAGACACACAGGATGCACATCCTGTCTGTCATCTGTTTGCAACCTCTGCTCTTGTGTATTTTTGAGTTCCATATACAATTTTGCCTGAAATTAGATCTTACTGAAGATAATGAATCAACATAGTGGTCAAGGCATTTTAAAGACTGAGCATTGCTTAATCTGTGACCTCAGGCTGCATTTTGAGATATTCAAATTCATCTTAACTAGTTTCGGAAAGCTGCTGAAATTCATAAATTAGCTGGCTGTTTTTTTTTTTGTTTGTTTTTCCCCCCCCCCCCCTCTAAACAGATGGGCTTGAACTTAAAATTTAATTGGAATTTAACTGAACTGGTACGTGCCTTTGTGTCCTGCCTGCCAGAGTCTTTCACACCCTGCCTATCCCCCCCAGGCCTTCTCCCCTCCACTCCCTAAATAAAAGATCAAAGAAAGCAGTCCTCCTCCATTTCAGACTGCACCTCTCTTTCCTTTCTTTTAGTTGGGAAGTGGGGGATCCTCTAGTAAACAGAGAAACGCAGTTCCTCTTTCCCTCTCTCTCCCCGAGACGCCCTGCTCTCGGTGTCTCCACTTCCACAACAGTCCTCGGGAAGCTCCATGTGCTGTGCTGCCATTGGCCCACTCGGAAAAAGATGATGTCATTCTTTATCCTTTTTTTCTTTTCTTTTTTTTTTGCGTCAGAGGCAAGGCGAGCAAGCCTGAGAATAGGACTGAGTTCACATTACTGACCACTTAGAGGTGTGCATCTGAGCACTCCAGCACCATCCAGGCATGGCACACTTTACCTCGTGGTATTGATGAGTGAGAGAGGCAAGTGAGCAGTATGACTGTTTCGGAGCCTGCAAGTCTTTTATGGAGCACCTTCTCTCGACTTGAATATAAACAGGAGTGGGGGGGGGAGCAGGAGTCAATGTTTAGGTCTATATTTAGTCCCTGCTCATTGGCTTAGTTTCCACGCCGCCGCAGAAGTGTGCCTTTGTCCTTGTCACAAAAGAGTGCGGAAACGGACTGCGTTCTGTGCGGACGGGATGCATTAACCTAGCGAGCAGTTTCAGCTTTTTGTTGTGCATCTCGCTCTCTCTTTGTAAGTGATTTATGCTTCAGTGTTATTTATGTGCATGAAGCATACCAAAGACACCAGGCTTTATACGGTCTGATCGATAAAGATGCTCCCCCCCCCTCCCCAACATCGAGCCGACGGCCAATAGCTCTAATGCAGTCTCCCTCCCTCCCCTGGCTCCCCCACGCCGCACCCCACCCTGGTGCTCCCTCCTTCGCTCCCTCCCTTATGCGCCCTTCACAGGTGATGTCATTCTTTTTCTGCTAGGCTCCCCCCCCCCTCCCCTCCCCTCCCTGCCCGTTAGATGTTGCGACTTGTCCAGCGGACGGGAGCTTCTCCTGGGGGAGCTGTGTCAGGGATGTGCACTGGGCGCTGGAGTACAGCAGCAGGCAGACGGGCCCCACAGCTGGAGAGGTCCGTGCGTACGCAACCCCCCTCCTCCCCTCCCCACACCATCCGCCGCTCTCAGCAGTCACAGGAACGGGAGTGCTGCGGCGTGCGGAGTTTGCCGCGTGGCGCACGAGCTCCGGCTACACAGGAGGCGAGCGCTGCCGGAGTCGGCCCACTTTCCTGCGGCTCAGCCCAGAGTGTGGAGCTGGCGGTCCTCGCCAGTACCAGACCTGGACTCTATCTGTCTGTCTATCTATCTATTTATTTATTTATTTTCTTTAAATTCGGGGACACTTGATTGCTAGGACTTGTTTCTCTTTTTGCGTGGAGACTGCCCAGCTGTTAAATCAATGACTGAATCCCTGCAACTGATGCGATGTTTTGGAAAAACATTTTTTTCTTTGTGATTATTTGCAGTGGAAATGGATGAATCCTGCGAGTAACCCTCCCATGGCTTGCACATTTTTTCCAGAAGTATTTATTTTAATGCTATTAGCTCAATCTTTAGAGATTTTTTTAGATTTTTTGCTCTTCTGAAGATCCAGGTGGAACGTGGTGAAGAGCAGAGATTAGTGTTGCCTTTTCTCTTTCTGCCTGGTGAAAGGGGAAACTTTCCCCTCACAGCTTGGGAAATGGCTTTCCTAGTCCGTTGCTATGCCAACTGCTTGCAGCCATGGTCCTCCAAAGTAAGTGATGTCATAATGCTTGTGTGCCTAAGGATGTAAAGAGTAGCCTGTGTGTTTCACTTGGGTCTAAACCATTCAGTGATTTAAACTATGCAAATGTATACACCGTTTTAATGTTTATATTCATTCAATGCGAGTAATACACATCTTTAAGTTTAGTTCATATTTGTTAGTGTATCACATTATAAAAGATTAATCATGCCACTGTGATGTTCAGTCAAATAAGTAACTAAATAGTAGTAGTAATAATAATAATAATAATAATAATGTGTAGATAAACACTTAAAAGTTGAATTAACATTAAGATTACTATTTTATTTAAAATTAAAGAGCATACTCCATACTTCAGCATGATATACTGTATTCCTTTGGACTTTATATGTATATAACAGAAATTTGCAAGGACAGAATGTTATATTAAAAAAATGTATCCAGTTTTACCCCCATATTCCCAGTATAGTTGTAGATGAGTAGATGGTTTAGAGCAGGTCTTTCCTGTTGCAGGTGTGTACCTGATCAAAGATCTCAGCTGAGAGCCATCATTACAATAATTTAACCAGTTCTGATCTGAAATCTGAATCTGTTACTTGATTCAGTAGTTCACTGGAAGAATTCACACAACCTGTAGTGAGTTCTACAGTCGGAGTGCCTAGTTATTAAAAAAAACAACAACAAATCAATAAATAAAAGCAAATGCCATGGCAAACTGTTTACCCAAAGCATGAAGAAAAAAGCATTTTAGATGGATGCCTTTAAAAATATGCTCCAAAAGCACTTCTGAATTCTCACTAGCTGAGAATAATGAATGTGAAGTGGCACATACATCCTTCTAATTGTAATCACCAATATCTACATAAGGCACTTTTCCTCAGTATGATTGATGGAGGACGTCTTTTCTCACAATGCCTTGCGTACATGCCTTCAAAGCAGTTCGGGGGTCAGTCTATCCTGACCTTCATGCCAAGCCCAACAATAACCATCAAAGCATCTAATTTGTCACTCTAACAATATTATTTTAAGTCACTGTTGCAAATCTTAACAAGCTGAAAAATTTCAATGTACTTTCAGTTGTCTTGAAATATTAAATGTTTTCATTACTCTCTTATTTTTATGTTGTTGTTGACTCATTTCTCTGAGAGGTAATTGGTTAATGTGAGCCTTACCGTGCAGCCATTATCTGTTCGCCATGCATTAATAAATAAATCTTATGAAAGTAGTCACGTTAGGCTGCTTGTTGGAAGTTAAGGGATTGCTTGCCATTTCAGAAGCAGGTCCAGGGAGGTTAATCGCATTTTGACTTGGCACTGGAACCAAATAGAACTGATTTAACATGCATGCTAAAATAGCAGTTGGGTCAGTCAGCTGTTGTTTGTGCTGAAACGCCTCTGTGATGAGAATATGTGCTGCATCAACTTCAATATATGTACTATTTACAAGTTGTGTTCATTTGATATAGATTTGCTGCATGATCAAACATTTTCTTTCCCATTGTCACACGTCTGGTTTGTCCTAAAAAAAACCAGCATAATTTGAATTTGACACTCAACTGAGCACGTGCGTGCAAAACTACACACACACACACACACACACACACACACACACAACATTTATTCTGTTTAGTGAGGAGTTCTAGCCTCTCATTTATGTGCCCCACTGTGATAGGTCTGTTATAGGAATTGGAGGACCGCCCTCATCCATAATTCAGTGGTCAGTAATGACTCTTCAGCCGCGTTCCCCAGCGCCCGCGTGTGGAGCAGCGCTTTTGCATCTCCATTTATTTCCTGGTGTCCAGCCATCTTCGAACTTGGCTTTGCAGTGAACCTCCTGGCAGCACTGTTAATGGTGCCCTGAAAGCCATTAGCATCTATTTTCCTCTTATTTACGGTCTACATCTCAAGAAACCCATCAGTCGAAGTTGGTCTTGTGTCCCTACTCTCCTGATTTTGACGGTTATCCCTGCAGCTTATGACTGGTACCCTTTTTACCCACATGGCGAAGTCCACACTCAAGTATGTGGTGATTAAAATGGTTAGCACCTTTTAAAAGGGCCTGTCGAGAGCTTCCACTGAACTGTCTGGAATCTTTATGTGTAATATTGCTGAGCAGATATGGTAACACTTGTATGGGCAGTGCAGATGTTCCGGCTGAATGTTTTTTCAGGTGGTCAAATGCTTGAGTGTTTTTCATTGTCTCCGCCTTGGCAGGAGTTAAGCTGTGAGCCACCAGAAAAGCTTTTTTCTTAGTCTTACCTGCTTCAAATTGGCAGATTTATCTTGATTTAGAGAAGCTTAATGTCATAACGAAATGAGAGCATATTTGTAGGCACTGTGACTGAAAATTTTGAAGTGAATGCTTCAAAAATATATACATAAGAAAAAAAACAAGGTTGTTTTTTTTTTTTTTTGTGGCTTCAAAATTCTCTACAGATCCTCCTGGAATGGGCTCAGCTGCCTATATTGTCATAATGTGGCTTTAGTGCTGCCCAGCATGTCTTGCCAAACAAGGTCAAAGTCTTACCCTTGGGCAAGTTGTGCTTGAGACCTGTCCTTGTTGTCCGTCTCATACCAGTTTGTTAGGATTCAGCCTGTAGGTTTCCCTTCACTCTGCGTCAGTACTAAGCAGCTCAAGGTAACGTGCTCAAGCAGCTTCGACATCGATTACAGACCAGCTTTTGCTTTGAAAATTCATAATTTTACAGTTGGAAGGGAAAATGAGGCTGGCCTAATGTATAGTACATTGATCCTTATCGCCTCGGCTTCCTGTCCAGATGACACCCAAAACCTCCCAGGGCAGGGCAGCTAAAAGCTCTCAACCTCTGCTTGGCCAATATTCAGATGTTAAGAGCCATAGTTAAATAATGCATTGCATTGTTTTTGTTTGCACAAACATTGTAGGTTTTGGAACTGGCATGATAGAACCAGACTTTGAAAGAGATGTATTGAATATAACTGCACTCTGAAAATGATCGACAAAAGTGATAAGATAAATAAGTATGTCTTTTTTTAGTTAATTCATTTTGAAACTTACAATTAGGACTGTGAAAAAGTATTGGTGGTGCCATGCCATCTTTGATTTGCTTTATTAACAAACAGTATTTATCAAATCTGTAATACCAAACAGCATTTGTTAGTTTGATCTTTGATGACACTGTATTGATTACTCTCAACTTTTTCTGTTTTCTTTCTCTTTGTTTGCTTTATCACTTTATGAGCAGTTTTGTGCTGTAAAACCTTCCTGGCTAGACCTTTAAAGCAGACTATATTTGATACCCTATTACGTACTGTATTGATCGCTGTGTTTTGCTGTCTCCCCTGTGATTTCTTCCTAATAATAAAAAAGAAACTGCCACAGTTTTAAACGTGAGGTATAGGATATGAGATTTTCTTAATTATTAGTAGTCAATACTAAATTGCCCATGACAGACTATACAATGAGTATCGGTGCAACTAATCCTGTTACGTCTAACCCTTTCCATATCATCCTAATGTCATCATTCACCATCTAATTACTCACTTCTGCTTCAGCCATTGGGCTAATGTTTCAGCCTTGCTTCTCACATAACTAGCTATCTCCATTATCTTTGTGTTATTGATTATCCTGTCTGCTGTAGGTGAAGGGTCCTTATATATTGTCATCTGTAAATTCAAAGCACAGTGGGTCCAAATTCCCCCTTAGGCAATTTAAGTCTCACCGTTTGCTTTGAAAGGCCTTCTTCACTTTCGTTCATGTAGTCAGACAGAGGGAACGTAAATCCCCATTGGCTTGTCCAGACCAGAGCCGGCAGAAGGATGGGCGAAGCAGGAAACGACCTTGCGCGTGCTTAAGCCTTGCTTCCGAAAAACGTGCAGGTCAACAATGTTGCGTGCCACTCGATGACTATTGCCATCCAGAGAGCCAAAACAAATGTGCCGGCCTAGATCAGGGCCCTGAAAACGGCGCCCCACCCCCTGAGTGGTTTGGCCCTTATTCAGGCCTTGTCTCATGACCCATATCGGCTGTGAAAGAGCTGACAGGAAGCATCTGTGAGTGCAGGCATGGGGCGCAAAGGCCAGCGCTTTGGCTGGTTTGAGCATTTAGCCTCCCCGCAAGTATCACAACCTGGCGGAGGCACTCCTAACCTTGCTTTCTGAACTGCGCCATCCTGTTTCTCATGCAGTGATCATTCAGAGCTCCTCTCAGGCCCTCAATCCTTGCATTGTGTTTCGCTTACCTGAAACAAATGGACTTGAACAAGGCACAAGGTCTTTAATATGTTTCCAATCTACCACTGCACTGGCACTATACTGGCACTGGCTATGCCTAAACATCTAAATAAAGGTACATCATCTTGACACACTCAGTAAAGATTCCTGGCCATCAACACCCCACACAACACCTCTAAGACCAGTGACCATTAAAATTCTGCTGTTCATTGATGGACAAGTATGTCCTTTTTAATCACTTTCATTAAGAGCGCGCAGTTTTTTGTGAAAAAAACAGTGCCAGCCACAAACATGAAACCACAGCTGATTTTGACCGGTTGTCCTTTGCTATTGGCATCTGTCGTTCTTGAGTAACCTGTAGGCTGCTTGCTCTTGTTCTCTTAGACATACCAGATCAGGCAGCCTGCCACAGGTCACTCTCAGTATACTCCATGAATATTCACACCTAAGGCATGCTTTCCTGGCAGAACAGCTAAGGCCCCGTTTCCCCTCTAACAGTGCTGTTCCTTTCGCTATTCTTTTGGACTTCATTGAAGTATACTATTTATTTTTTATTTTTTTTGTTTTTATTGTATTCTTTGTTTTGCATTTAACAAAGAATAATTTTATTCTTCATTAAATGCTCTTTAATGTAATCTGTAAATACTATTGTTGCATGTAGTAACATGATCTCCAAATGCATGTAACATAATCCCTTAATACTGTTTTTGCCCTTAGATTTAATAGAATATTATCTGCCATGGCAAAGAAAATTCAGGGACTTTTGTCAAAAACTAGAAGGAAAGCGGATGAACGTGCATGTGTGCATAGCAAATCACTTCCTCTATGTCACAACCATTACATTTTTGAACAGCTCACAGTTGTGGAATGTACACAGTGAATTTCCTTGAAGACAATGGTCTTGATCTTCTCAAAGTTGACGAACTCACTTTTTCTCAGCTGCTCCTTAATATACCTTAATATACCTGGGGTGGACTGTGTCTATTAATATGTCTTCTGTTTTTGGATATACATGACTGTAACAACACTTATGTAAGTAAAATCTTTCTGTTTTGAGATTTTTGGTTGAACATTTTTGATTTATAAATAGTGCTTCTTATTGATTGGGAGAATTATAGAAAGTTAACTGTAAATTGTAAAGACTGGAAATGCCGAATATGCCCCCAATAATTTTCGGACACTTAGTTTGCAGTCTGCTTTCTACCCAAGTACAGATAACATTTCAATTTTGCTCTGGTGAACTGCTCTAGTTCATCTGGCACATAGCCTGTCTTGATCGGTGGCTATATCCATTCTCTGTCTCTCTCTCTCCATCTCTGTTTTCTCTGCTTCTTCGCCTTCACACCTGTCAACTCCAATTCCAACCTCAATTCATTACAACTCCCTACTTCCGGCTGGCTTCAACTCAGCTGCCTAAGGGTTACAGTGGAGCCCCCAACCCCCCAATCTCCTGCTCTAATCTCTCTTATGAATCTCTTAATGAAGAGAATCCGGCTGGATAGTCTCACTGTTTTCGGGGAGGGTGGGTCAGGGCTCTGGGTAAGATACTCTGGGATGCGCTTTGCTCTGGTTCAGCCAGAGTTTAATGGGATGTAGAAGAGTCTGAGCTGCTCCTGTCCTCCTATAATCCCATTAAGATCCGGCATACGCTGGCCTTCATTGATCAAAGCTGAGCACTATGGGGCTAATTTTGGAGAGTCCTTTCCCAAGTGATCTCCGTCAGCGAGGAAGGAGGCCGTGACACTGGCCAGCCTGATGTCTCCTGGTGGCTTTTTGGTGGCAGGTGACAGAGACCACTCCTCTGGTTCCTTTGTGTGACCTTTTTTTGTGCATGAGCCAAGGTTGGTGTGTCCTGAAGTGGGAATGTTTCTACCCTCTTCCTCCATTCACTAATTCAGTGTGCTTCCATTTTGAGGCTGAAGTAACACAGCTCCTTGTTGAAAAGTGGGTTTCAGCTGCCGTATATCAAATTAATGGAATTACTCAGCCTTGTGTTAGGCTTAGAGCTGATCTGCAACAGTGGGGCTGTGACTTCCTACTGAATATTTATGCATTTTGCATTACTGACATCTGCAGGCTGATAAAATTCATAGCCTTAACTGCCCTGACACCATTTCCTGACTGCCTGATATTGAAATTGTAATTCTCTCTTTTGGGGATGTGTAAACTCTCAAAACCTTTGTCCTATGCCTTTATATCCATCCATCCATCCATCCTTCCATCAGATGTTTTGAAAATCAACACAGCAGAAGGCCCCTGGCAAGGGATTTTCTGTGTGATCACAGATAGCCAGCTTCATGCAGGGCAGTTCTTGTTTTCCACCCTTAAGAATAAATGGTAAACAGCCTTGCTGTTCACTCCACATCCTGCCCTGTTCAGATAGCAGTGTTGAAGGTAGAGGTAACGATTAGGGGTTATGCTAATTGGACTGCTATTAGCGTAATTGTCTTCTGTGATGGGAGTCCTGCATGCTGCACCGGGGCTGTTATAAGTTGCCTTCTGTCAATGGCCTGTTTTACTGCGCCCCAAACACGCTCGTGATTCACAAGCCTGAACCCTGAATGATGGCGCTGGGCTTTTTTTTATTAATGAAAAGCTTCATGGAGTGGCTTTGCTGGGTCCGTTAGAACTGCCTGTCGGTCAGCAGGGAGAGTAACACACTGTAGCACTCTGATGGACACGAGTTGTAGTCAGACACTCGCAAGGCGCTGACTAGAGGACGCAGTGAACCTGGCAAATGTTTGTCTAGCTCTGTAAATGACAGAGGTGAAGCAACATCTGGCTGCATGAATAATGCAAATCGATCTCTGCCCGCAGATCTAACTGGGAACAGTCACCATGGGGTGATTTGTCCCCTTTGAGTTCGCTACTGCTATTCCATAGATAAGACATTATATGTTTTTATATTACCTTGTTTTACTGTGATTCAGGACTTGTTCCTACAACTGATTCAGATCCACAGGCAAGAGCTCCTGGATTTCTCACTATGAGGATTGACATAAATGGAGAATAGCTTTTATCCCCATGATGCAGGCAGAGGTTGATCCATGCAGGTGAAAAGAGTTCATCTCCACCATATGGATTAAATATGGGGAGATAAGACAGAGAAACTCTAATGGCAGAGTAAAAGCTACGAAGATGCTGTGGCCTTTAGAAGTATCTGGCCTGGAAGAGCACCTAATCCAGCTGCTCCCTGCCCCGCGGCCCCTCACAGAGGCAGCCGCCATACAGACCCACTGGCATGTTTTAATGATGGGCCCTGCTGTGCCATGTACCAGCCGGTCAAAGCACTCTATTCTGGGCCCTTAAGAGCCACAACAGAGCGCACTTCATTATCAGCTAGCACATGCTAAGCAGCACATGCTAAAAAGCACACACTAAGGAGCAGATGGTAAGAAGCACACGCTAAGCAGCGCTTACATGCTGCCTCTCAGGAAAGGCAGCTGAGAGGACCACTGCTGCTCACTTTTTCCGCCTGTGGGAACCGAGGAAAACTTGTGGAAAGAGTGAGTCAGACAGCCAAGAGCTCAGTAAAACTAGCGGTTCCTTTTCTGACAAGACTGTGGTTTGAGGAAGTTTCAGGTCCAGGTGGAGCTTGTTTATGCAATATGGCAGAAGGGAAGTGCACATTTATATTTAATTCCTCGCCATAATCATTAATTCATGGTGTGAGCAGGAGAGCCCCAGAGCCGAGGGGGTGGTCGACGGCAATTAAGCGCCGCTCTGCAAATTGGCACAGTGAGACCACAGCAATTAGTAGGTCCTTCCCTTTTGCCGCCCTTCTCTCAAATGCCTTCATTACGAGCCTATGAGAATGCCTGAAGTTCATGCACAGGATGAAAGCATGACGCCCATCTTGGTAGCATCACTACCCTCGGTAAGGGTCCAAGCTGCTAGCCCATCTTCTGCATCTGCCATTTTGGCTCTGATGGAAGATTCAGAATACCTTTTGGAAATCAAGTGTCATTAGCTGATTCACTGGAGCTGAGAGGGTAATGAGAAAACACTTGTCAAAATACAGTCCATGAAAAGGAAAACAACGTGTCTACTTAGAATCCATATCTGACATTGTGCTTTCTAAGGAGTGCCGAGTTTCGTTTTAACCTCACTCCTCACAGCTGTGTAACCACTGCAAAACAGTCAATAGATGTTTAGCAAAGTTTATAATCTCTAAGGCTAATGTACTTCCACATGCAACCACTGTCGTAATTATTATCTGTAATTCTAGTATGTTGCTGTCTGGGCTTTTTGGGCTTTGTCCTGTCATTATGTGCGTAAGCTGCTGTTCCCATCTGACATACTGTGTGAAACTCGGTCTTTGTCCTGCATGACATGGCTGCAGACCAGCAGGGCCAGACTGCTAGGCCTTCCTGGGTCTGGCTGTCCTATAGCAGCAGTGACCGATTCATGCTTGTGGCTTTAGTGTTTCGCGTAGGAAGAGGTGAAGGTGGACTGGTGGGGAGAGCTTTCTTTTTACTCTTTTTAATGGCATTATGTAGGCCTTGGCATGTTTGGGTGGGGAGATAGTAGTAACACCCATAGTCTGAGCACTTACAATATTGCATGGGAACTGGAGGCCTCCAGCCTAGCAGATTTTGACCTTGAAAGAGGTCCATCTTTGGGTGGCAATGCCTCGTTTGGACATTGTAGACTGGTTTCTTGATTGGTCTTTGCCTGTTGTTCTGTATTGAGAATGGGTTCTTAATATGTGTGGGCTCTTAATATGTGTGTGTGTAATGTGCACAGCTTTAGATTTATTGCATCATTTCATGGTACGAGCAGTGTACTCGCATTGTATGTTGATTGCATGTGAACTTTTGTTTTCCTTGTTACAACACTCTGAAATAATATAGAGCGATTTTTGCTGCTTGTCCTGCTAATAATTCATATGACCGTTATATGACTGTTTCAGTGCTGTATCATGGGATTGTTTTAATCCTGAAAATTTCAGCAGACTGCTAATAGCACATCTCAGCTTCACCTCACCCCCCAGTTTTGAAACAGTCTTGCGACTAACTCCTCTGGCAGGGTCCCTGGCTGTCTCTTTGATGGGGCCAGTGTCACAGCTGTGCATCACTGCTCCTTCAGCTATAATAGACAGAGGCGTGTTCAGGGAAATACAGATTGAGTGGCACACTCGCTGCTCTTCAGATTTACAGTCACTCCTCCCACAGGGAAGTTTGTAGCCCTCATAGGTCACCTGTCAAGCACAAAATACTGTAACTCAACACGGCAAGAAATATGGTCATGTTTGAAACTTGTGGGGACGCCTTTTATTTATATTAATTTCTGTTTTTGGTTGGTTATTTTATGTCTTTGCTAGTGGCGTTCTTGTTGTTCTTATGGGTTTTGATTTCCCCTATCCTCTCTGTTGAAGTGATGGTCACATAAAACTGTAATGTAATGGGGCACAATGAACACTCACAAATAACTCACTAGTTACACAACTGGACACTTGCTGTTGGCCACTTGCAGATTCACATCACTTTACCTCGCTTGTGCTAACAGTTCTTCTCTTTTTGTTTTGATTCTAAAGCTTCCTGGAGACCTTAGCAAGATGCACTTGACTGACCATCAGCAGTTAATGCACATAACTGACCATCAGCAGGTGATGCATATGCCACCCAGCCAATCAGGATGCAGCATTGCAAGTGATTCGGGAAGCAGCAGCCTATCAGATATTTACCAGGTACAGCAGCCTATCAGATATTTACCAGGTACTGTTTTTTTCAACCTTTTCTTTTGTTTTCTTTCACTGTAAATGTATGTAGTGTCTTTGCATAAAAAACTGTAGAATATCTCACCAGCCAGGATGTCTACATATGTCATTAGATACTCATGGGCTATATCATATCATAATGTCATGACAAATAATTCTTAGGATTTGTCCCAAAGCCAGGTTAACCCTTTCATGTCTGCATACCAATCAAGGGTGCAAAAGTACACATGAAAGTATACGTGAACAGCAGGGATGTTTATATTCTCATGTGCACACAGGCCACTGAGAGTGAGATGGGTGACGTGGACCTGTCCGGGCTGCCCGAGGCCCCTGTCGACTCAGAGGACGAAGAGGAGGAAGACGAAGACATCGAGCGCACCTCGGACCCTCTGCTTGGCAGGGACCTGGTGCGTGAGTGCCTGGAGAAGGAGCCCGCAGATCGCAACGACGATGACATCGGTCAGCCTTTCTCCCATTAAACATGAATAAACATTAAGGCCGAATACTGCCAGTTCCTGCTATCGATTTGCTCATCAAATAGTTGACTTTATTAGAGTACTGCGAAGAGAACACGGGCATGTTCCTACTTAGCAGGTGTTGAAATTCTCTTTTTAAGCCTGTCTGGTTTGTAGGCATTTAGAGAACCACAGTCATTTCTGAAGAACCTATTTTGGAACACAAGGCTGTAATATGCAAATGTTGATGTAGTCGCAGGTGTTAATGGGAATAACAGCCATACATCTTTCCTTCACTGAAACATTGTCCCATATCTCACGCTCTCTTTCTCTTTCTCTATTACTCACCCCCATGTTGTTTCACATACAGAACAGCTCCTGGAATTTATGCATCAGCTGCCTGCCTTTGCCAACATGACCATGTCTGTGAGGAGGGAGCTGTGCACAGTTATGGTATTTGAGGTGGTGGAGCAGGCAGGCACAGTTATGCTACGTGACAAACAAGAGGTGAGTGCCAAGAAAAGTTCACCACCTCATTTCTTGCTTTCATATCTCAAGCCTCCACTATTTTAGTAAGTACACTTCAGTCTCTTGGTTTCTCACACATACATACATACATAGGGAATGCCTTAAATACCACTATTAACAGAGGTTGTGCTTTACTTACTACCACAATACAAATGTGGCTCAGTGTTTTAACTGTAGTGCTTTTTCCTTTGTCGTGAGCCTGAGTGTGGGTACTGTGGAAATAAAGTTGTGTGGCTTTGTCACACTTGGCCAGGCCTCCTCCTGCACATGCACGCTGCACACTCACTCATGAAGCAGGCTAATTAATTACGTTACATCCTCAAATGAAAGGGAATCTGTCTGAGGCGGCCCAGCCAAGCCTGCTCCCCGCCACACGTAGTACGAGGTCAGGTGCCACTGCAACGATTCCCCAACACGACCAGCTGGGGTTTCTCTCACAGTGGGAGGGCGGGAGGGCACACAGCTGCTTGCTGCATGATGGACGGTTACAGGGTTTGGCTCATCTCTTCAAACTTGTGTTGGTACATCGGGCATATTGTGTGGTGTGTGCGTGTGTCTGTGATGAGAAACTGCATAGACAAAGTAATCAGAAGGTTGCCATTTCAAGCCAAACCACCCTTAACCCTCAATTACTCAATTAGTTGTGTTCATCCATAATTGTAAGTCAGTTTGTATAAAGTCAGCTAAATGACATCAATGTAAAAATGTGAAACAAAGTGAACAAAAAATGATCACATTTTATGTTAAATGTTTATCACATTTTTACACACACACACACACACAAACACATGGTGACCAAATGACTAAAACACACACTGTAACACACAGCCTTAGTCAGTGTAATCTGTGTCCTGCCTTAAAATACAGCAAGTGTGACATTCTAACTTGTGGCAGGCTGAAATATTTTCATTAGCATGTTTGTGGTCAGTACGTATGTCTCCAGCAGACACCTTCAGGAAGAGAGTTTTCAGTTATGAATTCTTTGCCCTCGGTTCATCCTGCCTGCGTTCATTATGTGAGGTTTTGAATGCATGTGTAAGACATGGTCCATGGTGGACCACGCGCACTCTGCTGGTGCTTGGTAACCAGTCTTGGGTGGGGCTGGGTTGGGGCTCTTTGGTGTTTTTCTCCAAGCTGGACCTGTGGTACGTGATCCTGAACGGTTCAGTGGAGATCAGCCACACAGACGGCCGTGCTGAGAGCCTGTGCATGGGTAACAGCTTTGGCATCTCTGCTTCCCTGGACAAGCAGTACATGAGCGGTGAGGTGCGCACCAGAGGCGACGACTGCCAGGTAAGTCCCCCTCGCTGCGATGGCTCATGGACATTACTGTAAAGCCATTTTGGCAGGAAAAGAAGCAGTGGCCAAGTCCGTGGCAGGCACTTTACCTTAGTCCGGTCAATGAGGCGGGACCATAAAAATTAAACTTGTCATAGTAAACAAAATGAACTCAATTTTCTCTTCATTAGCATTGAACCTTCTACCACATATGTTGCCTTAGTCTCAGAAATTTCCCCCATAAATTATGTATTCAAAGGGGGGGGGGGAAGAGGAGAACAATGACAATATCGTTAGTCAGCAGAGGACAAAAGCAAAGCGTTGTGTTATAGCCAGCCAAAGCAGGAACATGTCAACAGCACCTAATATAGTCAGGCGGACGCCGCGGTCTCCTCTAAGCTTTGACAGAGTCATTCTTAGCTTCTGTGAGCTGCCCAGTTCCTTCATCTTCACTTCCTCTCCTGGCCTGAGGCGCATTTGTCTGCGCCAGCGCCTCAGTCAAGCTGCCTCAGCCAAGCTCTCTGTTCCCCCAGAGAGTGCCCCCCTCCCCCAGAGAGCAGTTCCATGTGCTGCCACCATGACTTGGCCATGCTGTTACTGGAGCGCCCACATCTGGTGCCCTGCAACACGCTGCTCTATCACAAGCTTACTCACTTGCCATATGTCATTGTTGACCAGTTTGTGTGCATCGCCCAAGAGGACTACTGGCGCATCCTCAACCACGTTGAGCGGAATACGCACAAGGTGGAGGAGGCAGGAGAGATTGTCATGGTGAAAGAGCACCGCGAGCTGGACCGCAGCGGCACACGCAAGGGCCACATTGTCATCAAGGTGAGTGCGCTCTACCGGCTCTTGTTGGCCCTGCGCAACACTTCGCCCCACTAACCCGGATAGTAGAAGGCTGGTTTGAGGGACCTAGCATGTCGTAGCTAGTCCCCGGTGGTTCTCTTTGCAGCATTTTGTGGGCTATGATTCCTTCAGTACATCCTCGTGCAGGATTCCCTGCAATGGGATATAATCCTCTATTAAAAAAAAATCGCTTTGCTTTTGATCAAATGCAGTTTGACATTTGTTTCTGCACAGTGTTCTGCTGTGCATAAAGCTTTTCTTCTTCTGCTAGGCAGTAGTTCTTTGTGTAACTGTCAGAAGCAGCTGTTGCATTCTGATCCTCAAACTACTCACTAGTTTCAGTGGAGTTCATGTATAGAGTATATGACTTTCTTTACAGAAATTACATCAGAATGGCCAACACTGCATATTTTTCTGTCATCACATTGCTTTAGCAGTCAAAGCAGTCTGCCTGTGTATGGCTACGTATTGATTCAGTAAGAGTGCCTGTTCACACGTGTAAATAATTTTTTTTTTTTTTTTTTTTTTTTTTTTTTAGAGAAACACGGGAATCTATTCTGTTTAGGCTTTGAAAAAGTGTGTTACACAGAGCTGAAGAATTTGAGGGAGCACAATGACATCTCATGATTTCTGAGTTTCCCAATGCATCTGAGAATATTGTAGTATGAACTAGTTTTAGTCTAACATCATGAGGTCTTGTATAGATGGAGTAACTTTGTGATGGTAATAGTGAAACTATATGTATTATTTTGCCTGTGATCATTTCAGTTCTGCAAGGACTGAAATTCCCCACTACCTCTCAGCTTGTGTTCCGTCTTTCTGTTATTTTATCAAACACCACACAGGATTGCAAGTACTTGGAATTGAACAAATACAAGTACATTTCTTTGTACAACATTGTGAAGGCATTCTATTTCCTTCCCCTTCTGTTGGTTTTATCATATGGCACCTAAATACCACTCCTGTAATCCAGATTCGCTTTTGGCATCTATACTCCAAGTTAGCAGTCCAGCATTTTTGGTCTTATATAATCCTTTAGTAAATAAAACTCTTAATGTTCTTTACTCTTCTGAAGTCCTTGTTGCTGTCTTCAGTTTCTTTACAGTTTTGTCAGTAGTTATGCTGTAAAGCTTTGTTTTGTGTCTAGAATGCGAGTTTGTTAACTGCGAGTTTGACACGCATTAAATCGCATTTGCCTGGGCTGATTCAGGGTACTCCAGAGAGGTTGATCATGCACTTAGTAGAGGAGCCTTCAGTGGTGGACCCGACCTACATCGAGGACTTCCTCCTCACCTACCGCACGTTCCTATCCAGCCCTATGGAAGTAGGCAGGAAGCTACTAGAGTGGTTCAAAGTAGACAGCCTCAGAGACACGGTGAGTGTGGTGTGTGTGGGTGTGTGTGGGTGGCGCGCGCAAGGTTATGTGTATGCAAGAGAAAAAGAGAAAAAAATATTTAATTGATTTTGTTTCCTTCCTGCTTTGACACTGAGGTACATACAGCAAAATTAGGAGCAGACAGACGTGATAACTCATTTATAGTTTCTTTAGCAAAATTCTTTTGCCCTCGGTTCATCCTGCCTGCGTTCATTATGTGAGGTTATATTATAATTATATATTATAATATATAATCATAGTCAAAACAATGATTTAATATAATAGGATGCTTATTTTTTATATACAAAAGTTAAAATGATTCAGGGAAATAAAGACTTTTCTTATGGTATTTTCTAATTAAGCAAAGGTGGCTGGGAACCACAAAAGCTCTCTTTCCATTTAGACATGCCAGAATTAAACAGCAAAGGGTTAAGGACCTCCAGCCGCATATCTTTCCATTAAGCTGTCGAACACTCCTTTGTAACTGTTGGGTATAGGCTCTGCTATGGCTTATGGGAACTGTTTGTTCACACATGAAAGTGACCTGTTGGCACCTCTGCCATCTTGCTTCAGAACTCACTAAACATGCTTTCATATGAGCTGACATACAAGCTTTCCCAATAACAGTAAGGGTTTAAACATCCAAACTCTGTTTTTCCCCTGGCGCTTAGTAGACCTCATTCTCACCTGATGGAAATGATCCTAATTTGCATTGTTTGTTGTGACAGAAACACGGCAATTATTCTCTTCCCTCATGCAGGTCACACGAATAGTGTTGTTGTGGGTGAACAATCATTTTAATGATTTTGAAGGAAACCCTTCTATGACGCAGTTTCTAGAGGATTTCGAGAAGCTGTTGGATGAAGCGGTAAGAACATATCCGGTGCATTGTTGACCTCAGCCAAGTCATTTTAATAAAACAAAAAAAACGTAAAAGCTAAGATAAATCGGGATGCATAGTTTTCTTACACACATGAATCCTACAGTAACAGAATCGCACATGTTGACCCCAGACACAGCTCTCTCTCTCGACTGCCCCCACTCAGAAAATGAAAGGTCACCTGAGGCTGCTTAACATCGCCTGTGCGGCCAAAGCAAAGTGGCGGCAGGTGACACTGCAGAAGGCATCGCGAGAGGCACCGCTGCACTTCAGCCTGCAGGGCGGCAGCGAGAGGGCCTTCGGCATCTTCGTCGAGTCGGTGGAGGAGGGCAGCAAAGCTGCTGAGGCTGGCCTGAAGCGCGGAGACCAGGTGATGTGAGAGCACACGCTCGTACGAGAGCTCTCTGTGGTCGACTAAATGGGAACAAACAAGACAGTGGTGGTTGGGGGTTTATTATTTGTAGTGGAGTCTGGTATGGATGTCTTTCTTTCTTTGGTTGCTCATCTCACCTCAAAGTATTTTTCACACATATTGCCCTTTTCTCTTCCTCACCTTTGATAGCTTTGATTTCTTAGTTTGCAGTCCATGTATATCATACTATAAAGGAGAACATGTTTTATATGTATGTTTAGTGAAATATAATTTCAGTAACAGCTCTGTTAGTTGTATGATGTATTGGTGATACTTTATTTTTACTGTGAAGAGAAGTATGGTTATAGATGTTGCAACAAAGGGTGTGTGTTTTTGTGTATGCATTATACAATGTATGTATGTAATGTTTCTAAAGGTGTCTTGTGAATAGAAAATGCCACTGCAGTATAAAAAAAGATTTAACATTTTTATGTAAATGAAGAATTTATTCTGGTTGCTTGATGCTACCTGTCTTCCTCACAGATAATGGAGATTAATGGTCAGAACTTCGAGAACATCTCCTACTCCAAAGCTATGGACATTCTGAAGAACAACACCCACCTCTCCCTCACTGTAAAGACCAATATCTTTGGTATGTTCCATTCCAAATTCAGTTTCCTGATAACAAACAAGATAAAAAGAATTGGTCTGAATTTGAAATCCACAAAAGGTATCCAAGAAGTAGTGAGACCATGGTTTTCTAAACGGCTCCTGGCAAAGGCGGGTCAGACCAAAACATATCTTCTCCACTATGGCCTACGTGCACTGAAACCATACTCATGTCTCTGCCCCAGTCTTCAAAGAGCTCCAGAGCCGCATCAGGCACGAGAAGAAGAACGGCAATATCCACATCCCCAAAATCCAGGACAAGAAGGGCAACCGCTTCTCCATCGCCGAGCTACCAGGGGACCTTGAGTTCCCCACAGATGGCAAGAGCCACAAGAAGCTGAAGGCCAACACTGTGTCAGGCGGCCGCAACAAGATACGCAAAATGCTGGAAAAGACCCGATTCAGCATCCTGCCCCCCAAGCCCTTCAGGTGAGGAGAGCGTGGGTGTGGGATATGACCATGGGATTTATTCAATTACTCTCATACTGGATTTATTTACTTATGAATTCTGTAAAAACTGAAACTGGTATTTAGCAGCCCAAGGTCTCCGTGCTCATTTTAATACTTGCAAAGCAACCATCGAGTCTCCAATTAGCACGTAAATAGATGGTGTCAGTTCTGAATATTCATACTGTATAAATTAATAAATATGAATCTGTTTGAATCATTTTGACTACTACTGCATGTAACTGTGCATACTGATTGGAATGAGGCTGGCTTATTAAAGAATGATTAGGTCAAGTCACTGTCACTGTGTCTGCGAATCAAGAGTCACAGTCCTGTTCTTAATACAAGCATTTCAAGAGTCACAGTCCTGTTCTTAATACCTGCCTGCAAGTTTAGCCTCATTTCACTGGTCACTGTCCACGTTCCAGCTTCCTCTAAATCTGTTCTTTCCCCATCATTGGGGCTAAACTTGGAAAAAGATCAAATGAAAGGTTCCCCAGACCCTCAATAAAAATGCCATTTGGGCTGCGTATTGATTAGCCCTCAGTCTCTTAGCCGTCACTCCCATTTCCTGGGCTCCATGGAAACATGCCATGGGAAAAGTGCCCTGTGTCCCCCCGACGCCCACCCTCCATCACCTGTGCACCCTTTCGCCTTCATTCAGCTTTGAGCTGCAAGTCATTATGACAGTGGATGAAGCAGACAATGGCAGGAAGCTGGACCAGTCCAGGTGTCTGTGACAGAAGTGGTACCACTGTGTGTTGTATGGATCCACAGGCTGGGACAGGTGTATCTTAGGTGGCCTGATTGTAATCTGAAGGCTGTTTTCCTGAACATTTATTTGATCCATCTGTTTGTTTGTGTACATCTTCTTTTACACACAACACAACTCAGATATGGCCCTTCTGTTTCCCCAGAGGTCTAATAGACCGCTACAAAACCTGAAACCTAGATACCCATGGTGCTTCATGCATCATGCCAGTGCCAAAGCTAATCTCTTTGATAAAGGTGTTTTGTCAACACACCAGCTAAGGATTGATGCAGGCGATAAGCCTTGCTTTCACTGTTTTTGCAGTATGTTCCAAGCATGTCGGACCCAGTTAGCGAGAGAGAGAGTGAGAGAGAGGGAGAGCGAGAGAGGGAGGGAGAGAGGGGCTTTGCTTAATACTTGCTTTTTGCTCACTGTCACTTGTCTCCTGTCTTTGCAACTGCTTCACGTGCACAGGGGACTGTTTGGGTAAGAGACACCCTCACACAGCCCTCTTTCTCACACACCTGTAAATTAATATATTTTCCTTTTCTATACTTACAGTGCATTTAATTATGTTAAAGACATAAAGGTCATTTGTACATGGCTATTGGGTCATGTTGATGGTCAGGATCATGTGCAGTTTTAATGAACGAACTATTGCTGCTCTTTCAGTCTTTGTTGCAATGGTTGTTACATTTTGTGTGTGTGTGTGTGTGTGTGTGTGTGTGTGTGTGTGTGTGTGTGTGTTTGTATATGAGCCTGTGATCTGAGACCTTTCATCATTCTTTCTGAACACCATTCAAGTGCTCAAACTGACCAGTGATGGAGGTCAGCACACATAGCCAGACCCCCAAGGCCGACCACAGTTGAGAACAGACTCACCTTGCCCTACACGCTCCCATCCCTGCAGAGCACAGCGATCCGTTCCGAAAGCACATGCCAGCAACCTGCCCTGTTGTAGGCTGAGGAAGACAGGCTGAATTCTAATGAGCCAGTTTATCTGAAGGCTGCAGCCAGGGAAGTTTGATGATGAGAGAGTGGCTCAAGCTGACATCCAGCTCCTCCTTCTGAGATCTGTGCATGAATGCCACACTTGTCCTTTGGCTGTGTACTCATTGTCTCATTGAGAATGTGTAAAGGAATACAAGCCATGTGTATACCTTTTGTGTGCGTGTGCACATCTGGGTTTGGTAAATGAACTTTGATTGCCTTCTTTTATCTTTCTGTGATGCATGATTTTAGTCATGTGAACCATTACAATTGAGTGTGCTGTGTGAATGTTATGTGGATTTCTCTGCACATATTTGATACATATTATACAGAGATGCTGTTTCATCAGTCTGCCCAACCAGACTATCTAGATGCGTACTGTATGCACGCTTTATACGTAAAACAGGGAAACAGCAGCATGTACCTAAAGGATGTGTGCTTGTGTCATACCTTAGCCTCTCTCTCTCCCTCTCTCTCTCTCTCTCTCTCTCTCTCTCTCTCTCTCTCTCTCTCAGTGATGGAGGTGTGGGCCAGTCTCAGGACGACAGCATTGTGGGCACCAAGCAGTGTCGGCACAGCGTGGCCATCATGCCTATCCCAGGCAGCCTGTCTTCTAGCAGCCCTGATCTGCTCCAGCCAACCACCAGTGTGCTCGACTTCTCCAACCCTTCAGGTGAAGAAGCCCCTGTCACTTCAGTTTGAATTCTAACCCACTGCATGTGAATTTGAAATGGAAGCGTTGACCTTCAGGTGTGAAACAGGGCTTAAGCTATTTATTCAATGCATTAAGTGCGTGTATCATGATTAAAAAAAAAACTCTAACAGTGATCGGATATGGAGTCTTGAGGAAATTAAAGCGAGACCTGTTTTCCTTGGTTTCTGTTACAACCACAAGTATATTAGGATACGCTGTGTTCATCACTAGCTAGATAATGTCTGTCATTTGAGACGCAGTGAGTAGACACATAGGAGAGCCCCAAGTGACCCGTAACTAATAGCTCTCATGTCGTTCCCGTTGTCCATGTGAAGTGAGCCTGCGTGCGAGACAAAGCTACTCTCATATACTGCACAATAGATTCACCTGCTGCTGCGGGGCCCTGGGGGCAGGAGTGTTTTAGCTGTTTGTTGTGTTTCTGGATGCGTGCTTCACTGAGAAAGATGGGGGAGTGAGGGCCAGAAGAGGTGCTCTTCCTGGGCCCCATGGACAGCACAAGACAAGGCTTAGATTTGCCTTCATCCTTCCAGATGTGATTTGCCCAGAGATCTATCATCTTTTATTAGTATTTCTCCTTTTAGCCCCCCAGCCCGGTCTTTTGCAACACCTACAACGTTTCCCAACTTCCATTAAGGATCAGCACTCTTTACTGGACTCTCTGAACAAAAACATTATGTTCAAGCCTGTGTGAAAGACTATACTTCAGGGCATGAGTGCTTTATAAAGCAGTGTGTGTTAAAATGCATTCAACACTTTAGGTTTTTCTTTATTTTGTATTAAAACAATTGTTAGGCCAAACCACAGTAATTTATTACAACAAACATGATATTCATGATGGATTTGGAAACTTTGGACAGTGTGCAGAAATAGAAAAATCACTCTGGGAGGACAGGGGTATGGATGGAGATCAGAAATTCTTATATTTGGAGAATCGGCTTTAGATGATTACAACTAAAAGATCCTGTGTGCTTGGATGATGATGATGATGATGATGATGATAATATATCCATGAAATTTTATCCATGCACAGTACACTATCCTGTTAAGGAAGGATAGTTATGCAGTAGATAGCCATTCTCCCCCAGCAGTCACTGTCTATTGTTATGTCAGCATATTTCAACTGCCACTCTACAAACAGAAGATCCAATGCAAAGTCCATAATAATGAACCAGTAGAGTCTGTCGTATAGAGCTGTTTGCTGGGTTGTGTGGTACTGCATCTTATTGGCTGTGGTGGGGCAGCATAATTGGAACATGGGAATGAGACTGGAGACAGGAACAGAGGTTAAAGGGTTAGTAATGTCAATATTTGTACTGGTGAACACACTATTATTCCATAGTAATTGATTTAGCCATAGTCACAGTTAAAGAAAAGTTAGTTAGTGTACAGTACTACTTTTGTGAATCTCTTGCTATATATTGTGATTGTAATATATTTTGCAGAACAGACTCACTGACTCTCAGAAATTAAATGCATTTCTCCTGCATGAGACTCAGACATCTTGTCTGAGGGGAGGAAAACATGGAGGGCAAGACGATTGGTTTTTAATTTTTTTTCCCACACCATCTCTTTGATCTGTTAAAGACATGTTTACACAGAGAATGACATCAAAACAGCTTTTAAATGCAGATCAGAAACCAGTTGTGCCCGTTCTCTGTAACGGTCGCTTTCGGGATGGATAGGAGAGGAGCCAGTTCTAAAGAGCCACAGAGCGGGAGGCTGGGATCAGAAAGCTCTTTGTGTGGCAAGCCACACACACTCAATCGTAAACAGATGTTTGGCGGAGCGCTGAGAAGTTTCACAGAGACAGACAGACAGGCAGGCAGAGAGAGAGAGACAGACAGACAGACATGTTTTAAATGATGGTGCTAGGCCAGGCCTGCTACTCCAATTTCCTACTCTATTCTGTCCTGCCACGTTTCCAATCTGTCTGTCTTTCCTGCTTTTTCAGCTGCTGGGTTCTACTGTGAGTATAAGCCCTTTGTCATTTCTGCTATTGCATCCTGGGCTTGTATGGATATGAATAGGCATGCTGAAGTCTTGGTTTTGGTTTCTGCTCACTATGCTGAACCTGTGTGATGTACCGTATGTTTGTGTCCCCTAGTTTCACTGCATTTTAAGTTCTTGGCTGTTTAATGTTTAACACTCTCTCAGTACAACCTGGTCATGCACTATGTGCAGTACAGTAGTGTGGTAAGCATATGTGTGTTGGCCATGTCCTCACTTAATAAAACACTTTTGAATTTTCTACTGACCACAAAGCCCCATCTTAAAGTAGCCTCCATATATTAATGCTGTTTGACACTGTTTTCTTATAGTTTACCTAAGCAATGCCACCCAGAACTCTCTACCACTTTAACATAAATAACTTAACATTCAGTGGCATGTGTCCTCATTTAACTCAACTTAAATGAGACAACATTCCAGCATCTCCAATAGAAATCCATTCACCTCTAGAGCAGCTGGCATTAGCCCTGGTTCATTTCAACTACAGTCCATTAGCCACCACAAAGGTCAGGAGAGTGTTTTAGACCCATTGGTGCCCAACACATGGAACCCATCTTTCTTTTTGTGTTGGAACATGTTTGACCACCATTTTGTTTCTGAAACTCACTTATTCCCACTGTACTGTCAGCAGCACTGTCTGAGAGAACATTGTCTAGCAATGCTTATGAGAACTTTCAACAATTATTGCAGCCACTGCTGTCTGTGCAGCTAAAGGAAAATAAATCCTCTGGTTTTGTTCAAATAATAAAGTTTTTCATGGAGTACATGTTTGCAATGCAGTGTGCATGAAGGCATGATGCACTTCCTTTTCATTACTGGCTGTGTTAAGTAGCTGGCTCTTGGTCATGGCCTCAGTTAAATGGTGGTGGTATGTGCCTGAAGCAGCCTGGTCTTGACTTTCTGAGCTCCTGTGTTTTTTTTTGTTGTTTTTTTTAAAACATCTTGGGCAAATTCTATTTACCACTCTGTCCCTGTTTTGCAGACATTCCAGACCAGGTGATCCGTGTTTTCAAGGCAGACCAGCAGAGCTGCTACATCATCATCAGTAAAGACACGACGGCCAAAGATGTGGTGTCACATGTGGTCAGCGAGTTTGGACTCATCGCTGCCCCAGACACCTACTCACTGTGTGAGGTATCCGTTAGTCCGGAAGGTGTCATCAAGCAACGACGGTTACCAGACCAGCTCTCCAAATTGGCTGATCGTATACAGCTCAATGGCAGGTAAGACCAGAATTGAACCTGCTGTGTACATAACCTCTTGCTTAAGCTTTGTTGATTCAACTAACTGGTGGTTTTTTTTCACCAATTTGATCCATTGGTATGATGGTTGTATCTTTCACTGAACTCTTACTATCTTACACATGCCTTCGCTCATTTGAAAAACACTTGTTAGATAATTGAGTACCAACTGGCTACCTTGTCCTTTCTTCCTAGTCTCCCAGCCCCTTATAAGAAATGGACGCCTCTTCTTTCCGCTACCCAGCAGTCTTGCTCCGACTAGGTTAAGATGAATATTTCATTGGCTGGGTGTTCTTCTGTAGTCAGCATGTCTGGTGTCCTTCCCCCAGTACCCAACCCGGGATGCTTTCAGATGCTGCGTTCACAACCCGAGGCCTGAAGGTTGAAGCATTCCATGAAATTAGAGCATCGCCCATAAGAGTCATATTTCTTTTCCTCTCAATGCTGAGTTTACACAGTGTGTTACCATCATCGAGCTTAGCTTACATTTATTGATTAAATACCTAGGGAATGCACCATAAGTATTAAAAACATTTATAATGCTAAAATGGATTGTTATATTACACATTCAGCTAATTTCCTATTTAAAAAGGAACAGAAATATGATAAAAACATCAGTCCTAGCTGGGTATGGGTGAGGTATGGTTCAAATATTCCAATGCTTGATTGACAGCCCAATGTCATAGTCACTTTGCTGTGCTACTCAGGCATAGTTGAATATTATGACATAAGTAGGGGGAACTGGAGAAATGCATTTGAACTAACAAGTGAGAATCAAGACGCAAGTCATTTTTTTGTTCAGGGTGTGGATGGATGGTAGGTTTTAATGTTGAAAACCAGAAGAAAACAAAACTATAGCTAGCTATGTAGACTGGGAAAAATTGTAGACTTCACTACAAAATAACTGCAATCTTGGTGTCCCCTGATTTGTGGCATTATGTGAACTTCACAACTTATTTCAAATGTAGAATCTGTTACTTCAAGATTATCACTAGACTAAACTGATTCACAAGTACAAACCTGTGTTTTTTTTGCTTTCACTCACTGTCTTGCTAGGTAGCTCAAGGGTTTAAAGGGTTTAAAACAGGAATAGGAAGACTAAGCTTGAGAGTAAATCTTAGGAAGTAATTACAGATTTTTTTAAGAATTCAGCTTTATGTTCCCTGGGTCTTTAAGTGCATGGGAATGGCATTGCAACAGGCATCCCATAATGATATACTATGAGTGCACACTGGCTTGTTGGGTAAGGTTCAGGTTTCTAACAGTTTCCATCATGATGAGCAGAAAAGTTTTTCATGTGCAACGCAGATGTGCTTGTCTCCATAGCCACTATTCAAAGGCCATTAAGTCGCCTTTCTGTTGCAGAAGCACAAGCGAGGCAGCATGCATTATGGGCCCATTAGATGCAGCGCTGTAGCATGGCCCTACTGGATGCTCTCCAAGCAAAGCGGAGCAGGAAAACACCCCTTGGGTACATGTATCACTGCTGTCGGAGCCCCGTGCAACACGCCCCACTGGGCTACTGGCTTGTTTTATTGAGACTTAATGCACATAAGATTGGCGTAGAACAAGCCAGAGCAACGATATTGAAATTGGCTGCATGAGTAGAATTTGTTACGGTAGCGAGATTCTTAATGGGTCTGTGCTGCATCTTAAACTGCACTCCAAATTCAAAAAACAGTAGGCCAAATGCTCCACTCTCTGTATACTCTCACAGAAATGCCTTCATTTTTAGTTTTTCAAAAGATGTGCCATTTCATTCCTTCAAGAGGGATGTCAGCACAATGTGGCAAAGAGGTTCTGTTACTTGAAATTCCTGAAGTTGTGAAGAGAACGGTCCCCCATAGTAACCATATTTGCGCTGCATTGAATCTCAAGGTTCGCTGTATAATTTTACCGGGGCCCCCTCCAGTTTTTTCCAGGCTGACATACTTGAGCTGTTTCACTGAGCAGTGTTCCTTTGTAACTAATAAGCTAATATCGCCCGCCTCTGGTCAGGTACTACCTGAAAAACAACATGGAGACTGAGACCCTGTGCTCGGATGAGGACGCACAAGAGCTGCTGCGCGAGAGCCAGATCGGCCTGCTGCAGCTCAGCACGGTGGAGGTGGCCGCCCAGCTCTCCATGCGCGACTTCGCCATCTTCCGCAACATCGAGTCCACCGAGTACGTGGACAACCTCTTCAAGCTGGACCCCGGGGGTGGAGGAGGAGGTGGCCACCTGAAGTGCTTCGAGGAGCTCATCAACCAGGAGACCTTCTGGGTAGCTTCGGAGATCCTACGTGAGGCCAACGCGCTCAAGCGCATGAAGACCATCAAGCACTTTATCAAAATCGCACTGCACTGCCGAGAATGCAAGAACTTCAACTCCATGTTCGCCATCATCAGGTGGGCAAGGGGTCTTCATCCTGGAGCTCTGCGTAACTGTTTTGGTTGGTGGTGTTTGTTATTTCTTGAACACTGTGACCATACTTGATACTTGAATCAGCAAAACGAATTTAACATTATTTATCGAGGAGGGTGTATTTATCCTAATCTAATTGCCTATGTTGTATTCCCTCAGAAGAAAATGCTATAAACCACAGGAAACTGGTTTTAAATTGCTTTGTTGCATGTTTGTTTGTTTTTCAATTATTGTTATTGTAGGTCAAATTGTTTTGAGATTTCATAGGCCACTGCACCCTTTTCTCTCTTATTTTCTCTCTCTCCCTCACACACACACACACACACACACACACACACACACACACACACACACTCAGCTCCAAAGACTGTATTCCAAAACCAAGATGATTTCATCTTTTTTTATTGATTGTATGCAGGAGCTCCAGTGGCTTGCCCATTGCCGGGTGCCGCACTTGGTCAATATCCCTGTTGTCATAAGCAGTGGCTTTGCGAACATGGTGACATCATATTGCTGCGTGTTTGTTGTATGTGTAGAGGCAAGGCTGTCTGCTGCGGCTGGTAGCAGGGAGTCAGAGAGCCTGGCTCTGGTCACTCTTCAGTTCTCCTTCTATGCAAGGACCTCCAGGTCTTTTATCATGTGGTAGAGAAACATCTGCTTTGGGTTAGACACTGGGTTATTATGTTGACTGCTAACACAAGCTTGTTTTAAGGAATAGGACGCCATCTCGGCAAAGTCCAGTCCAACACCAGTCACCCCAACAATCTGCCTTGTCTGAATGGCACTGAGTGGTCTGGGGAACATTTCTTTTAGGTCATTTAGGTTGGCACAGTAGTCCTAGTAATCCTAGTAGTCACATTGTGTTGTTGCACAAAGAACTGCTGTCAGAAGCTTTGGGTTTTGATGCCATCTGCTTCCTGAAAACTGGTCCGTCATGGAGAAATATCACCAGGTTAGAAATTCAGTAGTCAATAATGGTAGACAAGTGAATACCTCACCTGTAATTGGACAGTGTTGAGAACCATAAATTGGGCATTTAGTGACTGAAACTCACCAGAGCACAAAACCTAAAGAAATACAAAGCAAGACTAAAACTGAATGTGTAAGGTTTTTTTTTTTTGTACACATTATTGACCATGAGCATGTTATGATTTTTATTTTATTTTATTTTTTACTTAAAAAAAGTAATTCTGTGTCTACGTGTTGTGTGGGTGCGTGTCCACCTGTATTTAGCGGGATGAACCTTGCCCCTGTTGCCCGGCTACGAGGCACATGGGAGAAGCTACCCAGCAAGTATGAGAAGCTCTTCCGAGACCTGCAGGACATTTTCGACCCGTCCCGCAACATGGCCAAGTACCGTAACATCCTGAGCAGTCAAAGTGTACAGCTGCCAATCATCCCCCTCTTTCCCGTGGTCAAGAAAGACCTCACGTTCCTGCATGAAGGTTTGCACACGCAACACCCTCCATCTCACACACACACACACACACACACACCAGCATTGCTCAAGAAATCGGAAGCTGTGCTATCCTTGCTGATACGAAGTGAAAACTTATCGAGGCTGTTTGATGCAAACTCGATCATATGTTTCTCGCTGATGTTTAGTTACTGTTAACTAATCCCTTCATGACTGGCAGGTTAAAACCAGAAGTCACATGTAGTGTGACAATTAGTACTGTGAAACAACAAACCAGTCATTATGAACTGTGTTTAAATGTTACAACCAGACACACAGTTGGGTACAGAATGAGTAACAACTGAATTTGTCCTCATCCTGTACTTTTCTATCAGCCCTCAGCCTTCCTCTGGCCAGGCTTGCCTCACTTCCTCTTGACAGGTCACTTCCATTTCTCTTTTCTCAGAATTGCTTAACTGCTACGGAAGTGAAGATAAGAGGGAGAAGTCACATGGCATGAGAGTATTTTTCTAATCAGAAGTAGATATTGATTATACAGAAGGCACTTGATCAACTTTGAGTCAGTGTGAACGAAGCATGTGGCAGGTGTACATCCAGTCTAGTGGCTTTCTCTAGGCCAAGAAACAGAGGTCGCCTTTTCTTAGCCTTCCAGATAAAGATCAACACAACACAGTACTGTGCTTTTCTTTTAATGTAACGTGGATTAGGCTTCACTGCTCTCTTTATATGCTAAACTTTAAGAGAACAAAGTAAAAAGGTTTAGCTCAGTTTAACTGAAATGGAACGTAATGTAACACTAATTTTCTTCATCTTCTTTTTTTTAAAACCCCTCATTGTCCAACTTCTGTTTCTATTTTTTTTATCACAAAGGTAATGATTCGAATGTGGATGGCCTGGTGAACTTTGAGAAGCTTCGAATGATCGCCAAGGAGATTCGACATGTTGTTCGCATGACCTCTGCCAACATGGACCCGGCACTCATGTTTCGGCAGAGGTTTGTAACACACACACATACATATATCTCTCTCTCTATCTCACGCATTGTTTTAGCCTGTATGGAGCTTTATCGATGTGTGCATTAGTGTGTACACAGTTTTCTTCCCGATGGTGAAACAGTAACTAACAGAGGTGTGTAGCTCAGGTTTATAAAGTGAAAAACCTCCCCAGGATTTTGCTCCAACCACCGGGCAGGTGAATTAAGTGGGTGAAACCAATCGAATAAAAATAATGGCAGGAAAAATTATTTTGAAACATTTACACTTCAAATGAAAATTTAATAGTCAAAATGCACATTGTTCTGCAAGAACACTAAGGAATCCTCAACCTCCATGCATCACTACAGTGATTGTGAAATACATCACTGACCTGCCATATTAGAAATAATGTTATCATGAGAAATAACATAATTATGAGGCCATGTGATGCAGACCTTTGCTCTGAGCTAACAATAGTGGGTCTAATAATAAACTGATAGATCATTCTTTAAAAAATAAAAATCTAAGGCACATGGCTAACAAATGCAGACACTGCAGGCGGTACTGAAAAGTCATTTTGGTAAACAATTTTAATATTTGAATAGGTCAGTGTTTCAGGGTTGTTTTTGGATGTGGCATTCTGCTAAAGTCCTGTTCATTGGATGATCCTGGTGAGGTCATGTTCATTATAATACTGGAGCTAGCCTAGTGTTCTACAATGGCCACATGCTTGTCACAAGATGGCATACAAAGTCTTTGGTGGTGGTTTCCTGTTCTGACATTTGCGTAGACGGAGCGTGGGTGGGGCAGTGTGCCTCTTTCTGATTCTTTCTTTGCCCTGCTACCCTCCTCTCTCTCCCTCCTTTCATGGCTCTTGCTTGTAGGAAGAAGAGATGGAAGAGTTTAGGGTGAGTCTCTCTCTCGCGCTCTCTCTCTCTCTCTCTCTCTCTCTCGCTCTCTCTCTCTCTCTCTCTCTCTCCCTCACACTGTCTTTCTCTTCAGCTGCATTCCTGCATGCTCTCTGTGCATCATAATTAACCCCTTCATCCCCATGTCTGTATCGCTCATGTACAAACAGAAGCTTTGAGCTCTCATGTGGAGGATCCAGCCATGGCTCTCTCATCTATATTTTTATTTTAATAACCCTTGTGGCCTCATGTCAAAACCTTTTTTTCTTTTCTTATTTTTGATGGCCCTCTTTTATTTGAGCATGGTACATGGTTTGAGCCAGACCCTGGTTGCATGGTTAAATCAGATGTGTTCTAGTATGCAAAAATGCAGTCAAAATTCAGGTCGATGGAGCAAGTGCTATGAACACAGTCATTACACTGCAGCTGCCATAGGCATGACAGCCTAACACAGCGAGCATCCTTCTCCAATGAAGTGACTTCTTTGGTAAAGCCATGATGGCAAACAGTAACTAATGTAGGTATAATTGATGGAAAGCCAGCACCCATTATCAATTTTTGCCAGCAAATTAGTTTAAACTCCCCAATTAGGGACCCCCAAAAACCTAGCCTTCAGTTAGGGAGCTTGATATAAAGACCAATGGTTCGAGCTGGCTCCAAACCTCACGTGATTTAGCAGTTGCCATCCATTTCTGTTAATTCGCTTTCAACACTGCGTGCACAGCAAGACGGGCCTTTCCCTCCTTCACAACTCTGACCCCTGCTCTCCCTCAGGTCCTTGAGCCAGGGCAGCACTAACTCCAACCTGCTGGACGTGCAGGGCAGCCACAAGAAGCGTGCCCGACGCAGCTCCCTGCTCAATGCCAAAAAGCTCTACGAAGACGCACAGATGGCTCGCAAGGTCAAGCAGTACCTGGTGCACCTGCAGGTGGAGACGGACGAGGAGAAGTTCCAGATCATGTCACTGCAGTGCGAGCCGGCCTACAGCACACGTGAGTCTGCTGCTGCTCACCTCGGCCAGATTAAGTCCAGTGATCACGGCTGGTGACTCAATGGCGCACTTCATCCAAAGATTCTAGCATGGCTTAGAGTCAGTATAATCAGCATAATAAAATATAGGAAATACAGAAGAACATGTATAGGAACGTGATGGTGCAATCTGGTCTGCATATAGAATGTCAGCCAAGGTTTAATTTTTGGGTAAGGTATTCCTTTAAGACAGCCTATTTGAATTTCAGTGCATTTTTTTAATGGGTTTTTAACAGGGCTTTTTTGATGTTTTTTTAGGACGCCTAATGTATTCTTGGGTGCTTAATAAATCCTGGAACAAGCAAAGTAAATTTGAAAAGGAAACTGTATTGCAGGTTATTGCTGGCCATAAGCCGCTTTGATGAAAACGTTGTTCTTGTGTTGCGACTGCCATCTGGTGGTGCAGAAATTACGTAGAAGACTAGGCACCAAATTATAGCCCATACAATATATACTATTGTCACTGACTGCAACCAAAGTTGACATGCTAGTAGAACTGTATAACAAATGCAAATTTGAAAATATAGTGTTATACAATCAAATTGTTTAAGCTGCATTCTGCATACTCAGTAATGATGATTTTAAAGTTGCGTGAAAAAGATTAGTCATCTTTGTCATTTATCAAAGTTAGGTTGAATATTTTGAGTTCAACTTTGTAAGCTCTGATAAGATGCCAAGCTAATTTGCTTGTGGTTAGGTCCAGTAACTAATAAACTGAGATGGTCACAGCAGACTTCATGATTTTGCTCACCTGACAACAAGTTTCCATTTCCTTGAGGTGTGGTCTCATTTCATATCAGCATGCCTTTAGCTCTAGTTCTAGTTATTGCTCTATTAGCTGTTTCTCTGTCAGTCATGCCCAAAATCAGGGGATGATTAGAAACCTCCACTGGCAGTGGTTAAATGATGATCTGCAGACCTCCTGCTTCCACGTGTCCTCAGCGTAACCTCTCCCTTTCCTTGGAAGAGGTTGGCTGTGGGCCTGTTGCCTGCCCCGCTTGCTCATACCTCTGCTGTGCTCTGTGCCCACAGTGTCGAAGAACTTGAACGAGAGGAGGTCCACCAAATCGGACATGTCGCCCGTGTCGATGCGCTCGGGTGCGTCCGCTGCCAGGCCCCAAAACCGCGTCTCGCAGGTTCTGCAGGTGCCGCCTGTCAGCCTCAACCCTCTGCGCAAGAAGAGTATTGCTAAGGACCTGGCAGGCATGTACGGTGAGTGGGCGCCTGCGGACCATCGCACATGGACACTGGGCTCGGCGCTGTGTTCTCGCACTTTGTGGCTCTCTTCATCTGTCATTTTAATCTTTGTGAGTTGTTAGCCAGTTGAATCTTGGCTTAATAAATATTGCCCCCTGGTGGTCATGTTTGAGGAAAATTAAAGCAGTGTAGGGATTAAAGTAGTGTACTAATGTAGCCATTTACATGACACGAGTGGTTGAATGGCAGCTGTGCTCTGTGTCACTCCTAACATAACTGATGAGCACTCTGAAGTTGACACTGCACTAGTAACAAGGTATTTTTCCTCATCCCTCATTAGGTTGTTTGTAGAATTTTTACTTCTCTGAAACAACTAGTAGTTCAACAACATTGCTTTCTAATGGTTTTGGCAGTCCATGCATTACATCAAAGAGCTTTGTCAATTTTAAAGATTGTTTCAAAGCCCTTGGGATTAAATAATTAACAAATTTAAAAATAAATTTGTCTTAAACATTGCCAAAAACACTTAATGGATTGGAGCTGTTGGGGGACATGTAGCATTCTGCTTTGCTTCAGTGTTGGAGCTGTTGGGGGATGTGTAGTGTCCTGCTCTGCTTCAGTGTTGGAGCTGGTGGGGGCATCCTGCATCCTGCTCTGCTTCAGTGTTGGACCTGGTAGGAACACGTTGTGTCCTAACTAGTCCTCTGTGCTCTGCAGGCTACAGCTCACCACATGTGATGAAAAAAACACCCATTTCAGCAGAGGAAAGTAATGGGAAGAAGTTAGAAGAAGGTGCATCTACCGTCTCTTCCCTGCACTCAAGCCCGGCAGTATCGCCACAGAGCTGTCCTCGCAAAGGTGATGCCTCACACAAACACACACACCCCAGGATTACACTTCATTCCACCCACTGAAGCAGATTACCAGAGTCGCAGCTCTGAGACGCGTCTTCAAAATGGGTGCGTGACTGCTCACCACTTTCCATGGCGTCATCTCACTTCCAGTGGGCGGCGTGGCCAAGTCTCAGGAGTGTGGTCAGCTGAACCTGTCAGGCTCGTCGTCATCACTCGCCAGCGAGGCCAGCAACAGGGCGGCGGCAGGGTGCAGCACAACAGGGAGCATGGTTGGCGCACGCCGCAGCTACGGCATAGGTGGGACTTTTCTCCACAAGCAGATACAGCGGATGACCCAGCATGGCCGAGGGCAGGCCGCGTGCCGGCAGACAGGGGCAGCCTCAGAGCTCCACTCGCCTCCCCCACCTGAAGCCCCACCTAGGAGGCGCTTTCCATCACCCTTCAGGCTTCTGCGGGAGAGGAGCAGGTCCAGAGATGGACAGGGAGGATTAGGACAGGGCAGCAGCACCGTTAGACAGCCAGAGAGCACAGAGAGGACAGAGACCCAGTTAGCAGAGCCCCTCCGAGCCTTCAGCTGGCTGCACAGGGAGAGACACAGCAAGAGGAAGACTGTTCAGGGGAACAGAACTGGATAGGAAACCTTTCAAAAATTCCAACACATCTAAAAGATATTTTGGAATATTAGAAATTCTGTGGTTTTTAAGGAGATACAAAGCTGGAGTAAATACAAAGAAAGAATTCAGCAGCAAACATGCATTTAAGCAAATGATTAAAATATGGGTTTCTCAAGGACGCCAGTGTTTGTACTCCGTCAAACCAGAGCTTTCCACACAGACAGGAAGCAGTTTTAGACAGTTTTAGTCACTGTTCCTAATTTCTTTGCATCGTTCCTCATTAGAAGTGTTTGATTTGTTTGTTCGTTGTCTTGGTCATTTAAGAAATAAACGAGTTCCCATCCTAAGGTTAACTTTGTTTTAGAAGCACTCCCTCTCCTTGCTTCGAAAAAGCTGACGTAAACGCCCTCGCTGATCTGCCATGTGCATATGTGGCAGGCTATGCCCTGATGCCGGCGGCCAGGCTGGACCAGTCGGACTCGAGCCACAGCGAGATCTCCTCGCGGTCCAGCGTCGTAAGTAACTGCTCGGTGGAGTCGGTGCCCGCTGGCACGGCTGAGGAGCGTGGAGGCACCAAAGCCAGCAGCGAGGCGGAGACGCAGGCCCACAGCCAACAGCCAGCCTCCAACCACTGCCCGCCCTGCACTAGGTACAGCGCCTCCGAACCCTCCCTCTCGCTTCCTTTCTCTCTCTCCCAGAACACCAGTCCTGCATCAACATAGAGGTTAAGGTGCAATCTCACATGCTTGTTAGCTTTGAACTATTAAAAACAGTTAGGAATTTCAACACAAATGCAGAAAACGCAGCAATTTTACTGGGTCTATGTGTTATTACGCATTCTGTTGGATTAATAACATATCCCCTTTTTATATGAGAGGTTTTCATTCCCACCACGGAAAGGGTTTTGTAACAGAGAGCCGATGATTCCAGCTTTCACAAGCTGCATGAAATGAAATGTAGTGATGTGTATCTAGGTGGCGTTTCCAGATGTCAGCTTGTCTTATTCTCCATGGACTGTTTTAACACAGAGTAAAATCCTGTGGATCTTTTGAAATATTATTTATTTCTCGCTGTAGTAAAACATGCAGTGATGCCAGTTCAGCCAAGTAGGTTTTCATGATCTTGGACAGACACGGTACAGAAGTTGTTTTACTGGCACAGCGTGGATGAATTTTAATCTGTACCACACACCAGTGTCTCCAAACATATTTAATGAACTGGTAACCTTACTACGTGGTTGCAAAGTGATGAGCGGAGAGCAGTCTAGCCCTTTTGTGAGCTTTTGTTCTGATATTGTGTGCTTCATGTTTTTATCTGTGTTGTATATTTTCATTCACTTGCGCACTCATTCTTAGTTCATCCTTGGCGAGGCACACGGTGACGAGGGGTTCCACCTTCACCTCCCCCACCAGCGGTGAGGAGCTGGCCCCGCCTGACCCCGCGTCCACCTCCGAGGCAGCTGACAGTGGCCGCGGCAGCTGGACCTCCTGCTCCAGCAGCTCCCATGACAATGTGCACAGCCTTCAGGCCCAGCGCAACACGGACCTGGCCAACCATAGGCACCTGCCCATGGGTGGCCCCATCGCCGAGCTGGAGGTGGGGCCTGGCCGCTCCAGGCAGAGCTGGGCTCCCTCCAGCGCACTCCCCAACACCTACGAAGGAAGCTACAGTACCGTGAAGCGAAGGGTGGCCGAGCGTGGGGGGGAGGGAGGTGAGGAGTCTGCAGATGGGCAACCAAGCACAGACGGTGTGTACAAAACGGTCACGTCGAGCACAGAGAGAGGACTGATAGGTGAGAGGCTGTCCCTGCAGTGTGACAGGAGGCATGCAGATGGTCCTGGTTATGTTTTTGTAGTTATGTCACAGCAACAGCAGATTTGATGCACAGTGCTGTCCTCGTAGAAATGGCTCTTCATACAAATCCTTTCAAGCCAACATTGAAAGAGGAAGGGTGCTCAAAAAAAAAATTATACTAAAGAAAATCAGCACCTCAGCAAAACCCTGCCTGCCACAAACCTGCTGCTGTCGTTGCTCTTGCCTGCTCTAAATGTCTTTTATTTCCTTTATGTGCTCTGTTACCTTGTGAATATGGCATTAATTTCCGTGCTCCGTTGTCTCCTGTTTGCTTTCTGTTCTCCCCTCCCTTCCCGCTCGCCGGCAGTGTACTGTGTAACCTCGCCCTGCAAGGACGATAGGTACAGGGCTCCGCCGCCGACCCCGCCGGGCTACCAGGGGCTGGCCCTGGGCGACGCGCAGGTGCAGGAGGGAGGAGTGGCGCGGCTGGCCCACATAAAGCCGCCCGACTATAGCGTGGCACTGCAGAGGTCCAGGCTACTGCTGCACGGCCCAGCAGCCCAGGCCGAGGCACGGAAGCTGGTGCCCGGGCAGCGCGGCTCCCTTGCCATGCCCCACACTGTAGTCCTCCAGACACTAGCAGATAGCGAGGAGGGTACGTGCCCAACACGTCGACATGGCATGGTGCACAGGTGGTATGGCACCGGCTTGCTGCAGCTGCTGTGTGCTATTGGCTTCTCCATGGCAGCTGCTGTGTGCTGATTGGCAGTCTGGAAATGAGCTTAGAGATCTGAAATTGCTGTTAGCATCTGTTTAGGCTGTTTGTGGCAGAGTTACGGTGACGGAAAGACACTAAATTGGTCATTCCATAGTAGGGCGTATTGTAAATGCATCTGTTAGTTTTGAAAAATGGAAAATTAGTTAAGCAAGATTATTTTTAACCAGCCACAATGCATTGCCTGATTTTGGTGTTTCTATGGGGTTTTTTTGTTTGTTTTTTTGTAGTTTCTTGTAGTGTAATGTACTCTTGTTTCTGGTTGACAGTAGTTTTTTGGGACTGGTGATTTCTTTTTTTCTAAAAAAAACAAAACAAAGAAAGTTACTGTTTTTCACTTAGACTTGTTTTTCTTTCATCTTTTGTGTCTTGCAGATGAGCAGGTGTCAGCGGTGTGACTCCAGCAAGGGGTGTGTGTGTGTGTGTGTGTGTGTGTGTGTGAGAGAGAGGAACAAGGGGTCCAAAGCATTGAAGACAGCTTCATTATGTAAAGCCCTTCATGCTGAGCACATTCTCCTCAACACCACAAGCAGTGCCACACAGACCCAGCAATGTTGAGCTTTTCATTTTTCTTTGTGCCATCTTACAACCCTTAAAGCCGCACCCCTGTGTTTTACCAAATGGCACACACTAAAATTCAAGAGCTCATCAAAGACTTTTTTTTTTCATTTTGCATCCTGTTCTGTGAAGCAAAGGAACAGAGTTCATTTGCTGTGTGTCACACACCTCTGTTTTTAGCCAAACATCATTTTAAACCAAGTGGCTATTTTTGTTGCTATATATATAAAATTTTATTTTTGCCAATGAACAAAATCTTGCAGAGTTTACATATTTTAAACTTCATGCAAAAGGCATGAATACTGTTTAATTCAGTTGTAAAGCTTTACAACTGAAGAATCTTGTTTATCTGTTGCTAAGTGGGCTTTGTGTGTGTGTGTGTGTGTGTATGTGTATGTGTGTGTGTGTGTGTGTGTGTGTGTTTTATTGCACCTCATCAAATGTTAAGCTCTTAAGTGATACAAAATTTAAATTTTCATGATTTTCTGGATAACTTAAATAATGTGCATCGGACCAGAGAATTTTGATGTGTGTACTATCAAAACAGTATTGGTACATTTACAGCTTATGCAGCTATTATTATTATTTCTCAGTTCAGAGAAAAATCAGCATATAACCATTTAAAAGACCTGTGAGCCTTCATCGTTTATTCTAGGTCCTGTCCTGTCAGGGTGTTTACATAGTTGGAGTGTACCAGGCCACGCTTCAGCTTAAGTCACTCCCATGGTAAGAGGCGCTCTATGTATAACTGTTCTGTAGAATACCTCACCTTGAATGTAAATCCTAAGCTTGGATTTGTAAGCACTTATATTTAGTGGACATTCTTGACATGCCTTTCTCATCATTGATACATTGATATAATTGGCTTGGATATTATTTTTTATATTTGTGCAAATAAGCACAACTAGCTAGAGTAGCATGATTTCTAGAAAGAGTTTCATGTTTCAAAATGGCCTGGTCTGAGAAATGAAATGTCAGAGAAATTTTATATTTTAGGAGTTTGACTTTAGCTGCATCTCAGGCAAGACTGTGCATGCCATCTTCACTTAGATATTCAACTGCTCGGTTACTCAGAGACCAAATTGTTAGGTACTTCTGTGGTACACTGCTATCTGTCTGTTTAGGAAGTAGTAGTATATGCTTATCAGAGTCATTGGTTTTTGGGGGGGGTTAAGTGTAGCTGCTGCAAAATATTAAACTATATAGCGGCTGCAATGGCACTGTAGAGTCACAATAGTGGAATAATTAGGCATGTGTCCAGATCTAAAATGTTTTTACAGTGAATGTGTTTACAGTGATCCTTAAAATTTGTTTACAGTGTTCATTGGAGCTAGCTGTCATCTATGACGTGTTGAACTGAAGTGTATTATTTTACTCTGCCAGGCTGATTTGGAGCTTTTTTTTTTTTTTTTGCTTTTTTTTCTCCCCCCCCCTTTTTTTTAAAGCAATAACAATTATGTAGATGCATCTGTAACAGTTTGGTTGTCCATTTTAATATACTTGGTACCTCATACACCATCTCAGTTGTAAATGATCTGTAAATATTCATTTTGCTACTCCTCCTTGTGTATATATATATATATATAAAGAAAAAAGTCTTTGTGTCAAGGGACAATATATTTATATGTTAGATGTGCATTTTCTTTCCTTATTAGTTAATGGCATTTTAACATTTTGTATAGTATTTTAAATATACCAGATTAATTGTTGTTGCTTTCTGCAAGTATATAAATATTATTTGTACATTATATTCTAACTAAACCTTAGTTATCTAGGGTTAAGATGTGGACATATTGTATTATACCAAGGGATAAAACTGGAATATTAATTTTTTCAGATTTTCTTTCCCAAACAATGACTTGAAGATATTAATGGTAATATATATAAATATATTCATATATGAATTTTTACATATATTTTTTTCTTTGTTGTAAATTGTTATTGATCATGTATAGTAGAAAAGAGCCCTCTATAAAGTCTGTATTTTTAATATTTTACTAAAATAAAAGTCATGGTTATGAATGCCCTGCCATCAGCACCACCGTTGCTCTGTTACCTGGAAGAAATGCAAACCCCATGACACATGCCTTTCTCTTAAAAGTCCACGTTGAGATCTTTCTCTTAAAGGCCCATGTTTAGAACATTGTTTGCATTTGTTCTAATTCGGGGTTAAAGTTGAGCTGCACAAATACAAGGACAAATAATGCAGTTTCTCTAGGCTCTTTCTTTAGTGGTTTCTTGAAACCTGTAAATCTGTACATGTAATAATTCTGATGTATAACAAGATGACTTTTAAAATTTAGTGAGTGGCTAATGTAACTTACCCCTTGTGGTCCCATCTTCACAACCAGCAAAAGCTAACATGGAAACTATTTTGTTGTTTTGTTCCGACAACTGCATGACGGTCCATAATAGTTTGCTTACCTTATTCTTACTGAAAGACATCTTTAAATGTCTTAGAAAGTCTGTTCAGTCTCTATTTGCTGGTTTATTAAAATGCACCCTCCATGTTCTGAATATGAAGAAATAGAACCTCTTAAATCCATGATCAGGAACTGGTAAACCTTTTTGTGTTGACATCAGATTTCAGGCTTAACTTCACAATTGTGGGCAAATTAAATTAAATTAAATTTGATTAACAAAGTGCAGTGGTACTCTATTGATGTGATGGATTAGTTTATTGATCTCACAGTTTACAAACATTAGCCTTTGGTAAGTCTTTGAATTTCCTGAGGGAGAATGCCAGTAGCCTTTCCTTCATCTACCACTTTATTCTAAATCCCCAATTTTTGGTTTGGAAGTTTGGAAGGGGTTGTGACTGCCATGTGTTGAAATTCTAAGCTGTGTACCAAATGCGAACTGCTAATGGGGTAGTTTGTGTAGCACTCAGATATTTAGTGTGAATTAGTTTCAGTAGTTTAGTTTGTTTTTGTTTTTTAAATCATTTAACATTAATAGAGAAAACTGTTAAATAGGAAAATTGTGGTCAGATGGCCCAAAAATAATTGTTTTAGGATACTGGGTCAATTTTCCTACAAAACTAGGCTTAGGTTTTGTGAACAACAGAAGCCTTACCCAAGTGTTACTCATTCATCGCATATTGTTGACCAGCTGGAACATTTGTCTTTTTTAAACAGAGAAATTAAATGTACATTAGACATTTCAGATCCAGCAAATGCACACCAAACTCCACGTAGCAATCACTAATTCTGACCAATAATTAATTCTAAAAATGATGAGCACTTATTTAAAATGACTAATAAATGTGATGTTCATTACAAGAGATATTTGTCTATGGTGAAGATATTTAAAAATATGTTTTTGTCTTTTTAGCTTCATAACTGGTGAGACAGCCATCACATTCTGGTTTCAGGTCTATCAAAAACATAGCCCAAGGCACCACTGTGAGAATCATCATTTGCTTTCTGCTGCTCTGTATTTGTCTGTTCTCATCAGAAGCACAGGAAGGCAGCCATGATAACCTAGTTGAGCAATGTAGCACAACTCCAAATGTTCAATCCTAATCCTACAGTCCAGTTTTTTTTTTTTTTTTTTTTTTTGTTTTTTTTTTTTTTTTTTTTTTGTTTACTTCCATTGTCTTCACGTTCTCTTATCCATGGCACTGCTGTTGTAAACATAATCTTATGTCTTTTAGAAAGACATTTTCGTGTATTCTCTTGTATTTCTATTAATGATTGTAAATAATTTGTATATTCTTGTTTGATAGAATGTTACATGGAATACTACAGCCAGTAATGGGGGCAGTAATAAAATGTTTAATGTTTAACCTCTGCATGTCTCAGTAATTACTGTTTCTCTTTGTAATGGTCTGGTGGAAAAGACACATGGATAAACTCCAAGTGGGATACAAAAGAAAAGGTGTTTATTGGCTCCCAGTGCTCTAGTGCAAAATATTTTTTTTTAATCATATCCAATCAAAAAAAACAAACAAAATATTCAAAAAGGAAAATTTAGTATTTACAAGTTCAAGGAAAAATCCAGCAATCATAACCTCTTCCATATCACTCAACTTCAAAACCATCACCTTGAATTTTCCCTGAGAAAATTATATAGGGAAAAACAGGAAATTAGGTGACATCACTTCCTGTCTGGGTGGAAAAATTCCCCAATTTGGAATCCCCAATTCCCCATAACGGGCTATGATTTCTTTTCCCTCCAAAACAACATGGAAAAATAATCACAGGTAAGTTAATTTTTCTCTTAACCTACTTTTGTTTCACTTACTTATACAAACTTTCCTGGCCAGATAAACATTAAACTTAAATTCTAGAAACAGAACAGTATTTAATTTCACCTCTTACAATAAATTTCTTTTTCCCCCTCATTAAATTAAACTTTTTCGATGCATGTTAATCACTCAATAAATCAAGTCAATAAAGTTTGATGAAACAAATTGTGTTAATTTACATGCATGCACACACATATATATATATATATATATATATATATATATATATATATATATATATATATATATATATATATATATATATATATATATATAATATGCAGCATTGACACACAAGACCATTTTCAGTAGCTCCAAATTTGATGCCTCATTTGTATGTGGTGTCTGTTGCTGTTGTCTGTCAACATGACATGAGACACGTAGCCAAAAACCAGACAGACCACCAAGCACCATAGTAGTATACTTTCTTCAATAAAGATGTCTAGAAAAGATTAAGAGGACTATATGGACCACAGTCAACACTATTAGTATAAAAAAACTACGAAACAGACACACCTAAATGACCCCAGATCCTTTACTATAGTTTGCAATCCACTGGTAACCCTCAAGAACAGAAAAGTTAGGTTACAGTTTGTTGAAGAATAGGCCCATGTGATAAAGGCCTACAGAGATCTATGATGGTCCTATCTCAGATGGGATGGAGGTGGAGCGACACGAGAGTGCTGGAATGAGTAATGTGTGGGGAAGAAAATGAACCTATGAACCCATCTATACACAGAATTGCCAGTTTATTAGGTACAACTCAATCCTTTTTAGTCAATTCTATGTTCTCACTTGTCTTGTTCTCTGGACAGCTCAGTCATGAATGACCTTTTTTTTTTTTTAAAAGATAATGTATGGGTATTTGATTAAAGGTGCATAAACAGTACTAACAAAGGGCCAATACAGTATAAATATATATTAAAGCACCCAGCTAAAACTTGTCCTTTGGTCAAAAGATGAACACATTATACAGGACTCCAGTACAGTTAACACCTGACTTCAGAGTACAAGGGTCATGCCAGGAGATGTGGATTACAAATTAAAATTGATTGTAAAATGTAAGACTGCGTATGAGGTATTGATATATAGCTGTATCTAGTGATCACTGGGTTTAGCTGCCACTGGAACCAGTTCACCTGTGTTTATCTATTAATTGACTGGGTTTATTGGTGATCTGACTGGAATCAGTTCACCTGTGTTTATTGATGATCTGACTGCTGAAGACTGGCTCAACAATTTACAAAATTAGATTTCAAGTCTAGTTTTATTTTTAATGTTATAGAAGCATGATCTGTTATGAATATGAATATTGTTCTGTACAGCACAGTCTTCGAACACACTGACATTCAGTTTTCAAATTCTAAATAGTTCTGAAGTTTGTATGCTTACACAAGTTAACTGACCCTTCTCTTTTATGCCAACACAGATAAATAAGCAAATTATAAAGTGAATTACCATACCATAAAAACCATAGACCACTGCTAATAGGAAAACAGATTTACCAGTGGGTTTCGGAAGTGGAGTTAATAATTCTTTATAACTGATATCTGGTGCACGGGGTGGGGGTGGGGGTAAATGTACTTATTGAGATCTGAATGTTGAATGTCTAATCAAAGCAATGGGAAGTTCACAGAGAATTTTTCAGGGTGGTAAAAGGCAATTCTCCATGAAAGCTCTTCTTTCTCTTAGGGATTTCTTTAGCTAGGTTTTCTGGAAATTACTCTGATGTTATACACACATAATATATTATACATCATAACCCAGGAGCTCCGTCAACCCCAAAAGGAAAGGAGAAGATTAAAAGAAGAAAAATAATCATTGCAAATTAATCCTCCATTAAATTTCATGCACTTGAGTTTCCATGTCAGAATTCTTTGCCTAACACAAACTCAACTTAGAAGTAGCCAGCACAATCTAACTGAAATACTTTCATTCTCTCTCACACACAATACATAAATAAACTTTATGTATTATTTGATGTTCATGTCTAATAAAAGCAGTGTGAAGAGGAAATACATTTGTCTTTCAGAAAAGCACTGTTGAGGCTTTATTACTTGCCCCATTCTGGCCCTTTGTAAATAGGTTTAGGCCACCATTCTCTGACAAAGGAGACAGAGAAGGTCTTTGAGGCACTGATGAATGGTTTGGCTCCTTAGACAATGCCTCTCTTTCTGTTAGTTATCCCTAATAGCAAAAGTCAGAAGACAGGTCAGCCAAACTCATTCCTCATTGTGGGACAAATAGAGTTGATCTTGTGCTCTCTCACATTACAGTGTTGGTCATATCTTGCACCTCAGGCCCAGTGACTTTAACTCCAGGTAAATACTGAACAGGTCACAAGCTATGTACTTTGTCAGTTTGTCTTTACTTTTTCAACTTTTAGACAGTGAGACTGTTTACACTTTGAATTAGTAATGTTTCGAAATATTGTGCTGTATACTGCGTTCTACAGCGTGCTGTGTCTCCGACCTTCACGTTTGGTGTTGGCGTTGCTGTTGAAATAAAGAAGGCAGGGAGAGTGGGTGTAATTCCAAGTAAGAACTCCAGGGGGCAGTAGCCATTCACTCCAGAAAGTTCCAAGATAACTTCTGACTGTAAGAGCCAAGACCACATGGCTGAAGGAAGGAATTGTGAGGAGAATATTAAATTAAGCCTCTTTTTTTCTGAGCATGATTGCCCATTTCATTAGAGCACAAACTGCCAAAATCGGTTTGCACTGAAAACAACTTGATTAGGCCTTTGTTGAGGGGATGATCGTATTTGTCTCAGTTGTGTTTTCCCTGGTTTGCTGCTTTTCCCTTCATGAATCAACATATGCCTCCCCTCTCTGGAACACTTTTAATCGCTACTGTTAATGGCTAAGCGCCAAAGTTCATTTTGTGAGTTTCTGGAGGATAATGCTGCTCAACGGACATCACTGAAGTGGAAAAGAAGAGGGAGGCTATCAATGGACCCTCACTTCACTCCCCAGTGATAAAGACCTGCAAAAGTGTGAAATGAAAAGGTCGTTTATTGTGATGAGAAAAGATGTTTTCATCATGCGGGCCAGTCAGATAAAACAAACAACATGACGACATTGTGCCCTTCAGGAAAGTGGTGAATTTGAGGTCAACCAAACACTTGAGCTATGATTAAAACCAAGTATAACAACAAGAACCAGTTATGTGAGTTGTGTAATTATGGCCTGAAGAAAACTTTAGTGGATATTGAACCTTTACGGAAACCTTTAGTCCAGAACAAAGTGAGAAACTCTGAGAATTTGAGAATGTTATTTAATACCAAGGCTTATTTGGCCAGTGTGATCCACATGCAAGACATTAAATAGAATTGTCAATTAAGCGTGAATAGAATAGTTGAAAGGCATACATCATCAATCATACAATATTGCTACTCTATAGTGTTGTCATGTAGGCTGTAATGATTTGAAAATATTCAAAGCCCAAAATATTTTATATTTTTTAACTTATGTTCATGTAAATAGGTAAATGTAACCAGTTACTACCCACATCTGTTAATGAGTCAGTGGTTTGTGGTGACTGACATACAAAGAAATCTACTAATTTTGTGTCCTCTTCTGTTTTCTTAATCAAGGTTAATAAAGGAACCAGTGTGCGCCAAGTGTGATCATTCACACTGACAGAGACGACTCGAAGGTCATTCCACGTCACAGTGAAACAGTCCACAGTGAGATGAACCCTGGGCTCAGAATCTGCTCTGTGATATAGGCTGAGGACAAAATCTGCAGTCACGTAAGAATATGAATTCCACTCTGAAAATGACCATGATGGGATGTGGACTAATAAAATCTGTTTTATTATATGAATATTTAGTCCATGGTCACAGTTGTGGATATTTTTTGTATTACTATTTTTTTATGAATATATATTTATTTCAGTGTTATATTCAATGGAAAATTGTAGAAAGGCAGTTTTAACTTCAGATTAGCACTTTCACAAAGAGATTTCTAATTTAAATATGTGGTGTTCTTCTATACCTAAATGAGTAGTTATATCTACAGTGCAATAAGCCTAACCGTGTTTACACTTTAATATATAAATAAAGAAATATATGAGAAAGCCTTACTGGGCCCATTTGCTTGTTTTGTCAGTCAGTTCATTCCTGTGGAAACAAATACAGTCCTAATCAGGACAGTGAAACCCTGATAAATCCTGATAAACCCTGATAAATCCTAATATCCTATTCCAGCTGTTCTCCCTAGTGGTCTGCTCTTTTCGGACTTTGCGACTATGGTGTTTTCAAATAAAAATATTTGACATTAAGGAATATACCTATGCTGCCTGACATGTTATCCAACGTGAGCCAGGTCTTGGTACAGTAAGGGTGCCAAAGAGTAGTAATTTGTGGTGGTCCAAGGCCTAAAATATATAATAGTGTGCAAATAAAGACAATATGTAGGTTGCAAATGAAGTTATGAATGCATCCTATTTTTGTATAGTTTTCTATAATAAATTATGAGCATATGCAATGACCTTTGCAATATACTAAATTATGTATTTCTGTAGGTTGACTATGGAAACTTCTATCAAGTTCAGTAAAACAGGTTGGACATCCCTGTGTTAGGGGCTAGATATATATTTTTCTGCCCTTCCGTGATTCTGTATTAAATTTAGATCAGGCTTATTTGTATTCACACTTCATTATATGGCTGAAGGAACAGTGAAAAAGTGATATGTTCACTTGTAAATTGTTAAATCTGGCATGATAATAAAATTTACAACAATATGTTTATAATGTATTGCAAAATGCAAATATTGTGAAATGTTTCAAATATAGAGCATTTGGTATAAGTATTTTCATATTAAAAAGACAGAGGCATGGTAGAGTAACTTAATGTTGTACTACTGATCAGTCTGTATGGTAACATAATCTGTTTTATGAGAACCTTGATAGTCATATTACATTTGGACATATGCAGACTCTTATAAAAATAAACTGATATGACCTATAAGGGAAATGGAATTTAACATTTACTTTCCAAGACATCAGCATACATTATATCTGTAGTCTGTAGGACATGTTTGTGTTCACCGTTGTGATAAAAGTGTGTTTTTTTTTCTTTCATCTTTCCTAGTCTCAGGTGCTTTTCCTCCATCTCTGCAGGTACATTCCAGGTACACTCCATGTATTCCAGGGCCAGTAATTGGCACAAACAGACTCTTGCTGGAAATCACAGAAGTCATTTATTTTGGGCTGCAAAGGGACAGCCATCCGGTGGGTATTTTCCACTCCATGCAGCTGATATTTGCTTTGCTGTCTGGACTGGTTCACCAACCCTTGTTCCCTAAGACATATCCATATCCATATATACCACCCCCCCATCTCTCTCACACACTCACAAACACAACTTACAGATAGGGAGTCGGTCACATCAAACATTTGTAAGAAGGGTGTGAGAACAGGCTGTTAAAAAACAGACACATATTGTCCCATCATCTCTAAAGTATTCCAAGCCACACAAGATGATGATTGTCTTCAATTTCATTCCCTCCTTATTCTGCTCTCATTTCCACTTTTTCAGACTTTGAAGAGATACCCTAACGCAAGTAAAATGCTATATTCTGCTACTCCACTGCAAATGTGTGTTGGAGTAAGCAGTGTCTCTGTACACTTTAGTGACTCATAGAGTATCAGTTTTTATTTGTACCTTTATTTCTGGTGATAAAATTCTCCCATGACGATAGGTAAAGTAACACTGTATTCAAATATAGCTATGATCAAAATTGTTCACTATTGCAGAAACACTGTACCAAATTGTGTCAGCCATTTTGTCATGTTTGAAGTCATTCATAAATTAGACTCTCAATATACTTTCATTAACCCACAATGCACTGCAAATTGTAGTTTAAAGACAATGGATGTGTGCTACATTTCTGAAAGCCGGCACACATGGAAAATGTTACAAGTATATTTAACACACAGTGATGTGAATGATTTGAAGAGCAACATTTTCCCAAGGATCATAATTAATTGCAGGAGTTATATCCTGGAATAACCAAGTCTCTATAACTACAATTAGACAATATCTTTACGCCAACAAACTACTGTATTTCAAAGGTGTGTCAGAAGCTTCTTCTGTCATCACATCTCAAACATAAGAATAAAACATTATAGTTCACTGAATATCACAGGAATTTTGAACTTGCTTCTATGGACAGTTTTTTTTTTCTTTTTCTTGCAATTTCTTGCAACAATCACCAGAGATGTGTGTGTCATAAAAATCTGTCATGGAGAAGCAATCTCAATTCTGAAGTCTGTTAGTGATCTGTGATATTGTGCAGCTCTTTTAATTCCATTTTATGAGAATACATTCTGTACAAAAAACAGTAATCTGGAGATTTTATACCAAAATATGGCTGCCTCTGCCAGCAGCCTAAACCTGAGTTGTGGCTGGATTACAGTGCATTACACTGATCCAAAGCATACATGTAAATCCACATAAATGTAGTTCATTGACCACAGAAACATGATTTTACAGTGGCCACCTGTCTTTTGCTTCACAAGTGAGGTCCAAGGTCATAGAAAGATCTGGAGAGATTTTGAAATAATAGGAGGCATTAATATGTGTTATCCCACATAATTATACCACATAAATATCTTCCAGAATTAGAGAAGTCTCATATAAGTACTCTTCTCTTGGCAAAGGGACAGTGCACGGAGCACTAAATAGATAACTGTGATATGTTTTAGAAAAAAAAAAAGTTTTAAAGTTTTAAAGATAAAGAGAAATATTTTTCTTTGAGTAACTTTGTCTCAGTGAAAGGTCTGCTTTCTCTCATATTTTTAGTGTAAGAGAATTAAGATACAAATACATTTTCTTCACATTTTTACACATTTTTACACACCATTGTGCTCTTTTGCATAGCTTTTGTAAATTCTGCTCTGTTTTACATTCCATTACTTACAGGTGCATTTCTCACAACTGTCACTCTGCCTCTCTCAGTGATTACCTAGTCCTAATGATTTATACAGTACAAGCATAAATAATTTTGGGATTAGCTACCTCATCTTCCAGTTGCTTTAATCTAAAGTGGTTTGATTTTCCTCAGCTGTTTTGTGATAGGATAAGAGAAAACAAACATAAGAAAACACAACTCCACCAGTTATTTTAAAAAAAAGTCTATACTCCTATATACTCATATATTTATTTATATACCAAAGATTCACCCAATAGCTTTCAAAGTTGGCATGTTTGGGTCCAAGGGAGGTGGCAGAGGAAACACAACACAAACACCAGGGGAATGTTTAGGTACTACATTTTTATCCCTGATGGCCGATCATGCGCAAACCTAGAGGTTTCATCATGTTCCAGTTTTTGTTTTAAAAGAGGTACCTAAATTACTGTCACCCTATTTATTATTTTTCTTCAGATATTTGCACATGCCAGTGCTGGTGTGGGCACAAAATGAAAGACATAAATTAAAGGCATTTACTGCATTTGAGCTGCTGCCAACAGCTGACACCTTTAATTGATCATTTGTATGGCTAAGCCATTTGCAAACTGGCTGAAATGAAATCCAGGAATAAAAAGCTTAAATATGCCTCCTTTTATCAGCTAGCACAGACTGTGGCTTGAGACAGAGGTCATCATGACCTAATAAATACAGAGGAACCAGAGTGGCCAGTGTGACTTCTTCTGTATCACTCTATTGTGTATTGACTAGTATGGGTTCAATACACATTGCAATATCTTCACTGAGGAATACTCTGAATGAAGTTTGTGTTCATTATCTTTTTTTACTTAGCCATGGTCCCTAAGGAAGGGTGATAGGACACACACAGAATGTAATGATTTTTTCCTTGTTGAGATCAACACAGCAGTAAAGTAGACAAGGTGCACCAGTGCACTGTGATATATTGGTGGTAATAGATATGAAAGGTCATAGTGGATTGGGATCCAACATCTCTTATTGCATTTTTTACCACTCAAGTAGACCTAAATCCTAGAAATTTTAGTATAGTGCATGTAGACCTGTTTAGGTAGATGATAAAAGTTAGCATTTATTATATTTGTGTGTTAGGTTATATTTCTGTGGGTACAATGCATATGCACACGTCACTCTTTCATCAAGAGGGTGTGCCACAAAAGCAAACAGTGCCATTCTTGGTGAGCTACCCTGAGGTGCTGTTGTCATCAACAGCATGCAGGCAGAAAGAAGTGATTAATGTGTACCGATTAATGCAGCTGTTCACACAATCGATTGGTGACAAAAAAGAAATAGCTTCATTACATCATCATGATCTTCTTCTTCTTCTTCTTCTTCTTCTTCTTCTTCTTCTTCTTCTTCTTCTTCTTCTTCTTCTTCTTCTCCAGCTCTTTCTGTTTTTTTTTGGATACACCAAGAAGATAAAACTGCCCACTGCTACCTTTTAACCACTGGTTTGTGACATTACCTTACTGCCTTACTATGCTGCATTGTACTGATTATGGCAATGATCTAGTGACTGAACAGAACCAGATGCAGTGCTTGTGAGCTTGAAGAAGCAGGACAGGGGTGTATCCCACTGTTACCCACATTTACTGAGGATATGCATGTATCCCTACACAGACATACAGTCATACGAGGAGATATGTTTTTTAACAGACATGACAGTCTTTGCCCTGCCTTTCCTTGATGGGCAAGGTCTGGATCTTGAGCTTGGCTTGACAGTGAACTCTGCAATTTCTTCAGCCTTGCTGTTGAACTGAAGAACAATGTCAGAGTCTACCCAACCACACCGCAAGGAACTACTCTCTCTGTGCTCCTCTTCATAAATTCCTCACTCCTCTGAAATCTTTAGCAAATGCCTCACAGACATGATTTGGACTTATCCTATTGCTCTTCAACAGATCTGAAATCCCTCTGGCTTTGAGCAGTTTGCTTAATCTACAGTTGCTCCTCAGATGTTCTTGTGGGTCAGAGGTAGATAGGTGAATCTTGACTCTTGTTGGCCTTCTGCTGTACATGAAAAGCTCTTGCCACAGTGCATCTTGGGAAATCTTAAGCCCTTTGCATCTTTTTCAAGGCTGCTCACTGTGTTCTTTTTACGCCATATAATATCCCCCCTGTTTTCCAACCTCATACTGATGGTACAATTTTATTTGGAGATAGGGATGTGACAAACAGCATGTTAGTGTGAATAGAGTAGGTCTTTGTGGAACAGGTACTGTGTGTGTAGAGAGAGAAGGAGCACAGGTACATGTAATAACAAATGTAATAACTGATATAATAACAGATGTAATAACAGGTATAACAACAGATGTAATAACAGAGATGTAATAGCAGAGATGCCATAACAAATGTAATAAAAGAGATGTAATAACAGAGGCACACTCAAAGTCTGTACTCAGAACAAGTCCAGCCTTGGTTGGATTGAGAGATGTGGTAGTCTCTAAGTGGGTTCAAATTGGCACAGATTTGTCGTCATCAACCAGAATATGTTTCACTTCATGTCAAATTGTAAATTGTTTATTTAGCCTCTCATATTTCCTCTAAAATATGTATTATGAAAACTGAAAAAGCAATTCTGAAACCTAATCTTCATGTAATTTGTGGAAACTAAATCTTTGTAAGACTGTGTGTGTGTGTTTGAGTGTGCATGTGAATGTGCATGTGTATGTGTGTGTACATGTACACTAGACATTTTCAACAAGCAGTGAGTATGACATTGCTATGATGATAAAATGAAGTGCCTTGTTGCAGGCCTTGTTGTATGTAACAATCATAACAGTTATAATACATGCAAGACATTATCTTGCTTAAGGACAACCTGAAAATATTAACCTGGGGCAGTGGTAGACTTGTATTCAGAAGGTTGCTGGTTCAAGCCCCACCACTGCCAAATTGCCACTGTTGGGGACCTGAGCTAGGCCCTTAACCCTCAATTGCTCAATTTGTACTCCATCATCATTGTAAGTTGCTGTGGATAAACACATCAGCTAAATGCTGTAAATGTAAATTTAAAGTCTCCTGGTTGGAGTTCCAGTATTGAGAGCTATATGATGCATCTTGGAGTAAGTGTTCCCTTTACAAGAGCTTTTTCAGGCATAGGCCTAATCAGCTCAAATGGACCAACCTTGAAAAAGACAAGTCACAGAAAATTAATTTTAATTTAATTTTGATTTTACTTTTATCGATTCATTTAATAGCATGTTTCAGGATGTGATTTTATTGTGCATAGATCTCTTTAATAGCATTAAGGGGAAAATATTATATATAGTTAAATACATAATCCAGGAGCTGGCTCTGTTTCTCTAGATCTTACAAATATTCACGTTAATTGCCTCACTGATTAGTCTTTGCTCACTGAAGCTGAGGAAAACACTGTTTAAATCCTGTTTAAATACGATTTCTTTTCCTCTTCCTAAGGACACTCACTTTTTATCTAATGAACATAACAACCAAATAAATGTGTGTTTCTGCTCATATACATGGATAGATCACTTTCTTGTACCATGACCCTCTGAGATTCTGATATTATGCCACTAAGCAAGTGGCTTTGGTCTGTTTGAGGCCTTTACTCTTCACCTTGAACTAACCCACCAAATGAAAATGTGAAGAGCTTGGGCATTAGTTGGCGATTGGAGTCATGTGTGCTGAATCAGGGAACTCACTGCTCTGAATTGCTGTAGCTCTTCAGGATCAGAGTAGAATAACACTGCTCTGGTCATTACTGCATGCCACAGGCATCTCTAGAACCACTGCATAGCAACCCTTCAAGCTTGTTCCACAAATTCATCATCTTTTATTCATGCCATGGACTGTGATAAATAATAATGTTCCCAATGGGAAATGAGTGAGGGCACCATGAGGGGCCCCTGCTGCAATATCTAGCCAAGCAATTCCCATCTACAGAGGTGCTCTTCCTGTAAAAGGCCCTCGGATTTCCACCAGTTAAATCACCTCCACATGCACAGGAGATAGTACTGTCTGAATTGGGTGGAATGGTTTGGATGTGGATGAGAAAACATGTCCACTAACCATTGTTGAAAAAAGGTCGCTAGACATCCCAGATCTGTCAGGCTTGATTTCACTCTACAAGCATTGTTATTGCCTGGTGTTTGTTATTTGTTGAACTACACCATATATAGTATATACACCATATATCGTGAACTAAAAATGCTAAGCTAACTGTTAAGTCTTAATTTATAACAGCTTCCAAACATTTAGACTGATCAAAAATAATTTTTAAAAACCTGCCTAATGTATTGTCTTTGTCGGTAATTCAAGGGCAGCCATGTCCCTGAGTTTCCTACAGAGGCCTTGTGCTAGATCAATGCCTGTGTTACAATTCTAATTTTTACTCTCTATGACCACATATCAATCCTTCTCCCTGATGTGATTACAGGAGGCTCAGATGATCAATCAGATTTTGGCAGTGATGGATTAGAAGGGACATTCAGGTGCAGGGACCCAGCTCAGAGCTCATGACAATGATGGAGTTGAGGTGAACTGACTGCACAACTTTTATTTATTTACCTATTCATCTTTTTTTTTTTTTTAATTTATTTTTATTTTTTTATTTATGCCCCTTCTGGATGCCAGGAATCTGAATCCTTTGGCACGTCAGCCAGAGAAACCTTCATCAGGTGACTCCATCACAGGATGGCTCCATCACAACAGCAGCAGGAAACTTGTTTTGCATTGAGACCAGGCTGTCCAGGCTGCAAATGATTTTGGATCAGACCTCACTTTACCCTGGTGTTTGGATTTTGTTTAAAAAAATAAAAAGAAAAAATAAAAATAAAAAACTTTCCTGATCATAAAGATCTTTGGTGTTGTAAGAAATGCCTTTTTTGATCTAGGGCTATCCCACTAGCCCACCTTTTGGTCTGTAGCTATTTTGGCTATATATCTATACCTGACCGAGATGAAAATCAGGTATATTGATCCATAGCTGACCTGATGAATGGCAGTTATAGATATAGATCCATATCTGACCTGATGAAAGGCAGTTATATAGATCCATACCTGATGAAAGGCAATTATGGATATAGATCCATACCTGAAACCTGCCCAGTCAAATGTCCTTTTCTTTTTTATTTATGCCAGATTTGTAAGAATTACTATCAATATAAAAGTAATAAATATTATTAGAAACAATATAAAATAAATAAATATTAATAAACGTTTTCAGAAACAGCTCCAGGCAAGTGTCTATTTTATCCTTAGTGGATCTGTGTGTGCTTATAACAGTTTGTAACTCTAAAAACTAGAATCAAATAGGAAACACTCATACAGTCACAAAGCCCCTATCAAAATCAGTAAAAACAGTCACAGAGAGAAGCCAAAATAGCAATAGATAGAGGAGATAAAAGTATAAATTTTTATGGAATGTGCAAGTGAGATCATCTCAGATCTTGCGGGCATGTCATGGCACCCTCTTTCCCATCCAGATGGCACTATAAAAGCAGCACAGATGGTAAAGTGAAGAAAACATGCGGTGCTTTATCAGTCTATGGAGAACCATCGTGGAGTGATTTAGCATTTTGAGATAAGAGCTTGGTGGATCCGTTTGGCTCATCAGAAGGCTGCAGCTCATCTGGGCCCTTCCATGGACCAAGTACTTCCATGCAAAGCAGGTTGAGAAGAAGGCAGGGAACGTGGCAAGAAACAAGGCAGATGAGCATTTCTCAGAAGGGGTGTCAGCCTGCTGCTCCCGCTCGCTCGCTCATCCGTAAGGAGGTGCTGCCATCCTAGACAACAAATGTCTCACACATTGCTAAGGCCACACACGAAATTAGAATAATTTAAATTAGCAGTAATCAAATGACTTATGGAAAAGTCCAATCTTGACCCATGTTTGCTGTGAAACTACAGGCTGATCTTAAACCTTCCATTTATTTCCAAGATCCTAGAAAAAGCTGTAGCTCAACAGCTAAGCTCATACCTTAATCAGAACCAGATATATTAAGTCTTTCAGTTGCGGTTTAGGCCTAATCATAGTACAGAGACAGCACTGATTAAATAAGTTACTAACCTGTTGTTGGCTTCTTTGCTTATATTGCTTGATCTGAGAGCAGCACTGGACAATATAGATCACAAAATTTTACTTGATAGACTTGAAAATGAAATCCCTTTCCTGGTTTAAATCGTATATTGCTGATCACCACCAGTTTGTTAACATAAATGGAGATTTTTCTGCATACAATGTTTGATATGATGTCCTACAAGGATCTGTTCTAGGACCTCTACTTTTCTCTTTATATATGCTACATCTAGGTGACAATATATGTAAACTGTCCTAGTTTCCACTGTTATGCTGATGATACTTAGCTATATGTCTCAACCAAACAAGAGGACATATATTAGCTTAGTATTATTGCATAAAGAATGCAAGACACTGGATGTTGAGAAACTTTCTCTCAATCCTTACAAAACAGAGGTGCTTCTATTAGGCCTACAGACAGCTAGGTCCTCATTCTCTAATTACTTATGAACCTCAATGGTCTCCCAGTCACATGTACTTTAACAGTTAAAGATCTTGGAGTGATTATGGATCCCAGTCTCTCATTCGAAGCTCATGTAAATAATATTTCTAGTACTACTTTTCTCTACCTCAGGAACATTGCAAAAATTAAGAACATACCTTCCTCACATGATGCAGAAAAGCTTGTCCATGCATTTATCACTTCAAGTTTGGACTACTGTAATGCCTTACTCTCTGGCTGTACCATTAATGCCCAAACAAGCTCCAGATAGTTCAAAATGCAACAGCCAGAGTTCTTACTAGAACTCAAAAATTTGATCACATTACTCCTATCGTAACTATGTTACATTGGTTCCCATTAAAACTTTGTATTGATTACAAAATACTTCTAATTACCTACAAAGCACTGAATGGTCTTGCCCCACAGTACCTTAGTGAACTCCTAGTGCATTACGACCCACCATGTCTGCTTAGATCAAGAGGTGCAGGTTCTTTATTAGTACCAAGAATAAGGAAATCTACCAAAGGGGACAGAGCCTTTTCCTATAAAACTCCCACATTATGGAATAACTTTTCTCAATATTCCAGTATCAATATTTAAGGCTAGCCTTAAAACTGTAAAGTCAGTCATCACATTAACTACTTCCCATCTTAGGTAAATGTGTAGATCTGGGGGTCCGTGGGCATTGTGAAGTCAAGAATGTGGATCTAATTGTTCGCAAACTTGAATTTTCATTTTATTGTATTTCCCAGATCTATTTTCATAAAACATTTTCAAAAATCAGTTTTCCATGTTTTCATAAGAAACCTAGGTCTTTTCCTATAAGACATTCTTGCTGATTATTATAAAATTTCTGCTATCCAATGACAATACCCTGACCTGATCTTTGGTCTGTTTTTCCTTTTCACATTCTCATAAACACAACTCCACAGACAGGGGGCCTAATCCTAGATCTGCAGGTGGTGTTTGCTTTATGAATTGCTTGCTGCCAAAACAAAGAAAATAAATAAATGCCCCCAAAACATGGTAAAAAAAATAATGCATCTGCATTACTCATGAATTTTAATGCAGTCAGAGAGATTACATTTTTATTGGTACTGTAAAGTCAAAGGAAAGTGATTGCTAAGGTTTTTATGTTACTTTTGCTGTTTTCACTGAATACCTTAGTGATTAAATGATTCAAATGGAGTACAAATTGCAATAGTTCTGGCATAGAGAGATAGAAAATCATGATGCATAAAAACAAACAGACAAACAAAAACTTCCATTTGTGAAGAAAGCCCTTGTTTCATTTGTGATGCACTCTATAACTTAAAGACTGCCTAGCATGGGGCACTGCATCATAACTGTGTGTGTGTGTGTGTGTCCTCTAAAAGGTTGTTGTCCTCCCCCCCCATCACAGAAAGGTGAGTTTAAAATGACCCTGTTCATATCCTATGGCCCAGAACAACAGTGTGTGTTAAGGTTATGTGTGTCTTGAGAGAGACACAGCATATTAAGGCAGGGACAACCCCTTTGTTCTTGCACTGGCATCTGGTTTGTTTTTACTTCATTCTCTCTCTCTCTCTCTCTCTCTCTCTCTCTCTCTCGCTCTCTCTCTCTCTCTCTCTCTCTCTCTCTCTCTCTCTCTCTCTCATGACTTTGACGCAGGACCAATCAGGATCAAAGTTCAATACAAACACACAAAGCTATTCCTTACTGAGCACCTATTAGTCATTATATGGAGGCTCTCTGGGACCAAATGCTTAACTTGTTGACATTCCTGTTATTCTGCTTTTTACTGGCATTGCTCAGTTTGTACTGTGTGATATATATGCTGTATTTGGTGCACTCAAGTATGAGAGTGGACTTTCACTGACTTCAAGGATACAACAATAAAATGTTTCGTTTTCCAAGTGATGTTCCACATTGCAGAAACAGCTAAGTGAAATTGGCTATGCTTTCTACCAAAATCAATGGAGGTCTGGGCCAAAACGTTTTATATTAAACAGAAAGTCTATGCTTCAAATTATGTTTATGGCATTTAGCTCACACTTTTATCCAAAGCAATTTACAATTATGACTGAGTACAACTTGAGGGTTCAGGGCCTTGATCAAGGGTCCAAGTCTGGTAACTTGGCAGTGGTGGGGCTTGAAGTAGAAACCTTCTAATTACAAGTCAAGTATCTTATCCACTGAACTACCACTGCCCAGCTTACTGCATAATTATTATATACAGTAATTTTGTCTTAGTCTTAGCTACAATTTGAGCTACATATATTTTCAACTTTATTACCTGTATTATTATCCCCAAATAGTATAATAGTATTTTATTATTGATACTTTACTAAAGTTTCTATATGCCTTCGAGACATGGTGAAAATTACTAGGAAAATCACATATTTCAATATCACTGTAGATGAAAAGATATGCAAATGTACAATCTTTGGTCCACATGGGAACTCATACTCAGACTATAAATTCCACTGTGCTTAAGATCTGTCAATTATGCAGGTGCTGAACCATGGGAGGTAATATTTTCACATGTAATTCTCTCTGGCCTCACCTTTGAATGACATCATCCTCTGGTGACAGCATCCTCTGAGAGCATGTGACATATGGATTTCTAAAAGTGAGACTTTTTTTTGTCAAGTCTTGGGTCACAGCCTAGTTTCACCTCATTACAGTACTCAAAATATCTCCTCGTTCTCTCAGCGCAACACCTGCTAGAGAGTCTGGGCACAGAGTGCTACATCCCTAATGACTCATCGACGTGGTGAGCTCAGGTCTGACCTGTTGTCGCCGTGCTGAGCTGATGCTTGACTTGTCATTGCCGTGGTGAGCTCAGTCCTGACAAAGCCTCCTGCACTCACCGACAGGGCGGAGTTTGCTCTGCTAGCTGCTGCTGCTAGCTGTTGCTCTGCTAGATGTTTTGCCATGTGACATGTCGCAAATGAAAATAAACCAGTGTGCATTTTCAACCTTCTATTTTTTCCAAGAGGTTTTATATATTGGAGTTACTCAAGCTATTAAATTGTGCAAACTGAGATGTTTATCAGTGATGAAATGTCCATAGGTTTTAGTGTTGTGCAAACAGTACTCCAGTTTGATGGCTGTCACTTCTAAATAAGGCAGATGCATTGCAAAATGTGTTTGTTTTCTGTGTGATAGGAGACAGATTTTTTCTTTTTTCTTTCTTCCCAAGAACCGATCTAAACATTGAATACAAGCAAGACGTCCCTGGCACCACTGGGGATATAGGAAAGTGTTTTTTGACTGTCTCATTTCCTACAGACTGACCAAAGTGCACTTGGCATACTGCATGTTCCCTCCCTCCTCTGCAATGCCCTTGGAGATTGTTCACCACATCAATAAACATACACCCAAACTTGGGCTTCATGTATCGGCATCCAAGACTGATATTGAACTAAAAAATGACCTCTACTGTCATTGTCAGAGTTAACTGACCCACAATCAGTGCAACTTATTTGCACCACTGTGGCCATGCTTGGTAAGATACAGTTATCACATATGTAATATGGAAAGTGACATCTTGTTAAAGCTGTTAAAACCAATGTAAAACCACCTGAGTGATTATTGGGAGATGAAACTCAATAGGCATAGAGAATTTAAGGATAGGTCATATTGATTTCGAGATGTTTAAGAGATCATGAGTTAATTTCAACCTGCCCCCTCCTATGCCTTCAACACTTTCAGAATACAATTTTTGATTTTTGATTTTCAGTCTATGTTATGGTGTGCTTAGTTGACTGTTACCCAATTCTCAGCAAAGGTCACAACTGACACTGAGGGCGAATCCCATATCTCTAATTGTTGCCTCCTCAATTCTACTTCCTCCAGCCTGTGACCTGGAAACCGTTGCCATCTTTAAAGAATTCTCTAAATCCACCTGGAAGAATTGAGGATAAAGGAGACAGGAGGCTTTCATATAGAAGAAACACATGGATGTTCTATGCAGAGTTTTTTTTTTTAATCCTAGCCCATGACCTACAATATAAATTCTCTAGCTCCAGCCACATCTGGTTCAGTTTAAAAGCCATGGCAGGAGTGAGATCTCTTTACAAAATACATTTGCTTCTGTCAAATTCATTTTGTTCTATATTTAATATTGATCTATTAACAGGCCCATTTAGGTTTTCATTTTCAATGTGTTGTATACATTTGTAAATGCACATATTAGGCATGTCCTTCTGAATCCTATTTCAAGTGCACATATTTTGATACCAAAGAAACTATAACTGTAGCATATTTTTCTCAGTGCAACAAAAGTGTCAGGTGGGTGTGTGAAAAATAACGACAGAAGCATGAACAAGCATTTCAATTAATTTAGCATTGATTCCTCTATCCTTGCATCTATTCCTCGCATCGTTTCCTTGTTTCTGCAGAGGGAGGTGATAAGATGCAAGGAAAGGAAATGAGGATGAACAATTAAAGTTATGAGATCTTCCCATGGTGTGAGTATTATACTTATTTATTGTTGTTGTAGATGAGAAAATTGCAAAGTTGATAGTTATATCATCCAGCCCTTGATGCATAGCATTTACTTTTGCACATCAAAACGATCAAACTCTCTTATAGTTCTCAGATGAAATGTTAGAAGACCCCATGTTAGAAGACTCATAAAGGAGGTTTGGTGCAAGGAGGTGACCACAATGGTTGGCTTATTTAGGCCATCCTCATCACATGGAGGAGCACATTATATAGACCTTCTGATTAGATGAGAATGGCATGTTGTTAGCAGAATGACTTTTTAATTGTTGCTAATGCAGTTGCCTCTAATGCTAACACCTCATGAGAGAATCACTGCGTCCTTACACACTACCCTCAGAGTCACTTTGCAAACCTGGCAGTTTGGTATCATTTCTTGCTGAACTGCTCCTTTGACAGCAATTGCGATGTGGGCTAGAGGTGGCAGTGAATCTAATATAGCCCCACTTTCACAACCCCACAGCACTGCAGTCCATTCCACAATATTCCATGTTGCCTGAAGGCAATATATCATTCCTTAAAGAGGCTATTTTGAGAAACGTTAAATGAATTATAGTGAACTCTGAGTTTGTTGTGATCAAGGACATTCTGTTTTTTGAAGGCTTTATTATTTTATTATTTTATATTTTTTTCAGATAAAGTGGTTTGCAGTGAATGCTTTAAAATAAATCTTTCCCAAAAGAAAAGACATTACGCTTCCTGCTGTCTACAAAAGTGAAACTGGAAATTTGAAATATGTGGGTGACCCTGCATGTCAAGTGATGACCGAGAAAAGTAAAGGGTGTTGAACAGGGCAATCACACCTTGAAATGAAAACTTTATTCCTTTTATTTGTCATGCTAAGTTTGCCTCCTTATCACACTGAATGGTCTTTTCAAATGATTGTGTTCTGGGAGGTTTCATTATTAATGTACATAAAAAGGGATGCTTTAAAGATTAAAGAAATGCCATTATGACTCATCATTCTGTGCTTGGCTTTTGGATTAATTAGTCCAAGATGTCAGTGTTATTAAAGTGGTAGAATTTGCTCAATTAGCATAGGAGCTTTTACATATTAACTGACATAACTACTTTAGTGACTATCCCCTTTTTGGGAACAATTGTTGTTTTGAGCTCTTAATAGCACTGCATATTATTTTGACAGTGCTTGGTGGCCCATTTTCCATCTTTTAGCGCATTGAACATATTTACCTGATGTTAAGGCATCTGCTGTAGCAGTTCTGTTAAATTTTAATTCTTCTCAAAACCAGATGCAAACTAAATGCAAGATGTCCTTTATTGACCCTATTTTCTCAAGTGTTCTCTCTTAGTCAACACTAGTGTTTGCTAGTGGACTCCTGCCATTCTTATCTAGCCATTAAATTTACAATTTTCTGCCTGTTAGAAGGTTATGATCTTCTAGTTTTATGTTATAATTTTTCCAGTTTTTTTTATTTAACTACCTTTTTTTGCCTTCTCTTGTTTCATATAATCTTAGCCAAGTTGGACACTCTCCTTCAGAGAGACCTTAAAAACCATACCATTGAAGTTTGCAACCTATGAACATTTGTCAGCTTGGATTTCCCCATAGATCATACAGAATTCCCCATAGATCATACTGAATTTCCCATAGATCATACAGAATTCCCTGTAAATGTTCTTCTCCTCTGCTCAGGAGCCCTGTCAGCTCCACCTCCTCCAGCCAACTGTAGCACCATATTAGAAATCCATACAGCTTGAGATCACAAAATTGATATATCACTGCTTTAAGTTATAATGACTATTGCACAGCACATTTCAGATTTGGAAAAATCTTCCCATGATGAAGAGCAATTTGCACATTCAGGTCTGAAAAAGGTCAGAGCCATAAAAGAGGTTTAAGGGCTGAAGTCATTATCATGTGAGATTTAGCCAGGTCAGCCAACTCATTTAGATCAGAAATAAATGAGTTCCAGAGTGCGGCCTACCTGAAGCGTTGTTCTAAGACCAGTCTTTTCTGTGCCAATTCTCACCAACTACAACATTTGATAATGGAAAAACTGGACCCTGGAACAGCAGCTAAGCTGAATTTCATTATTGCCGATAAATAATGGTCAGTTATAGCGAGGTCTATTCATTTATTAACAGAGGGAAATTATGCTTTACTGCTCTTGGCAGGTTTTACCCTTGACTGATCTCCAGAGCTTGGCACAAAGGGGCTCACTGGGTTGGGGGTGAAGGTCTGAGGATGAGTGAATTACTTGCTACTTTTATTGCCAGTCTCAAGGCTTGCATTCTAAAATGCAGCATGCAGCATATGTGTTCTTAATCTGTTACTGCAGCTGTGCCAGGTGTTGCACTGCAAGTGCCTTCTGCAAGGGCATGGCATGCTGCGGGGTAACTTTAATGTTTGTCTAGTTAAGAAATCATCTATTGCAGAAGTGCAAATATAAGAACAATGCCTTCTGAAAACAACTTCAAAAATATCTACCTAAATTGAGTTGAAATAAAATTAATTTCATTTTAAAGTGGTTAATAAGTATTCAAAAAATTGTCTTAGAGAGAAAATTCTCTAAGCCTAGACATGACCAGCCAAAACAACAAATACCAAAGAATTATTATCAGACCCCATCACTTGATTTACATATATTTGTCTGTTGATACATATGTGCTGGTTCAGTTATATTTGAACATATTTGAGTATTTTGATCAGATAACGTTTTGTTACTACAAATAGATTTGCATGTTCAGTGTGAGGGTCTCAATTTCACTGTCTGCTGTGTAAGGTCTAATCTGCTTTGTACACAAAGAAGAGGCTCTCTGTAGCTCTCTGATAAAACAGACAAATCCCTCTTTTGACTGGCCCCTTCTGCTTTGGAGAGGCCTGTCTGTCCCTCATCGTCCTGCTGAGGAAGTGAAGGAGGCAAAAAGCAAATGGGATTAGCGGGACCTGCGTAGCTGTCGCCCAGCTCCACATCTCACAGATTGTTATCCGCAGTGGTCTGTGTTACACTGGGGCTGATTCACCCTCCCATTACATGCTGATTGTGGGCCTGAGATTGCTTCTCTGCCATCTCTGAAGTGCCTGAAGGGGCCTGAAATGAGCCAGAAGAGTAGCACGCATGCTTGTTTTGTGACTCAAGTAGGCAGATCTGGAGTCCTTAGGCTGTGGCTTTCGAGGAGGGATAATGCATTCGTTTCCTCCATTTTAGTGTGGCTTTTGATCCCATCAGGGCACTGTAGGGAGAGGTGGGTGGGTGCAGATGAGGCTGTGAAGAAGCTCCCTGGACACAACTCCCTTTGAGAGCACATTGTCCTTGGTGCTACTGAAGACTGTAGTGTTTGTAGTGTCGAAGGCAAGCATGGAGAGGATTCAAAGACAGGCCTTGATGGTAGCAGATAAATTCATCTGGGTCACAGTCATGGTGATTTCCCTCCTGATGCTTCATTTCCTGTTAGGGGGACAGTCATGGCAACGTTGTTCTCGCTAGCTAAGGAGAGAAACGATTTCTCTCCAGTATGCATGTGTTTTAACATTAATAAAACCGGCACCTATAGCTCACCCTCGCGGGCCGTGGGTTGCACTTTTCCACTTTGCGGGTGCGAACACTGCACAGGCGAGTGTGTCATGTATGTCTGATTTGTTGCTCTTGTGGGATGTAGAATAATATTCTTTCTTATATCATCCCAGTGTTTGGAATTTCTGCAAGGTAGGAGTAAAGGGAGACACTAGGCAGAATGTGTGCTAATGAATATAAATGATTTTTTTGTTAGTTTGTTCCTTAATTCATGGAGCTCTGCTTCACTTGTTTTCAAATGTTATTTTCAATTACTTTTGTACATTTGCTTGTCATTGTTTATACCTTGCAGCATATGCAATGTAAACAGTGAGTCTGTGCAGGTATAAAGTGAAGCAAATAAATACATCATAATGGTGGTGTAGCTGAACAATTTGGATGTTTAAATATGTCACTGTAGGTTCCAAGCATCAGAGCAAACATTTAATAAACATCAGTCACAGTCTTTTCCCCACTTCCTCTTTTCTGACTGTAAAGACACCAGGTTTTCCATGGTTCTGAACACAGTCTTGGCAATTCCATTTGTTTCTAGTGAATCTTGGAGTCTGCAAAAAATCGAGTGAGACCCATTGTGGTGGCATGTCATGAGGCATCAATCCAATACATTAAAGTGTCAATCCAGTTGGGCCTCCCCTTTCCAAACTCAGTGAAGGGGCAGGGAGCACCATGTGCAAATCTAAATGACATTTTAGCCACTCAGGGCTTCCATTAGCATAACTCATTCAAGGACCATAGAGCAGCCAGAGGAAGCAGCCACTATCATGAAGCAGTTCCTTTATGGGGGACTTGTCATGCTCCTGATTTTAATTGACGTTAAAAACCAGTGATCAGTGTGCAAATGTTCCCTGTGCCCTGCAGTTAGTGCGCAATTAGCATATCCTCATGGAAGGGGCACTTCTAGGGGCTGTGAGAAACCAATACAATTTGGTTTCTTCTTCTGCATATGTAGCAGCAATTCCAGATATATCAGAACAATTTAAAAATTTGAAGACTACAAAAAACAGACTATTCCATGCCTCCAGACTGGATTGCAAACTGCAGAAGAAAGCGAGGAGGCAAACTTATTGCTCCTTTGGATACACCAGCAACTCAATATAAGCTTCCAAAGAAATCTCCATAGCAAAGGACACTTTCCCCACTGTGTCTGTTACTAGATTTGGCTTCAAGTTTGCATGTCATACCATCTGCTCCATTTGTCCTGGTCCATCACCTCTTCAGTTTCTGTCTTATGTCTCAAAAATGGACCATGTGGGCAGAGGTAGGTGAGTGGTGCGGTCAGTAACCCATATCCATTCAGGGGACAAAACCTCATTGAGGAGATTTACAGTGGACATTTCTAAAAGATAGAGGGAGGAAAAAGGTCAGAGGAGAAAGTGGGCCAGCAGGGTCGCTCCGTGGATGAAGAGAACCATAATGGATGACCACATCTTGGTAAAATACAGTGTGAGAGAGGAAGAAGAGAAAGCAGTAAAAAAGCAGAATGTCAAAGCCATGTCAAGGACACGTGGCACAGCTAAATGATCTGAAGACTTTGGCCCCATGGTTAGGGGTTAGGAAAGCACCACTGTGCTACCCCGGGGGACCCGGCCCTAATTTACCTGCCAGGTTCTCCAGACATTCCTCTGCAGTGCTCTCCAAAAGAAGGACAAGTAGAATATTGAGAGAAGAATACACTGCAAATAATGACACATATGAAAGGAATAATTACAGAACAAGCAGAAACATTTGCTTTGACGTCTAAAATAAGAAAAACAAATAAAAAACAATCTTTGAAGTATACAAACTGAAGTGTAAAAATGTGACTGATAATCTCATATCAGTGAAACACCAGCTACTGTGTTAAAAATATCCTGGCAGCAGAAATCCAGTGGTCAGTAACTGACCAGTATAGAATCGGGTGGAGAGGAGGTGACAGATGGGCACAGTGACAGATAGTCTGTCCACCTATAAAACACACCTCTAAGATAACTGCACCTAGTAAATTAGCAGTAAGTGTTTTTGTTTGAAGTGGATAGTGAGTGTATGTCAGCTTTGTAAAACAGAGTAATGGGGTCTCTTAAAGACCCACAGAAGACCACATCAGGGAGAAATCTAATTAACACAGATCCAAGCACCTCTAGATCAGTTATCACAGTGGTAAAGTATTGGTCAAAACATGTTTAGTGTCCAAGTTTTACTTCCCTGCTTTTTTCTATCATGTGGTAATTTGAAGCCAAATAGGTTTAACACAAAAGAAGCAATATTTTCCTCAGAAATTCTGACAGTTTGAAATACTAAATCAAACATCTTTAAGCTCAGACAATAGTACAGTTTAATACATATATGGGCTGATATGCTTCTCTCTTGATAAACAGATAATTTATAAGGCATTGTCACCTAACTATTTAAAATTAATTGGATACCTCTTAAGAAAAACAAATAAACAAAAGCCTTTTTAACATAGGTATAGACTTTGAAAATACAACTTGCAAAACTACACTTTCACACGTAGCTAATGTCATTGCATTTCATTATGTTTTGGCTTTGCTGATCACATTGTACGGTAATTGTCACCTTGTTTTGCTGTTGACATGAAATTTCCTCTTGGGGGTTAATGAAGTATTGAATTATCTAATGACCTGCAGTGTTTAATTTGATTGCAAAAATTATATTTGTCCTGTTTGGGAATGCTCTGCCATTCTCTGCTTTAGAATTAATTGACTGTTATAGTAATACAAGCTATTGTTACTTACAATGAATTTACTGACTTATGCAAAATACCTACACTGACTAAAAGACTCATTTTGGCCTGTCTATGAAGCGAGCAGTGCAGACAAAAGCATTCAGTTGACAGAAAAAAGGGTTGCTTTGCTGGAAAACAATCATATCAGCTTGTTCAATCATAATTGCTAAATTTGCCTCATTTGCAGCCATAATGAAGCAGAGTGAGGTGACATCACAACAAAATTACACAATAATGTGCACATGTTAAACGATAGGACAAAACAAAAGCGTTCGCTCACTGCAGTGTTCTAAAAGCAGCTGATTAAAACAGGACTCAGATGTATGAATGTCCTGTTAGACATTGATCCCACTGGAGCCATCCTGACCAAGGGGGCAAAGGCTTAATGAACTGTGATGTATGTGGTGGTAGGATCATGGCTATTTAATTTCTGTACATTTCTAACATTGCTACTGAGTGCAACAGTTCATGACAGCAGGGTTGGATATAGCTGGGGTAAGACAATACAAACATTCAGAGCAAATAACAAAAACAAATAAAATCTTCAGATACATAAAACCAGGATCAACCTACCACTGAATCATTGATCCTTCTATTTAGAATCTCACACTCATTCTTAAAAGCTATTACAGATATGGTGGATCGTTCTGTTGAAGAGCCGTATGCATGTTTTACATATGTAGTATATAGGTTTTTCAGTTTAGAGGTAACCCTGTCAAATTCTGGCCTTCGAACAAACTTAAGGGTCAGATGAGGACAGGCCAGTTTCTCCAAATCACCCAAATCTGTCTAGTGTTTAGATTTACTTTTTAAATGGCAAACATACTGTATTGTACAAGTAACATGCAAAATGCAGTCTGGAATGATGAAACTAGCATGAATTTCTGGAATTAGTAGAATTAGTAGTTAATAAAGATCTCAAATGAAATGAAATGTCAGCAGGGTCTGAGAAGTGCTGAACCCAGACATAGTCATGGCAATTTCTTTTTTTTTTTCTGTGAAAACAAACTGTGCTCGGAGCAAGACTCTTACTGTCACACCCTGCCCACCCCCAACAGCAAGGCTGACAGTTTATGGCCATAGAGCCTCAGAAAACAGGTCAAAAGATGTGTTTTGCATATATTCCAGGGAAGAGCGAATCTGTCAGGTCTGCCGCCTGTGTGTGCCCAAGGTAAGCGAGTGTGGGTGGCTGAAAATCCCACCTCCGACTGGTTTAAATCCTCCTCAAGACAGATATATGCCCCTAAGGAGGAAGAAGGCTTTGCCATTTATCCTGGCTCCCACATGCTCGTGTTTGTGGCTGTGACTGACTCATCACAGCCTATAGATTCGCCAGACCGGTGTTTGTCTAAAAGATGCTAGAGGGGAGATCTCCAAGCCTGGCTTGCACTGCTATAAACATGCAGGGGAAACGGGTGAGAAGAAACATGTCTATCTGGTGTATGGGAGACCAGATTTGAAGAGTATTTATATAAGAGCTCCTAAGACACTGAGATGGGTAGAGGATTGGTTGATTGATATCCACATTCATATCAATGCCAAGGAATTACACTGACTTGGATTGCCAGAGGATGAGCAGAGGGAGAAGAGGATGCACACAAGGAAAGAAGGAGAAGAGGAAGAGTAGAAGGAGGAGAGAAAGAGAACAGGATGATCATAAGGAGGAGAAAAGGAGAAGATGTGTAGAAAGAGGGAAGCAGAAGAGGATGAGCAGAAGGAGAGAAAGAGAAGAGGATGAGCAGAAGGAGGAGAGAAGAAGAGATGGGAAAAGCAGAAAGATGTATGCAAAGTCACTGCTGACAGTCCAAGTCCTAATTTACAACTACAGTTGTGAGGATGGTGGAAGCTGTTGAGATTGAAGATTTATTTGAATGTTGCAGATACACAGTGGGGTCTCTGTGCAAGTGATGGGGGCTGTGTGTGAGAGAGAGAAAGAGAGAGAGTCCCCACTGTTTCGGAGGTGAGTAACCACAAGTGTGCTGCCTATGTAATGAATCTGGCATCCTTCTCCACCCACCCCAGCTATACAAGCGGCAGTAATGTGCTAGTGGTCTGCTGGGATCAAATGCGGGTCCCATGCCATGCTCACACCCACGCCAAGCTTGGTGATTAATGCCTGCTGTGTCCTTCCCACAGAGCCCAGAGAGGTAGGTGAATTTTTCTGAGGAACCCAGCAGTTTTGCTTAGAAGACACTCCCATTTTGGAGGTGTGATAAGTGGAGCCAAATTGCCCCTCACCAGAAATGTTTTCAGAACATCTCTCAAGCTTGAATGGGAATAATGTAAAATAGAAGAACTAATGACATATAAACTCATTTGTAAAGTAATTTTTTGGGTATTGGATTTACAGTTTACATGAACATTAAAAAAATATAAGTTGAAAAATAAGTTTGATGCTTATTACATTTGTAGCACTAATTCAGTTTATATACAGTGTAACATCTGACAAGTTCAATAATTAGACCGCATATTTGGCATAATGTTATACATTTTAGCTTGCCTTTGAGAAACTTAAACTATGCTTCCTCTTACAAGAACTGTGCACTGAGGGGGAAAGGTATATTAAATTGTGCTAAAGAATGCTCGATTTTATATTTTGCTGTTTGAGAGCACAAGAAAATTCAAGGCCTACACTCTTTTGTTCTGATGTTCAGTCTGCTGACTTCATATTCAACCATAATTCCCCAAAGAAGCAAGTGATATCACAAGGGAATACATATATGTTTCCTCTATTTGATAAATTCCTTTCAGTCAAGACCTTATGCTGCCTTCGTGTCCTCCTCTGTAGCCTGTTTGCCATCTGCCAGGTTCTAATTATGTGGGAGCATTTGCTCTGAAATCTGTAAAATTGTTTTAGAATGCCATTTCGTTTATAAAATGTGATTGTTCCACTTTTGCTCCATTTGTTTTCTAGCTCGGTAAATTTCTGTGACAACACAGCTTAGCACACTGTACAGAGCTGTACCATGAAGAATATAAACTGACAACAGTTTTTGTACCATGATAATACGAGGAGATGGGAGCCAGTCTTGATCCATCACAACTTAATTATCCAAATTATCTCTGTCTTTTCTACTTGCAGTTCTGATTCAGAAGGTTGTTCATGAGGAATTGCCAGGCATGTTTCCAGTAGGTTTGCGACCACCCCAAGGCTGCATTTGGTAGTCTCACCCTCTACAGACATTAGGAACCCCTAAGGTATCTCCTCTCAGTTTAAGGGGATTTGTTTAGTTGGCACATAGCTGTTTCTTCAGAATACTGGTGTCCCTCAAACTCTTTAACAGCCATGGAATTTTGTGGGTATACTGTTGGACCTATGACACCTAATGAGTGAAATGACTGACATTGGGTGAATGGACCTTTTTTTTTTGAAGATCAACTACACAATTGGTGATTATTCATCAATAGTGCTCAAACAAATATGATATCATTACATCTGATCTTTTTTAGGCAGAAAAGAAATAAAAGGAAGGAACTAGAGAGCCAATAGACAGATAGTTGTCTACCTAACATGGGAATGATGTTATTGATAAGATTAAATAATGTTTTAGTATATAGTCACTTATTTTTAACTGCAGTTTGTTTAGTCACACATGGTTACTAATGTGAAACTGAATATGTGATGCAGTAGCGGGCAGGAACTGAACCCACATTCATTGAGCCCAAGACAAGGTTGTGAAGATGCAAGGATGACGCAAAGCACAGAGACACAAAACTTTGAAGAAAATAAATGCTACTCTCATTCTCAACACAGAATATCCTGGATGAAAGCATTGGAAGAAACAATGTCAAATCATCACAAGGCATTCTAGACATTTGATGTACAAAATCATTCTTAGAATAATTCAAATTAATACTAAACAGTCAAACCACTGTGCACAGCAACCCCATAGATAAATTATTTGGGAAAAAATGTATTGTCAAGCTTGCGGGGCAAATTACAGAATGTCCCATACACTCTAGAAAAAAACAAAACAGGCAAAATCTTTTCCTCTTAATCAAAAACAACCCCAAATTAAAAACATCAATTGTGGTGGCACATTTTGTAAGAAAAATACTGTCTCTGGTACTGTATTCCATAATATTATTTTTTAAATGAAACTTTGAAGCTCAGATTTAATTTGGGAGTATCTATAACCATAAGAGAATCACTGCAGTTCTCTCTCTCTTTAAAAAAAAAAAAAAAATCACATTTACTTATTGAAGGGCATTTCAAATTATTTATAATCAAAGACAGTGATTGTTTATACTAGGTATGAAGAAAAGGAACATAATACATTGAAATGACTTTAAATTAAAATAATACAGTGATTATTGTAATTTTTCTATCTCTCTTCAACATAGAAAATATTTATATGTGTGGGTTTCTTTGGCCACTTGCATCTCCATTTTGCTCCATCCAAAGCTGTTTTCCAATGCTGTCAAGTAATGAGTGGCTTTGAAGAACTTTGAAGAAGTCCAAGACATACATAGTGTAATCATGTGTTACTTCATTATTTTAATACCTTCACTGTTTTTCTAAAATGTAGAAAATATTAACAATAAAAAATGCTTGTTGGTTAATCCTGTTTGATGCCTAATGCACTATTTACAGGGATAAAGAAGCCATTATCAGTTAGGGGAGCTAATGGTGGTTTGCTGACCTTGCATACACATAACCTGAAACACAGTGGTGTTCTGTGGGAGGTCAACTATTAGAACCACGCAGGATATGGGAGAGGCAGCAGACAACACAGCGGTTGCTAGATATGTGTTCAAAAAATTATTTGAAGCCTTTGCAAGTTCATGTTAATGTAAATCCTCAGTGCAGAAACTGGGAAAAAATGAAGCAGAACACACAGCAGACAAAGTCCCACTGCTGTTCTTTCAAATTGTTCTTATGGTTATGTTTCTACTATAGTGTCCATATTATACACATGTTTATTTTTGATCTGAAATATTAAGCATCAATTTATAAATTACATGATATTATTGCTTTGACTGAACTATTAGACAGTTTTGTTATTTTTAATTCTTACCTTAAGTCACATGTTTAAAATATATTTGTAATGGTAAACTACTTCAGTTATACCTGCCATTGTATTTGCAAATCATATGCAAGATTGTAGTTGAAATTAATGGCTGCAAAGTGATGGATATTTACATGTATGCACTTATACTTCTCAACAATAACTACATCTTCACGCTTCAGAGTACTGCTCAACCATGTTAAAACTTCATTGATTAATCTACACCCAATCTTGGTCTGTGCTCCTATATGTGCTCCTATTAAGCATGGTATAAAACCACTGATTAATTTAGATCAAAATATCCTGGTCTGTCGCTCCTATATTAGTGCTAGTCAGCACAGAAGATAAATTACACATGGGCCAAAATTCCATAACTGGGGGAATCAATAGGTACAATTTTTGGAAAGCTGCATGAAAGGCTATAGTTAGATTGCCAACAAACTTGACAAGCCCACAGGGGGGTTCAACACTTTAACATCCTAGTAGAAATCTTATTATGTATGTTTTGTGCTTGTTTCTAAAGTCATGTTTTAGCCCAGAAGTCTGTACATAAAACTACCTCACTGCGAGGTGAACCTGTCTGGCATCATGTCGAATTGCACTGTTACGCACCCTGTGCTGAAAAATAAAGTATGTATAAATTCCAAGTGCAGTCTAGAAGGCTAAAGCAAACAGAGCAATACAGTATGACAGACTTAAAATCACAGAGTAAGGCAGCAGCACTGTGTTGTACATATCGGTACCCTGAAAAGGTCTTAGAGAAGCACAGAGCCTGGGTAAAAAACAAACAAACAAAAAAACCAAAACAATGGGATTCACTTTAAAGCAATGCGAACATTGAGAATTTGTCCATTTTTGTTTATCTCAATTCCATGTATTTATTTGTTTGTTTGTTTGTGTTAGCTAAAGAATTTATATTCCATATATCAACTGAGGGTTACATTTTTACCCTGGGCATTTTTACATTCTCAGGTGTAAATCGGATCAATGTCATGGAGAAGAAGAAATATATTCCACATTGCAAACGAAATATTCAAGTTTGCTTGGAAAGAAAAGTGATTACATTTGAAGTGATTGTATAATCATGTTTAATATTAGAAATACTTTTCCTGCTCTTTCTTATACCCTGACCTTCATAGGTGCTCTTCTGTACCTCCCTGCCTCCTTCAGTTCATTGATTTGAAAATGTGCTTATTTCCAGTGGTCACCCATAACACCGTAATCTTTGTCACCTTGAGAAAATATACATCAGGAACAAAAAGGCCACAAATCAATATTTCATAATTTCAGTCACCAGTGCTCTCTCTGCCCCCTCCAGTAGCAGCATGAGAATGCAGTTAGAGAAGACACAGCACTTTAGTCTTATGACTAGTTTGAATCATGCTTAAATTTGGTAGAATCAAAAATGGTGGGATGTTTTTAATACGATAGCTGAGAATGTATGTATAGTTGTGCCAATATACAGCTACTGTTTTTCACCCATGGAGTTTACCTATGGCCAGTTGTGACAAGGCTAATGTGTCTAACTTCAGAGGAGTGCTGTTTGTGTAGCAGCTAGTAATGTCTTTGTCATAACAGATTAATTCAATTGGGAAGCATCTAGCATAATATTATTGCCTTAATTTTAGTGTTTATTCATTAACAACACTGAGATTTTCAGTGAAGTAGCCTTCTAAAGCATTTTGTTCCCTTTACTATACTGAGAGGTGAAAACAGCTTGTTTGGCATACTACACCTGTGCAACGAGCAAGACATGCTCTGCCTCAGATCTGTTCACCCTCTTCATTCACTTTTACACAGTATCTTACTCTTGAGTTTCCTACCCTTTTATTTTTTCCTAGCCTTTTTGTAGCACAGCCTGGCTACATAAAATACAGATATATTTTTTTCTATAAAGTTCCCCTCCATTAAACATATAAAACTGGGGAGAACTGCACCATTTTGTAGAAATTACAACTTGGTTTGTCCTTTTGAGCCATTATATCCCAGTGTTCTAATATGGACCACTGCTCGACAAGTTGGTTGATGTACTGTAGCAAGCAAAGGCTGTGAGGTTGTGCAGTGATATATGAGGTCGATATGGTCCGTGGCCACTAGGGAGCAGTGTAATCGTTGGCCTCATTCATCCCAATCTCCTCCACTCTTCTGTAACGTCTTAATCATGCCTGCAGCAGCTGTGGTGTTTGAACAGCCATGTCTGGAACAGCATCTTCTACTCAGAGAGTCAGGTCACTGGGGGCTGGGGGGTGGTTGGTGTTACAGGACAGCACTGGTTTTATTGCGATCGGCTGAAGAATTGATTCCTGAGACCCTGCCATGTGTCGGACCAGATAAGCACAGCCCGGCAATCCATTCTTGGCCCTGTAGGGATGGATGGCCCCCCATAACGAGGAAGGGAGAAAGGGAAAAGGCTCTCATTTGCCACAAAACACCCAGCTCCGTTTCAGGGCCCCTCGAGATGCCCTTCCTTGGAGGCTGGCGCTGAGTGATGGGACTACAGCCAGGAGCCTGCTGCCAATGCTCCTACTACCCAAGCAGGGTATGAACCTCCTGTATCTGCTTGCCATGGGGTTGATGTCTTTCTCCAGCTGCTCTCCTTGTTGATCACTAGCCTTTACTCAGAGCAGAGGAGCTCCACCCAAAAGCTACCACATGGTGATATCCCACAGGGAAGCCATTAAGCTATAAAATTTGTGGTTGGGTGCGAATGTGTGAGCTAGTGCCTCTAAATGTATGTGAGTGGTGCTCACCAATATACGCAAATAGAAGTAGAGCATGTCTGTGTATGCTGATAGGTACACAGAATGGAAAACAGTTTAGAGAAAGAGAGTGAGCAGTAGGCTTCAGTATGTTATCCCTCAGTTGCAGCCAAAATGGTTGGTTGATGTGAAATCAATTTTATTCTGTTTTCAAATTTTATAAGCTTTTAAAGCATCATAGTATTAGAGCTTTTAAAGCACATATAGAGAACTGTTCTTTGTATGATATGGCAACATGCCAATGATAGGAATTACACCTTGCTCACCTGGTTTTAAATAAATGAAAAAGTTACAAGGCTGCTCTTAGTTTAGATGTCAGTGGAGTGTCAGATCACTCTCTCCCATAGGGGTGCAGCCTATGAAAACTGCTGGCTGGAATGCGGCAACCCAGCGAAAACCCTTCTCTTTAGTATGAACTCAGCATGATGCCAAGATCCTAAAGGCTTGGGGAGCACTAGCCCTAGCTCAGATGATCGCTTGACTGAATTATTGGTCTAAGAATTGTTTGATCTCATTTGAAATTGCTGATATACTGGTCTCAGATGTATGGTGGATTAACAAATCATTATATTTTGTTTCTGAAATGTTACTACTCGTTTACTACTCATTAAAACATCAGAGATCAATGAACATTTCAAACAAATGAAACACTATCCATCCTGGTGTACGGTTCTTTGAAGAGAAAAATAAAAAAGAAAGAAAGGGACAGAGAGAGAGAGAGTAAGAGCGAATGCTAGAAAGAAAGAGGGGGTTGTGATGGTGGGGGAAAAGGTAGAGCAATTGAGAGTGCGAGAGAGGTGGAGAGATAAAGAGTTCAGTGTCTCCTTTCCTGAAGTCTCTAGAAGGACCAACCCTATGAAGCTCACTCCATTAGGAATACATGATGCCCTGAGAGCACCCTGTCTCCCCACTGCCTTCCCTCACTATTTCTCTTGCTCACTCACCCTTTCTTTCTTCCCTCTCTGGAGAGCTTGAAAATATGTTGAAAGCAAACCTCCAAGGCCATTAGAATTGGAAAACAAATGGCATAAAACAAGGAGAGAGCTCTAAAACTTTTGGTTGTTGGACCTACACGCCTTTTCACCCCCTTCATCTTCAACTTTTTTAATTTAGGGTGTCTTGAAATTCGTTGTTTTACAACAAGCTGAAAGAAAAACTTTGGTCAGCCCTTGTAATTCATCCCACACACTCCATAATTAGTTGTTATATAAAGACATTTCACCGCTGAGCATGTGTATTTTCAAGGAGTCTCTACAAAGACGTTTTCAGTTGATGTTTCCAGTTCAGGTGGTTGATGTCTTCGAAACGATGCTTTTTCTTTTATTTTTTGTAATGCTTGATGTTCGCTGTCAAAGAGGTAATGGTGTGCATGCAATCAATTTTTACTTATCTGTTATGACTCCACATGACTCATGTCTAGACTGTATGATTATACCTCAAACTGACAATAGGTTGATTACAAAATTTAGCAAGTATATTTATCCCACATATTGAATTAGGAATGGAATTAAAACCACTTATCAAAACCACTGAAACCATTTATTTCACAAAGTTAATTCTGAGAGGATCCCCCCCCCCCCCCCCCATTTAAAGGTTTTTTTCAAGTGTATTTACTTACTCACTCACTTACTGACAAACAGTCATGGAAACAGTTTTATTAATGTTATACTTACTAAATGTATCTTACTCTAAATTTTAATTAACACACATATTGGAAAGAGTACATTAGTGCATTGCCCAGCCGAAGTCATGAGAATATGTGTAACCAACTTTATAAGGTGCTAAAACAGCCTTCTTTGTCAAAGATATTACCAATGATTTAAACTAAATATATAAATATGTAATACAATTAGTTTCACATTACAATTGTATTGATATATGAGGCAATACTGAAGCAATACAAATGACATTGTAAATAACAAAATGCAGCATAAAAATACTACCTATATATTAACTAATAAATAGATTCATACAAAGGAAGAGTTGAGGAGGTAGAGAAAGAGTGAGGGGGTGAGAGAAAGAAGGAAACAGAGAAATAAAGAGAGAACAAGACCAATGGAGAGATTTCTCCAAACATAACTCTTTTGTCCAGCAGCTTTGCCCCAGCTCCATTCCCACTCTCCTCCCTGATCCAGAGAAAGAGAGAGAGAGAGAGAGAGAGAGAGAGAGAGAGAGAGAGAGAGAGAGAGAGAGAGAACATTCCTTCAGTCTTATCTTGACTGACCAATCAAAAGTGACCACAATCTGGTATCACCCCCACCATAGGACCACAATCAGAAATCACAGTCAGAGAAACTCACATCTGGTATTGGTTTACAGACCAGAGTAACAACTGATCATTTGTGATGGGGGCAAAGTTTTTTGATGTGACCAACATTTTCTCTGTAAGAATTATACAGTATACTGAAGTGGATACTTGGACTAAACATAAAATAATAAAGCATGGACTTGTTACTAGCTGGGCCACCCAATGGAGGATGAGTATTGGTCCTCTTAAGGTTTCTTCCTTAAACCCGCCCAGGGGTTTTTTCCTTGCCACTGTTTCGCTTGGCTTGGATATGGACCCCATACATTTGTAAAGCTGCTTGATGACAATGAGTGTTGTAAAATCTGCTATACAAAAAAAAAGAAAAAAAAAAAAAGAATTTGACTTTAGATGCCCATAAACACAAACACCAGAAGGGGTAGACAAAATTGGACTTCATAGAGTAGAGTTTGGCCTATAAATATTTCTTAAATATTGAGTAAACCACTTATAGATGTTATTATCAATAGTATTTAAAAATTGTAAATCTAGTGGAGATATTTCACACACTTGACAGAAAACCACATGATCTGTTTGAAGAAGCATCTGAATTAATCACATATCAGGTGGTGGCTATAGCATCCTATAGCATGCTCAAAAAAGCAAAGAAACAGTGGTTTGGTCTTATCAGTTCATGAAGACACCTATGGAGATTCTTAATTGTAGTTAGCATTCACAACTGCCCTTCCATCACTGGCCTAGATTTCTGTGGCATTTGATCTGACATTTCCTATTTGAAAGGGCACCACAAGATCATCTGTTTGTAGACAACTGGATGTGAGCAGAGTCCTAACTATCTTGCATAATAAGCCATTGAAATACTTAGCTGTTGTAGTGGGTGTTGCTTTTGTGACCTGCTTACATGGCAATCACCCATCAGTTACATTTAATAATAGATTCCATTATTTGTCTGCTAATTTGTAGCTGCTCTGTCATCAGACATTTTGTGTTAATCATCATTCAGAGGGTATTCCACATTTTAATGCCTTTTGAGAACTGTCCTTTACATTAAAGTGAAATGAACACAAGGAACATTATCTAGCCACACACACACACACACACACACACACACACACACACACACACACACACATGATCTGAATCAATTTAAATATTCTTGTTTGGGAAATGAGACTGATATAACAGAAATAATAGTCAAAATAGGTCAAGATGGTACCCTCTGCTTTGTGAATCAGAATCTGAATCAGTTGTATTTGCCAGGTATGTTACACATAGAAACAATTTGTTTTGGTGTGTGCACATCTGACATACCAGAGAGTGAACTTAAGCATATGTAAATTAAATAGGATAAAACATTTATTTTAAAAAAGGACATATAACAACAGAGATAAGAAGGATAAATATGTACTATGGCTATAAACAGTATAGTGTTACATGGTGGCTAACAGAAAATATTTAAGCTTTACATGCCTCAAGTAGCACATGGCATAAACAAATTTTATTTGTTACTATTAATGTTAGCATCTTTTCGTTGTATAAATTACACGAGGAATACAATTACTCTACACTGCTAAGTATTAATTAAGGGATTGTGCATATGTGCCCTGATACAAATAAACCATGGACACATTGTACTTTTTTTCTGTAAACAGTGCTGTGACCTCATTTTTATATATAAGCAGGCAAACTCAGCCTGATCTGGAGGACTAAGACTCCATCTGCTGTATGCTCTGCTTGCCCAGTCCCACACAAAATGCCTGGAGGAGCTGCATTTGGCATCTGACTGGTCCTGAGTAAGCACATTTAGCAGTGTTCGATACAAACCCTGCAGTGTCCTGGACTCTCCTGGACTCCAGCTCTTACTGTGGACCTGGTCCATGCTGGAAGTCGAGACTGTCTGTGTGGCCTTTGGTTTTAAATTAGCCTCTCATATAATTTCACACTGAAGCTCTGGACTCAGTTATGAGGTTTCAACACTGAATCTCCCAGATGTGGTTTAGGATTTTAGGTAAGCTCCCTATCTTGTGATTCAGCAAGATTTATGAGTTAAGATGACTTAATTTAGGCAAATGTTGGAAAAACCAGTGGTGTGAGAGAAACGCAAAAAAACCATGAACTGGCATCAAGCTTTATATAATGAATGAAATTAGGGTTAAACCGATGATGGTTATTTATTTTTTTTATGCCAAATCTTGACAGGAGTGATAGGAGACAAGCAAATTGGGAAAAAAAATCGAATCTGAAAAGCAAAGATTATTATCTTTAAATACTGTTTTACCTTTAATGAATAAATTAATAAATAAATTAATACATACGAATTATCTTTAATAAATTATTATCTTTATTAAATTATAACAATCCATCCTGCGTGGGGTAACTAGTCTCCTAGGACTAAATATTATAGGTCACGGTAAAGTTGTCAACACAAGTTGTCACAAAGCAGCTTTACAAATGTATTGGTCTATATCCTTAATGAGCAAGCTGAGGGTGACAGAGGCAAGGAAAAAAAAACGCCCCTAGATGGGGATTAGGAAAATAACTTGGGTGGCCCAAGACTCAAGAGGGAACCCATCCTCCATTAGACAGCCCAGCTAGTACCAGTTCATACTTATTATCATATTTTTAGGCTGAGTAGCCACTTCAAGTGTGTATGTGGAGCCACAGTCACTCTAGTGACTTGTGAAACCGTTTTGTCACCAATGACAGTGGCAAGGAAAAACTCCCTAGAGCATGAAGAAGAAACCTTGAGAGGAACCAAGGCTCAAAGTGGGGGGACCCATCCTCCTCTGTCTGACAACAGACTGCAGCCATTGCTTAAAGAAACATTAAATATACAGCAAAAGTCATTTTAACTTTATAAACATGTCGAATGTATTACCAATAAACAGCTGTTAACCAACTTAGTTTGTACACTCAAGGCTAAATATATATTCTATATCAATTAGTTTAGCTCAAAATCAAAATTTCTAGACATATGAGATTTCTCTCACCAAAACTGTCTGCACGATTAACACAATTAGCAAGGAAAACAGGTGTAAAGGTAATGCTCAATAATTCCCTTCCTTGTTACTTAAAGGAGTTGGAGAAGCAAAAAATGGAGATCTTAAGTCTAATCTTTTAGTGCACGAAAACAATCTCAAGAAACTGATTGGTAGCCATCTTGAAGGAGTCACCAAGAGTATAATATAGATAAGAAAGTGCTAAAAATACAGTACAACCAGTAAAAGAAAAAAAAAAAAGCATGTAACCAGTGGAGCCAACTGCCTAGAATTCTATATCTACTTTTAGTTTTACAATGTGTTAAATGCTCCCCTCCTGAATATATGCAAATCCCTTTATATATTAATCAATTACACTATCAATTCACAGCTGGCCCTGCTCTTGTTGTATCCTATATAGCATTCCATAGCAGTTATAACCGGTTGCATTCTGTCAACAGTAAGTAATTTTATTCACTGTTGGGCAATATTTTGCTTGAATTTCTAGCTGTTAAACTATCTGTACTGCTGGATCTGATGTTCTTTTCTTAGGTTCGTTTCAGATAAATATGGGATTGTTACTGACTGTCACGCTTGCCCCTCTTCTGGTGTCATGATTCCGATGGCACCGCCTTTGCCATGTGCTTTGTTTAGTCGTTAGTGTTTCCACTTATGACTCATTAATGTTAGTGTCGCTTAGCTGTTTATGCCCTCAATAAAAGTCACTCTTTTTAGCCCTTGCATCCTGCCTCTGCTTGTCTTCCATTACACTGACCTTCTCAGGAACTCTTCTGTTTCAAAGCTGTCTGGTATGATAAAGAATAAGATGAGTAACTTGCTCTTTCTCAAAAAGAACAAGAATATCATTTACCAGCTCAGCATAAGAATGCTGTAACAATCTATCAACCTCTTGGTTTTTGCACCAAGCATTGCACTTTGAGATGATGTAGGACTTTCCTTAACAGCTCCTTGTTATAGTCCAGTGTTTCTGAAAATACATCATCTAGGTAAATCACTAGAATGTGTCAGGGCTTTAGTAACTCCCTGATGCATCCTGTTAAATTACTAGATTCCAAGTGGGCAGACAGAAGCAATCTTATATTTTTCACTTTCTTGTATCTGTATTTGATAATACCCAGACTTCAGGTGAAGGACAGAGAATCATTTTAATCCATTTTTATGAAAGGATTCATCTAGTTTGGGTAATGCATATATGAGTCTTTTAATACATGCAAACGTATCTTGGAATATCTTGTACAAAATCTTACTTTTATTTTCTTGCACCATGGTTCTCATACCAGGCTTGCCACTCCAGGTACTAGAAAATTCTAAATGTTGACATTGGAAGGAGTTCACTCATTCAAGAAGGATCATCCAACAGTGTTCATTTTGCCAATGAAAATTTTGGCTAAGTATTCATTGATGACCTTTCATTTCATAACTAAATTGTAACAACATTCATGAAAAAAAACACCTCCCATCAAGAAACTCTCAGTGCTACTGTCTTTGCAAATGTGAGGGAGGGGGAGGCACAAATGTACTAAATGTAAAAAAAAAAAAAAAAAGTGTTTTGAAGAAAATTAATTTTCTTTGTTTTTTTTCCTCCAACTAATTTTATTACACTTAAAGGTTATACTTCTCTCAAGATGAAGTTGATGAGAAATAAATATTTTATAGCCATTTAGTTTGTCGTTAAGGATATGAGTAACAACGGATGGCACTGTAAATAGAGGGAGAAAAAGTTTCATCACTTTATGAGATATATAAACAGTGTGATAATGTCAAACAGCCTTTTGGGCTAGAGGATCTTCCAGCATTATCTTCACAAAACTATTAGCTACTTTCATGTCATCCATCTGTTTTCCATTTAGAAACCAATTATGAACTATGAAAAGCACATTTGAAAAAAGCTGACAGCTCATTTCTTGCTGTTAACATCTATCCTTTTGCATGGCAAGGTATGGTATCATGAATTCTGCCCTACTAAAATGATCACCTATATGGTTTTGTACAAAGGAAGAAATGGAAGGCAAAGTGATGAATTAAAGATAAAAATTTGAAGAAGCCTATTAATGTTCTGAAATTAATGGGATCATTTTCATGCTTGTTGTCATAACAGAGAAGTCAGTCTGAAGAGATGAGACTTTTTTCCAATATAGTGTCAAATCTGCACAGTCGTTTTAGTATTTGGTATTAGTTGTTATTGTAACAAAATGTGACGAGCGAGTGGGATGCTGAGGCAAGTCTCCATAACAAAAACAGCGTTTATTGACAACACAAACAAAACTGAAACTAAAACATGAAGAACAACACAAAACACCATAAACCACAACAACATAGGAAATAGCAAAACCAGTAAATACTTGCATTAAGCATTACGTATTATATACACGGGGTCACCAACAACAGACAACAGAACAGGGGTTTAAATACCTGTGCTAACAATGAACATAACTAAGAACAGCTGTGACATGACCAATTAACATGGTAGGAGCATGACAATGGACACACACACACACGGGGAGGAATATAGGAGAGAGGGGCTGTGCCATGACAGTTATTTATTTTGATATGGCTAATTAAGAACATTGGTGTAGGGTGGGGGAATTTTTTGAAAGACCCAGTGTCCATGGCATACCAATGAAATAGAAGATGTACAAAGAAAGTATGGTAGAGCAGTAGAGACATAGCATGATGGCTTTCTAACTACATAAATTATTTCCAAAAAAGCTATCTTTACTGCAAACCACAGTAATACAGCAGAAATACAGACAAGGCAGGCTTAATTTGATGATCATATCAGCACTGTACCTACTAATGGTAGCTAATGGTGGACATGGGAATATTATTGATCTTTTCTAAGAATACCATATACCCTTTTCACTTAGAATCTCTGTTCAGACCTTCTGCATCATTAACACTTAGCTTTGGGTCAATAATTTATACCTTTTTATGAATTCACTACTCTGTTATGGCCACCCAAAACAACACTGTAATACATATAAAAATATGCAAAAACACAAACACATATTTTGTACACTCAAGCAGTAAATACATCAATGAGTATTTAATGCAGAAAGAAATTATAAATATTAAGAATGGGGAAGAAGCCAGAAATCACAAACACTCAAATAAACCTGGGGCATTATAGCCATTGGTGAACAGCCAAAGGTAAGAGAGAGAATATACAAGATATTTTTAACCTGTCAAAAATTGCCATCTCATAACCTGACCCCTGTCATAAAATTTGATTTATCACCAGACCTCTCATGTGTTTGCAGAGATCACATTGTGTAATCTACCACCTTTTTACCTCAAAGGGTATCATTTCTATTCAGGCTACCTGTCCTGTTATATGGTACATGGTAATAAATACACATTGGTCACAAGTCCTGACTGAATGGTCATTCAAAGTAATGCTCTTTGCCAGCTAACAGCACATAAAAGATGTTTTTTGAGAAGGTGTTGGCATGTCATGCATACTTCATTTGTTAAGAGTGGGGTGAGTGGTCATCCCCCTCTGACACTGAAACATAGGAAAGCATGTTTTTTTCATCACTATTACTCCAGGGAATTGATCTTTTTTCCTGATATCTGGGGGCAGAGACTGGGGGAGTATTAAAACTGCAGTCAGCACCCATCCACCCACACACCCACACACAGGGATTCACATCTTTCCAAAGAAAAATGTTTTCCTTAAAATCTGTTTTTAGATTGAGCATTAGTAATATTTCCTATAACAAATTTTTAAAAGATCAGTAACAAACTAGAGACTGTAGTAGTTGCATACTATCAAACATAAGCTACCTACCAGTTGAGTAGTACACTGTCTGAACAGCTTTTTTTTATTTGAAAGAGAGCTGACAGTGATTTTGGAAAGCGAGGCGTGAGAATGATTTTAAAATAATAATAATAATAATAATAATAATAATAATAATAATAATAATGTCTTGAAAAAAGAATGAAAAAATCTTGTGATGGCAGCATTTTACAATTATTAGTAGAAGTAGCATTACTACTACTGTTAATACTACTACTTCTACTACTAGTAATAATAGCAGCACCTGCCGTTATATGTCCTCAGGTCATATTGTTTGGCTGCAACATAGGATACAAACTAAAACTTTAGTGCTGCTGTTCATTCTTTGCTAAACATCAATATTATCAAAAAGCTAATAAGATACCATAATATTGTCATCTGTGTTAGCATATTTGATGTTATAAAGCATGCTCACTCTCTAACACACGCACACACACACACCCTTTAGACATTTCAGACATACAGGTATCCAAAATGGCAAAGTCATATTTCTGACCCTGCTACATCCATACAAGGTTACAAGTTTCATTCTGTTAATATAAAGAACATGTTTGTTTCATCTGTCATTTTGTAATCTCATTCTATATTGTTTGTCCATTATACTGGCACTCCTCTTATTAGAACTATTATTACTAATATTTCCCCTTGATAATAATAATTTACCAGCATCCCCAGTACATATTTGATTGAATAGGAAGAGAGATGATCAAGCGTCACCCAACCTTCTCAGAATGTTTCAACCAGATTCCACACCAACTGAGTTGGGAACCTTTTACATCACACTTCCACTGTAAAAAGCCAGACTGTCCAACCTTTGTTCCCACAATCCTGGACAAGTTTTATTGTCAGATGCAGACCTTTTTATTTACCGCGGGAATTGACCTCCGTGTTTATAATCGCGCTGTACATTCCACCCAGCGCGAACACACGAGAGGCTCTCCAGGAGCTGTATGGAGCAATTAGTGAACTGCAGAACGTTCATCCAGACGGACTGTTTATTGTCGCCGTAGACTTCAACCACGCAAATCTCAAGTCAGTACTGCCTAAATTCCATCAACATGTGAACTTTGCAACGAGAGGAGCGAACGCCCTGGATCTCGTTTACACAAACATTTCTGGTGCGTACCGGGCGGAAGCCCACCCCCACCTCGGATACCCTGATCACATGTCTGTAATGTTGATTCCTGCATATAGACCGATCGTTAGATGCTCGAAACCGCTTCTGAAGCAGGTGAGAACCTGGCCAGCAGGAGCCATTTCTGCTCTTCAGGACTGTTTTGAGCAGACGACTTGGATCACGTTCAAGGAGGCTGCTACTGACGGTGGCACTGTTAATCTGGAAGAGTATACAGCATCAGTGACTGGCTACATCAGCAAGTGCATTGATGATGTTACTGTCTCCAAGACCATCACCACACGCCCAAACCAGAAGCCATGGATGACTGCTGAGGTGCGCATGCTACTGAGGACCCGTGACTCAGCCTTCAGAACAGGTGACAGAGCGGCTCTCAGGAAAACAAGAGCCAAACTGTCACGTGCGATCAGGGAAGCAAAGTGTGCACATGCACAGAGGATCCGTGGACACTTCAAAGACACTGGTGACACACGGCGCATGTGGGAGGGCATTCAGGCCATTACTAACTACAGCAAAACATCACCTTCCTGTGACAGTGATGCCATCCTCCCAGATGAACTGAATGACTTCTATGCACAGTTTGAAGAGCAGAACAACACGGCAGCAGAAAAGTCCATCCCTCCGCAAAATGACCAGGTGCTGTGCCTGACGGCGTACTCTACATAGAGTTAACCCACGGAAAGCTGCTGGACCAGACAACATCCCAGGTCGTGTGGTCAGAGAATGTGCTGACCAGCTTGCAGATGTCCTGACAGACATCTTCAAAATCTCTCTGAGCTGAACCGTGGTCCCAACATGCTTCAAGACCAACACCATCGTGTTGTGTCTCAACGACTACCGTCCCATCGCACTCACATCCATCATCATGACGTGCTTCGAGAGACTTGTCATGAGACACATCAAGACCCAGCTTTCCCCTTCTCTGGACCCCCTGCAGTTCGCGTACCGCCCCAACCGCTCTACAGATGATGCCATCTCTACCACACTTCATCTGGCACTCACACATCTGGATAAAAAGGGCACCTACGTAAGAATGCTGTTCATAGACTTCAGTTCAGCATTCAACACCATTGTTCCTCAGCATCTGATTGGAAAGTTGAGCTTACTGGGCTTGAACACCTCCCTTTGCAACTGGATCCTGGATTTCTTGACTGGTAGACCTCAGTTTGTCTGGATTGGAAGCAGCACTTCCAACACCACCACACTGAGTAGTGGTGCTCCCCAGGGCAGCGTACTCAGCCCTCTGCTGTTCACACTGCTGACTCATGACTGTGCAGCGATGCACAGTTTGAATCACATCATCAAGTTCGCTGATGACATGACCGTAGTGGGTCTCATCAACAAAGATAATGAGTCAGCATACAGAGAGGAGGTGCAAGAACTGGTGAGCTGGTGTGAGGTCAACAACCTGTATCTGAATGTTGACAAGACAAAACAAATGGTTGTTGACTTCAGGAGAGCAAGGCGAGATCACTCCCTGCTTGCCATCAACGACTTCTCAGTGGAGATCATCAAGAACATCAAGTTCCTTGGTGTTCACATAGCGGAGAACCTCACCTGGACCTTGAACACCAGTTCCATCACCAAGAGAGCCCAGCAATGTCTTTACTTCCTTCGGAAGCTGAGGGAAGCCCATCTCCCATCACCCATCCTCACTACCTTCTACAGAGGTACTGTAGAGAGCATCCTGAGCAGCTGCATCATTACCTGGTTTGGGAACTGCACCGCCTTTGACCGCAAGACCCTCCAAAGAATAGTGAGAACAGCTGAGAAGATCATTGGGGTCTCTCTTCCCTCCATCACGAACATCTACATAACACGCTGCATCCGGAAAGCCACCAATATTGTGAAAGACCCCACACACCCCTCACATAAACTGTTCACCCTTTTGCCATCTGGAAGAAGGTACCGCAGCATCCAGTCCCGCACCTCCAGACTGTGCAACAGCTTCTTCCCAGAAGCCATTAGACTCCTGAACTCTGGCTAACTCCAATTCCAATTCAGATTCCAAAATGGGCACTTCTATACATGCTTATAGACAGTCACACACACACACACACACACACACACACACACACACACACACACACACACACACACACACACACACACACACACATACATACGTACATACATACATACATACCTATACACACACTCACACATTGTTTTGCATCGGACTAGTGCTGAAGTCAAACCTCACACAAATAAACTATGCACTTCTGTTGCAGTCTTGCACATTATCCTACTTGCTGCTAGAGTACTGTACTAAACCAGCACTGTACTCTGAACTGTTCTGGCTGCTACCGGTGACTGCTATGTTCAGGGTAGCATATCATTGATTCGCTTTACAACTCGCTTTACATATGCTCAGTACTGTGTACTGTACTAAATTGCACTGTCTACTCATTTTGTATTTTGTATTTGTCCTGTCCTGCATTTATTATTGTTTATTTAATGTTTATTTTATGACATTTTGCACTATATTGGACTGTTTGCACTTGTGTAGCATGTTGTCTGTTGCACTGTTGTTTTTATGTTGCACCATGGTCCTGGAGGAACATTGTCTCGTTTTTGTTGTGTACTTGTATATAGCTGAAATGACAATAAAACCTTTTGAACTTGAAGTTGTTGATATTTGGTTTTCTTTCTCTCTGCTGCTTCTTCAAAGCCCTTCTCTCAAAGAACTGTTAGGTCCACCAGAATGATCTTTCCATCAAGTGACAATGTCTGAAGTCATTTGTGGACAGTACCACCTGTGGGAACAGGAGTTTTTTCCCAGGTTGAGTTTTATCTTCCATCCCAAGGTTGACATCAGCAGATTCTGTGTGGCTTATACCTGCTATACAGAATTCTTATACCTGCTTCCGTGTTGAGTTGGTCTTGAGAGTGCCTATATGTCAAAGACAAACTGCAATTGGCAACTTTGAACTCCTCCATAACTGATCACAAAGGGGGCTGAAGCTGTCCAGACCTTATGTAAAGACCGACAGATATAAAACTTGGTGGTACTCCCAGCCATCTACGCAAATGCTTGTTCATCTTCCTCTCCACACCTTCCTCTAATGCTTCCTCCAATGTTTTATCTGTTAGGATATCATACCATTTGCATATTCATTTGATTGGGTTCCCTTGTATGTTTGGTATCACTTCCCCTTGCACAAGTAACTTGAACCTTTGAATTTGTTTACCTTTTGGATAACCAGACACCTTGGTTTATTGGTTTTGAAAGTAATCTCAGCCTAAAAGGCCATGTGGTCAAGCTCTGCTAGGACCCTCTTGTCTGCACGAGTGTTGATGACATGGTAAGGTCATCCATAAAACCACTGATTGCTAGATGATTTCTTCCAGCAGTTTTTGGTCTTCTTGATTCTTGGCTGTCGCTTCAAAACAAACATGATGGTGAAGATGGTAGAACCGGTTACAATTCCTTTCTCAATGGACTGCCACTTTGTTGTAAACTTGGCAGATTGTACTTGTAACCTTATGTCACCAGAGGAACTGGTGATGAGGTCCTTGATGTGATTTGGGATATAGTAGTGGTCCAGAGCAACTTCAATCAACTCGTAGGGAATGGACTGATATACATTAATGCAACTGAGTCAAACAGGTATGAGGAATGAGGATGCCTTTCTTCTTGCTTTTTGTGTCATAACGCCCAATTCCGCATCAAACTACAACACCCAGCAGGCTGTTCATCAACCCAGGACTCTACCAATCATGAACTTCACATCAGATCATCATCACCGGAATAATGAACTCACCTGTGTACTTGATTATTTAAGCCTGTCTCAAACAATTGGACACTGTGAAGTATTGCCTGCAGAGTCCTATGCATGCCGAGTGTTCTTTTGGATTGTTTTTCTGTGTACTGAACTTTGACTTAATGTTTCCCATTTCTGATTTTTGCCTGTCTTTTTACCTGTCCCTTTTGGATTCTGATGCCTGGATTATTGGATGGTCTTTACCTTTTTTTGACACAGACTGTTTTCCCTACTTTTAAGTTACTCCTTTTTTGTGACTGTTTCCACTACCTGTTACCTCAATAAATCCCTGTTTTTTTTATCTGTGAGCATCTGATTTTTTTCCTGGCCAGTAACAGAATACTTTGCCACCATGCAGATGGCAGACTCAAATGCTTTGAAGGAAGATTTGACCAACCAGGATCAACTAATCCACTAACACCACCAGTTGCTTGAGGGTTTTACATGATCAATGGATACTATAGCCAAGCAGCAAGCGGACCAACAAACTCAAATGATGGAACTAGGACAAAGTCTTAGAGAACTTACCTCCTGGCTACAAATGATGACTACTCCTTCTCAGTTCAATCCCACACCTGCACCTAGTACTGCCACGAGCAGTATCCAACCAACCCTCCCTGTGAGTAAACCCCGAAAAATATGATGGCTTCCCAGACAAGTGTCGAGGTTTCTTGTTGCAATGTTCATTGTATTTCAATAGCCTTCCAACTTGTTCCACTCAAAATAAAATTACCTTCATTACCTCTCATCTAACTGACAAAGCTCTTAACTGGGTGACTGCCATCTGGGCTAACGTACAATTGGTGTCTTATGATGATTTTATTGAGCAATTCAAGGCTGTGTTTTATCACCTGCATAAGGGAAGAGCCTGTGGAAAGATACTTACCAAATGACGGCAAGGCAATTGTTCTGTGGCCAACCATGTACGAGAAGTCTGTACAGTCGCTACTGGCAGTGGATGGAATGAGGCGGTGTTGATCATTACTTTCCGGAATGGTCTCAATGTAGAGCTTTTACATGAACTGGCTTGCCGAGATGATGTTAGATTTGAATCGGTTTATAGCTCTTTCTATATGTCTGAATCATTTCATCTAAGAACAAAAACCACCTATAACTAGTAGTTCTTGCCATACTTCATGCTTGACCGAAGAGGAGAGGCGGTGCCGATTCCAAGATGCTCTCTGTTTTTACTATGGATCCTCAGGGATTGTAGTCTTCGACCTAATCAGGCATCGCTGAGCCATAGACAGATCAGACAACCCACATCAGAAAACAAGGTCGAGATCTTGCCACCAAGAATGATCGCTATGTCATTTTTGAAAACTGTTTGTTAGGCCTCCTACACCATCTTCTATGTTTACAGCTTTAGTTGATTCAGGAGCCGCGGGAAACTTCATACATACATGCACGTCTTGCACGGGAATTGGACATCCCAGTGGAGCTATTACCCAAGCCTCGCCTGCCGGCTCTGCATGGATTGCCAGTAGGAGCCGGTTCCATTACACTCCGTACTACACCCATAAAACTTACCACAAGCGCACTCCACTTGGAGATCCATCTCATTTCCAGTCATTTTAGGTCTACCTTGGCTAGAACAACATGACCTAATTATATCATGGTCACGTAACGAAATCACTTAGTGGTCATCTCAATGCCTAAGAAATTGTTTGACATTACCAGTTGTCCAGTTATGTTCCATCACTGTTGAGAGCCCTGCTAATACACAAGCCTTTCCCCCCCCCCCTCCGGAATACCAGGATCGCTCTTTAGTCTTTAGTAAGAAAAAAGCAACCCTGTTACCTCCCCATTACCTCTCATTCTCGTCGCTCTAGAACTATTACAAGAAGCCAAGATCTTCACCAAATTACACCTCCATAGTGCATATAACTTTATAAGGATCAAGAAAGGTGATGAATGGAAAACTGCCTTTATCACCACCAGAGGTCACTATAAGTACAAAGTCATGCCACACGGTCTCAATGTGGCTCCATCTGTCTTTCAGGCTTTTATCAATGATATTCTCTGTGAATACATCAGAAAATTAGTTATCGCTTATATTGATGACATCCTAATCTATTCCTATGACTTTAAAAGCTGCATACAACACGTATGAAAAGTACTGAAGACTCTTCTGGATAACGGGTTATATGTCAAGGGTGAGAAATGTGAATTCCACCTTCCTACCATGACTTTTTTAGGATACATGATCATCCATGGTGGGATCACCATGGATGACAAGAAGATTGAAGCTATCATTCAGTGGCACATTCCAGTCATCTTTAAAAAGCTCCAGTGTTTCTTGGGGTTTGCAAACTTTTACCAACAATTCATACGGAATTTTAGTAGTATTGCAGCCCCTCTCACAGCCCTCCTGAAAAGAGCAACGACCAAGTTATTGTGGAATCAGGAGGCTGACCATGCATTCAGAAAACTGAAAGAAGCTTTTACCACGGGTCCTATACTTGGGCATCCAGATCCTTCCGTTCCCTTTGTCGTGATAGGTTGATGCTTCTATCATCGGGGTAGGAGCTGTACTTTCACATCAACAAGATAAGTCCAAGTTACACCCAGTAGCATATTTTTCCCATAAGTTATCACCAGCGGAACGTAATTACATAATAGGAGAACGTGAATGGTTGGCCATTAAACTGGCCTTAGAAGAGTGGAGGCATTAGTTAGAGGGGGCGAATCATCCCTTTCTTGTTATCACCGACCACAGGAATCTGAAATGCATGCGTACAGCTTAACAACTGAACCGACATCAAGCCCGTTGGTCTCTGTTCTTTTCAAGATTTGATTTTAAGATCATGTACTGTCCCAGGACCTAAATACTAAAGCTGATGCCTTATCCCGCGTTTTCTTGGAGGAGATGACTCTGGAAAAATGGAAACTATCCTTCCTAGCTGGATACACCTGTCATCTATACAATGGGAAATAGATGAGAAAATAAAAAAGGCCATGAAAGTCATCCCAGTCATCCCAAAGGAGTGTCCGTCAGGGAAACAATACGTTCCTACCTTGTGCCATGACCACCTATTGATGTGGGCTCATTCCTCGCTGGTTTCAGGGCATCCTGGGGAGACACGTACTTGACAGCTTCTCGTTAACCAATACTGGTGGGAGACCATGACGGGTGATGTTCATAAATATGTTTCTTCATGTTCAATTTGCAGTCAAAGTAAAACACCTAAGACCCTACTACCTGCAGGAAAGCTCATGCCACTTCCCATACCAGACAGACATCACTTTAGATTTCATTACAGACCTCCCATGTTCCGAAGGTAACACTACACACTTTCTTAAGGAAAGTGTGTAGTCAGTGAATCTAGTAAGCAAATGGAGGATTTTGAGCATGAGATCAGAGATGCAAGTTCTGGCTCTTGGATAGGTGTAAAGGATTCTATAGTGTTATTTGGCTTGGTTGTTCTCATCTCTTTGTAGCTGCCCGAGGTCACATTAATACTCTCAATGTTATCTGTAATGTGCTTAATTTTCTCATGAAAATTCATGAACTCATTAGTACTATGTAATGTTGTGTGTTATCTGAGCATTCGTGTCAGCTTTATTCCTAGTTATTCCTAGCTATTGTACTAAATAGAAATCTAGGGTTATTTTTATTTTCTATTAAGATCGAGAGATAAGCTGTTCGAGTGGCAATAAGTGCTTTTCTATACTTGAGAAGGCTCTCATTACACGCAAGCTGGAAAAGTGCAAGTTTAGTGTGGCACCATTTACGTTCTATTTTTCAAGCATTTTGTTTTCATTTCCGAATGTGATCATTATACCAAGGCACTAATTTTTTTATTTTTAAGTGGCTGTGCAGCAGAATACTGATTCTAAGCATTTGGCCATTTGATCAAGTTCTGTGGGATTTGAAGGATTTGCAATAAATCTAGATGCAGTGGCTATGATTGTGCATCTGGTGTGGTAGCAAGGCAAGGTTACTATATTGTGGCACATATGTAATTCAAATGAAATGAGGGAATGGTCTGAGATGGAATCAGACTGGTTTAGTATGGGGTAGTATGTTCTCTGTCTCCACCATATGTCTGTACTAAATCAAGTGTATGTCTACCAGAGGTGTGGGTTCTCTTATACATTGGGTGAAACCAACTGATTCTAATATAGAATTAAAGGCCGATCACAGAGGGTCCTGGGCACTATCGTATCAAATATTGAAATCACCAACAATAATGGCTCTTTCTACTAGAGTGACTATATTAGAGAGGAAATCTGAAAAGGGTCCTGGTGGCCTGTAGATGCCAATTAATGGAAGAGGCTGGGTGGACTTCTTATTGCTGGCTACATCATTTATGCTAGTAAAAATAATTTTAAAGGACTCGAAATCATCACCAACTTTCTGTTTTATGCCTAATGTGTCAGTATAAATAACTGCAACATTGCCTCCACAGCCAGTTAGACGAGGACGCATTGTCCAGCACCCTGGCCCCAAGTATAAAGCTAACTACTGCTGCTGGTGTCTCTAAAGGCTTAGCTAATTTCCTGTGTCATTAAATAGTCCCCTACAACCAGAGCTCTTTCAACAGGCTTCTCAGTGGGTGCCTTGCTGAGTGGGGCAAACCTGTTGGACATGTGAATGGGAGAGGTGTACTGCTCCCGTAGGTGAGCTGAAGCTCTGCTATTTCATCATAACGTCACCCATTTGCCCCACTGCTAGGGCTGTAGTGCCAGAGTTGAGCACTTGTTAACTTCGCCTAAGGCATCCAGAGCTTGTACTTATAATTCCTCAATAGGTCTAACACTTCCTCTGCACCTCTAGCACTAGAATATTCTCCATCACACTGAAGAATGGAAGCGAAAAATGTTAACGTTACTTACATTTGTACATAATTATTTGGCTGTAGTTTTTCATGATAAATTAGACTTCAATGTCTGAAACTGAGAGAAGGAGCCGCCACAGAGCCTTGATTAAGCCTTTTCTACTGTCCTGTTTGAGCCTTCTCTACCGTATCACTGTCCTGGTCATTGCTGTTGATTCTGTCCTGGTGAGGCTCTCTTCCTTGCCCCTTCCCATGAGACTCTGGGGTTACTTTCTGAATTTTCTTGGTGTCCTCTTGTGAGTGCTACACCAGAAGTCACTAGCCTGTGTTGCCCAGCTGTCTTTCCAGCATCACTGATCTTTCAGACATGTCTGGTCTTGATTTCCAGCATACTTTATGTTGAGTAATGTGTGGCAACAATTATTAGCTACTTTTATTAGCTATTAACATCTTTTATCTATTGTTATCTGGCAGAGAGCATTCTTGTGAATTCAGTCAGGACTTGTAACAACCATGCAATTGACCACTCCCACCCCAGTATAAGGCTAGAAAAAACACAGATGTGTTACATACCAACACCTTCCCAAAACCAATCATCTTTTATGTTATTAGCTGGCAAAGAACATTCCTGTGAATGACCATTCAGTCAGAACTTGTGACCACTGTGTAGTTACTAACATCTCTGCAACCCAGCCGGACAGGTAGCCTGGATATAAATTATACCCTTTGAGGTAAACAGGTGTCAAAGTACACAATGTGGTTGCTGTGAACACATGGGAGGTCCACTGATTACATCAAATATCATCACAGGGGTTAAGTCATGAACGATCAAAATTGTCAGTTTATAAAAATGGTCTTCAATGTTCTGTCTAATGCATAATACAATATTTAAAAAGCCAAGACAAATATCCGCTATATCTGTAAATAGAAAACGTCTTTTAAAACACACTTATTGGCTTATCAAGGGAGCAGACCTTCAAATATGCCAAGAAAGGAAGAAACAAAGACAATGTGAGATTTGGCCTTGAACTTTCACAATTTCACCTGCCAAATAACTCCCTGTGCCAATATCACAAACCCACCACTGATATTGCTTCTGTTTTTGTCTCATCTGAACAGTTTCACTTAATGATCCACTTAACGTCAATTGAACTTTTTATCAAAGCTCTATTTTTTTTCTGAAAAACTCAAAATAGATATAATAGCTTGTTGGAACTGAGTTAGCATTGTATTTTTAAAGACTTGGTGACCCTAGAATGCAAACAACACTAACAGTCCACTGTGATCCTCAGTTATGTCCTCTTCCAGACAGGTAGATCACAGTTGTTTGAAACTTTATTAATTATTGCCCTAGGTGTGAAGTGACATTTTATAGCTGTTTCCTGATTTATTAACATAAGGATCTTTTAATCTTGTTTTTTATATATATACTCTTATCCTTCCCTTGCTGATGAATGACTAAAGGTGCTTGCCGTGTTTCGGCAAATATTTATATACCAGTGAAACAGATTACATTTCTATCTACTGTATATATTTTTTAAAAATGATCCTAATATCATCCTAGTGACATATTTTTGTTTTATAATATATATACGTAAGCACATTTCTCATTATGAAGTACATTTAAAGCAAGGAGTGTTTGCCATAGTGCTATATAGACAGTATTTTAGTATGCAACTAACTTTTCATGTCAATCAATTATTGGCATCCTCTTGTTCCTTTGGGTTCCCTTTCTTAGGTAGGACATGGTTGGTTTTGTTTCTTTTTATGTTTTAATCCTCTGTCCTTTTTGTGGTACTGTCTGGCCTTCCCCAGAGCTATCAGTGCTGAACTTGTGTTCTTGTATTCTTGTTGTGGCTTATTCCTCCTTGGTGTGCTGTCCAAGCCTCTCCCCTCTTTTCTTTTTTCTCCTATTTCCTTAAATACTGTTTTTGTAACAAGCATCAGTAGAACTAAATCTGACATACAGTATAGCCCTTCCCCATAATTATATGAAAAGACAAAAGATTGCTCCATTCAGTCTTTATTATTTGTAAATCAGTATGCTCTTAATATTTATCCCTTCGGGCTAATAACAGCTTTAAATCTGTATCTACCAGCTGTGCATTCAAGCAAATTCACAGAATGACTAAATGTACTTGAATTAAGAGTTTTATCTTTTATCCAGAAAAGGTGAACTTTTTAAATTATTCACTGGTATTACAGTTCTAAGCCTAATGTGTCCTTGAAAGAGACCATTAGTTATCTAATAGTAGCTGACCATGGTTCTCCTTGCCTATTTAATGTACTTGAATTGAATGCAGTTTTTGATACCATTGACTGTCATCCTTTTACAATCCATGCAGCAAATGGTGCTTTCAGGTTTTGTATTACACTGACTCAGTTCCTGTTTGACTGGGCATAAGGAATGTTTAACTATGGGTAGATATTCTGAGTATATAGTGCTAATACTTCACTTGAATCTCTTGCAAAATCACATGCTGAGAAATTCCATCAAGTCTTTGAGAACGGTGTAAACAAATGCCATGGTGTTACACAGAGTACTGGAAATAATTGTATTTTGTAATCCAGACAAATCTGATGACTTCTAAGGTCATTTCTGCTGCAAGATAGTGTAGTGTCTGTTGTTTTCCTTAAGGACACCCTCTGAAGTGTTCTATATAGAATTGTGATGTGGTAATGTGTGGTGTGTGGCCAGAGCAATGTATAAATGTCAATATTTTTCCTCTAATTACATTTTTTTTTGGGGGGAAAGGTTAGTTTCCTTAGGTTTGTTTTCAGTGGAAATTTGATAAACACCACCAATTTTTTTCATAGTCTACTGTTAATCTTTATCAGTACTTCTGGAGAGTACTGTGCATTGTGAAATGATGAGCTGCCATGCCACTATTCATAACAGATTTGATGATTTAATGTCTAGATTGCTAGAAGTAAAACTCAGTTGATTTGCACTATTTGTTAAAATGAATTTCATTTCAATAAAATGAATTTTTGCTTGCCTCTATTTCTTTCAATCTTATCATATGAAAACAGACCATTATCGTTAACCTAAGATGTTTTGGACATTTGTAACATAATGGTAATTTATACTGGCAGATGGTTTGTTTCTGCATTTACTGTATGCTTCTGTAATAATGAACAATCCACACTATAATGATGAATGAGTCTCTTAAACCTCCCACCCCCTACTGTGCAGCTGTTCTTTGATGCCTTTCTCCAACACTTCATCACATTCTCACACCCTCATAGTTTTCCTACACTAATTAATTGAATCTGACAATTTGCTGTAAGTGGTTGACAGCTCCTGTCCTACATGCTCTCCTTATTCATTTTTATTTTAGGAGAGGAGCTAATCATGCATCAAGTCATGTCCTTGCAACTTGCCACTGCCAAAGTGGATGAAAAGGTCAAGATTTTCCCATCTGCGGTGCCTTGTGCTGGGACATTCTGCCATGATTACTCCAGCCAGTTCCAGGATGGGGTTCCAGTTACTCAGCTCATCAGCAGGCTTACTGCACTCCTTTGCCTTATCCTTCCCCGTTCGTAAGACCTGGTAGATGGTGAATGCCAAGCTGTCAAACCAGCCCAGGCACATAAACACCACATTCTCCTAAGGGACAGTTGGCCACCACATCTGGTCTTGTTAACATGTGCTTTGTTAATATTACTTCATACTCATTTTTCTGTGCCATTTTCATTCCAAGAAGCCCATTTTAGATTGGAAATTGGTTTTTCAGGACTCTAACATGCTCATTTAGAAGGTACAATATGCATCATTACAGACCAAGCATTGTTCAGAAATATGTCGTAGTATTAGCAAACACACTATTACCACAAACATTAGGAATTTCTAGAGATCCAAATATTGCTGGATGACGTTTTATGCCACATAACAAAGAAAACTAATATTATAATATAATATTATATTTTTGTGGCTTCTTATGGTTAGAGTGACTTAAGAACCCTGTGTGCATTAAGAACATTAGCTTGTAACACTACATCTTTTTATTTTAAGATGTGTTTTTATTAGTGTTCGCAAGTAAAACATTTGCATATTTTGTTTAAGGAAACATTTTTAAACAGAAGACTTGCATTTTAAAAGTTATTGCAATAGCCTTATATCATCTAGCTATAAATCAAATATCAAAAGGAAAGCTCCTGCTCACATTACAACTACTTAAACTTCGCAATTGTAAAGCGAGCGTATTTTAGCTGTTAGCCAGAACCACCACTAAAACGCAGAGCTAACCAAGTTAGCGTTACTAATCTACACGTTAGCAACGTGCTAGCTAAACAAGTTAGATAAAGCTAGCGAGTTAGCGAACGCTAGCTAGCGCAATTCTCCAGAACAACCACCAAGTTAGCTACATAACAAGCCGTTAGCGAGCTAACTAGCGAACTAAGTTAATGTTAACAGTTAACTAGGGCAAACCTAGGTTTCACTAGCTTAGCTCGTTCACTGGTACTGTAAATGAAAAAACTACCACAAAATACATAATATACAACTTGCCATCTTAGCAAGCTACTAAGCAACTTGCATCTTCTCCAGCAACATGCATATTCTCCCTAAAGGATTTTGAAGTTGAATTAGCTAAAGGTGTAGATTTGGGTGTCCATGGCATTGAGAATTATGGCAAACTTGGATGTTGTGATGCTGTCACTTCTACTTGCTTTTGTCACTCAAACTTCTTCACTGAGATCGGTGGCAAGCTGATGTTCTACTCCTAATACCATGTTGTTATTGAGCCTCCAGCCGTCTCAGCTGCTATGATTCCTCCCACCACCCCCTGCTGTAGCCCACCACACCTCCACCCCAGCCAGCTACTTCTCTTTTGCACTTGACAGAGGATCACATAGAAGATGGGTTTCAGACAAACGCAAATCAGACTAGACATTCATTGCTTATTTCTTTATTTTTATTATTATTATTTTATTATTATTTTTCTCTGACTACTTATTCTGTTCTTTATTGTTTATATTGTTACTATTGTAGTGTCTGTGTCGGCCAGAGGGTAATGGGCCCCCTCTTTGAGTCTTGGTTCCTCCCAAGGTTTCTTCCTCATGCTCTAAGGAGTTTTTCCTTGCCACTGTAGCCTTTGGCTTGCTCCCTGGGGGCTTGGACTTGAACATGTGTAAAGCTGCTTTGTGACAATGGCTGTTGTAAAGACTGTTATATAAATAAATTTGACCAGAGCAAAATGCGATGCATACATTTTGCGGTTTTTGATCCCATTCCTCCGTACAAAACAGCTTTATCTGACTTATGTTGATAGGTTTCCTCCCATAAACTGCTTGCTTCCACAACAAGGTCAGGACTTTGACTTGGTCATTCCAAAATCTTAACTGTATCCTTCTTTTACCATTCTTTGGTAGATGAGTTGTGTGCTTAGGTTTGTTGTCTTACTGACATTCAGCTCACAGATAGATGGCCTGACAATATCCTTTAGTATTTGCTGGTATAATTTGAGATGCATTGTTTAAGCAAGCCATCAAATGCCTCAAAACAGGCCAAAACCATAATACTACCATACCATAATACTGTGTTTCACAGAAGGGAAGAGGTTTTTATGCTGGAATGCAGTATTTTCATTTTTCCAAATATAATGCTTCTCATTAAAACCAAAAAATATCTTTTTTATTTCCTATAGCCTTCTGGCTTGTCCACGTGATTTTTACCAAACTAGACAGGCAGCAATGTTCTTTTTGGAGAAAAGCGGCTTTCTACTTACAACCCTGCCATGCACACAGTTGTGTTCTCCTGTTGGTGGACTCATGAACATCAACCTTAGCCAATACAGAAAAGCCTTCAGTTGCTTAGAAGTTATCTTGGTTTCCTTTGTGACCTTTGCGGACTATTACACACCTTGACTGTGATGAGTTCCAGTCAGAAGACAGTGACAAGTGGTTTTGTTCCAGGCATACAGTAACTACACAAGGTGGGAGAGGTGTACAATAATAAATAGCATTCATTAAAGCTGTGAATTACTGAGTGATGAAAACCAATTATTCCTGCTGATGAAGACCGTCATGGCTCACAATGGCAATAGAATGAGTCCTAAAATTACCACTCTGCTTAGTGTTATGACATATTTTCTGCTGCTTTCAAAAATCAAACACTTATCAAAGACCCCTGCAGAAACAGGAAAAACTGAAAGAATTTTTACTGATGTAGCATTTGCATCTAATTACATATCAATATTTGGCAAAAACAATCTATCAAAATGAAGGGAATTTTTCATCTATAATATCTCAGAGTAATGACTAAGTTATTTTACAGAAGCTTGTTCATTAGCACCCCCCTCTTCTCATTGCCACTCACTACATGCTGTCACATCCAGGTTGAAAAAGCAAATATGCTTCACATTGATTGCTTGGACCAGGTCTCCATGGTCTGTGACTCTTGCATCCAAAGCAGTTAGTTTTTTTGTCCAGAGCATGACAGTGAAAGAAAATAATCATCAGCTAGAAAAAGGCTGTCAATTAAATGCATGGATTAGAGAACATTTATCAATACTGATTTCACAAATTCTGGCTAAGGTCTGAATGCTGGTGCACTCCCCACCAACCAATAACATTGACTCTAACCTAGGGAGTACATGAACTAACATTAAAGGGGTTATCAAACCACCAACTTCTGTGCAGGAACCAAGCATCAGACAAGATTATCAGATAACCACTGTCAAGGACATCTGTTCTGCTGATAGAATGTCTATCAAAAATTAGTTTTCACTTGGTTTTTGTAAATAAATTTTAAAAAGCACTTCTAGTTCTAACCGAGCTACACCGGTTCTATGAGGAGTAAAAATTTCCAGTGAATTTCTTTGGGAAACTTGTGGAAAGCTACCCCAAGAATTTGAAGTTGAGCTATTAAAAGACAATGCCACCAAATACTTGCAATGCGAGGTGGCCCGAGTGCTGCAGGGCGAGGGGCAGGACGCACAGACTCCAACGTCTCAAACATACATTTATTCAAACACAAAGACAACGGCACTCACGTGTTAAAAACAAAGGATACGAACATGAAATGAGTAACATTAAACGAACACGATAAATACATCTAACAATGACGAGTATGACATTTAACATTATTAACAACAACACACCACATAGAAATGTTACGGCAACAATGACCAACGATGCTGCATTCCCTGATATGGGTTTAAATACACAGACAAACGAGGTACAGGTATGTGCAGGCGTGGCCACAAACAAGGGTCCTCCTAATGCATGTGGTTGGCCAAACCACATGCCTCACGGGTGGCGAGCGTTCTGTGACAATACTAATGAAGTGTATGTTTGACCCACTGAAAATCTATACTAAGTAAATCCTGAAATAAATCTCTTGGCTGTCTTTGGGAACTACTTTTTATGAAAATGAAATGCATAATTTCCACAACACAGGAAACATATCATAACTTGAAATTTGTTATTTCATGTAAATAAAAATAGACTGCACTTGAAGTTGTCTCCTGAGCAAGATTGTTCACCTATTAAATGAATAGCAATATAAGGATTGCTGCAATTCAGTCTTTGATATGTTCTGTTTTAAGATATGTTCTGTTGGATCCTAGTGCCACTTGCATACTGAGGTGGTTTGTTTAATCCAAAATCACTCTCTGCATGTGTGTCTCATATTGAAAACGCAAGTCTATCAGGTATCATATTAGAAAACATAAGTCATGAACAAGTTCGTGTGACGGTGGTGGCACAGAAGACGTGAGAGGCGAAGATGAGCTAACGTGCTCTTTATTTTCCATGACATAGGCGTGTCCTTCTCAGTGGTAGACTGGCCAACCGTGACAGTTTGAACTAATTTTGTGGCTCATTTTATTATGAGGTGGTTTATTATGATGTTTTCTAGCTGGTGCTTCTTGTTATGGACTGTTAAAGTTTCAGTTTTATGTGCCTTTACATCTTGTGCTGAATGATGTCCTGCTTTCTTGATTTGCATCACCTTACAGGCCCTAGTTGGGCTGTCTTGCTGTCTTTGTGTTTTTTGGACTGGTGAATAAATGGTGCTGGAGGTTACCTTTTTTTTGGGGGGGGGGGGGGGGGGGTTTGTAGCTTTGTAGCCTTTTGGAAAACTGCTGTGAATGCAAGATACTAGTGTTTTTAAAGCATTTCAGTGAGGATTGAGGCTCTATTTCTTGTTTTATTTACTAGGTGCTTGTTGTGATTGATATGCCTAATATCAATTTATGTTTTGAATGTTTTCCCCCAAAAGAACTTGTCAAAACATATGGTTTCATGGGTGTTATATTGAAACAGAAAACTTGTGAACTGCATAGATTTTCCAGGACAAAAGGGAAAAAAGTTCCCAGATTGCACATTTTTAATGGTGAATTGTAGTCTGTGATTTACACACATTATGTGGAGTAGGAGTTCTATACAATTCATGATAACATAGTGCTTTCCTTTACTGTATCTTGCTCTATGAAAATTGCACAAAACAGTTAATTTCTGACATTACTAAAATAATTCATTAGGATATCCATATAGAATATGTATTAAAATAAATAACATGATTTGTTTTATTGATGGCTATATAACTGAATATACTTCTGAGGTAGATTTGCAAAGTCATACTAGTGGGATTAAAACCTGGGACAACTCTTTCTCAATGTACCTTTGTGTTGACTGTTTGGAATGCACTTTCTACTAATATTTACCCCTACCAGCTAATAGGATTTATTCAGATACAATACAGCAAAGGAAAATATGACTTTATCACATATGTATAATACCAAAATAACATATGAACCATCACAAAATTACATGGTTTCAGTTCAATTACATTCTTTGCAAAAACAAAAACAAACAAACAAACAAACAAACAAAAAAAGCAAGCACTTCTAAAACACAATCACCGATTGCTGAATTATTTTATTCTGCTCACATACTTGGAAATTATTCATGCTCATGGAAAGTTTCTGTTGTGTAAACTTGCCCCAGGTTGCAAAACTATTCATTTCAAAGTGCTAAGATGTCCTCACCCCTTAGGATGAAAAAACAAAATATGTATGGAACCATTCTTTCTGTAGTTAGGCTATCATTGTGGTGTAGCAGAAAAATTGCAGTAAAAATCCTCCAGCATTGGATGGTCCAGCATCCAAAAATACCCTGCCAACAGTGATGTTGTGGTCAGAAAGCAACCACTGATAAATAGCAGTAGGTTGGCTGTGTGTAGCAGAGGATTGCTAACTGTAACCCTGGATGGGTTTGGCATGGCAAACCATTCTCAGGTCAGCAGTGACATCACCACCTGTAAAACTCCAGAAACACTGCTCATAAGCTAAAAGCAGCACAACACATTACCATGACACTACCACTTAAGTCTTACATCATGTATGTTTTGAGAGTGGAATATCATCCAGGTGGTTTGCTGTGGAAAGAGACTATCTGGTGTTAAAAGAAATAAGGTGATGGTGAGGGACTGACAAATTGAGGAACAAGTACAATTACAGTCTGTAACGGCACACAGACATATAATGCACCTATATGACAGGTTTACCTCTAAAGAAACACTGACTATAGGTGCAATGTAGGAGTTCATAATAAACTAACAAGTGAGGGTATATATATATATATATATATATATATATATATATATATATATATATATATATATATATAGAGAGAGAGAGAGAGAGAGAGAGAGAGAGAGAGAGAGAGAGAGAGAGAGAGAGAGAGAGAGAGAGAGGCTTGGTATCATTCCCAGTGGCATCACAGTGCCATCCTAACACTTTGTGGTGTTTTAATGGGTAGTGCATGTTAAAAAGTGAAAGATGCCCTACCACAGCAGATGAAAAGTAGTCTCCAAGGTTCAGTTCAGCAAAAGGTTTATTAACAAATATGCTCAAAAAAGAGTCAGTGAAAAGAAAAAGATGTGTAAAGTTGAGTTTAAAATGGAGCAGTAAACAACTCTCAAGAGTGATTCCCAAGAGAGAATATTCCATATAAGCAGTCACTCAATGTAAACAGCAACAGGTTATATGAATTAAAGAAATAGGAAGTTATAGCAATTAAAGTCTGTTGGCTGCAAAGCCACATAGGACTCACATACACATCCACCACCACCAAGCCCAACTGCACTTTACTCAGCGTGTTTATACCCATAACCCCGCCTCTCTAGGGTCTGTTATGTTCTGTTACATCCACAGGTGTTAGAAGTAGAGACAGTTTAAAGGTTCTTTTTAGGCATGCCTTAGAAAAAACACAAACATACAATCAACATATCATGAGCATTAAAATAACTTCACCTGTTAGTATATAGGTTTTGTCATAGTTAGATCTTGTGCATACAATCCTTTCTGTTTACAGGTTCCACTGCATTTCAGGACAGCTGTGGTACCACCCAGACTACTTAAGGATCCCTCATTCCTTTGGACAACATGGTCTGTGGATGCATTACACTGTCCTGGTGATGAGACTGGTCCTCTAGCCTTATAAATATATAGTAAGTCTTATTATTTGGTAATATTTTAGTGGCTTACTAATAATATGCTACAGTACATAGTATAGTACAAAACCATATTAAACATATTACACTTGCCTTTTAATGTCAAACAAATTAAATGTATTGATGTTAAATAAGCTGTACATCCAAACATCTGCTCCAACAAAAGTATAGTGTCTATTTGGGCTACAATGGAAAGAAAACATTTGTCATTTTATTTTTTGATGGACAGCTCAATAGCAGTTTACTGTACCAGATTAGTCACTGCATAAACAAATTGCAATTTAAATAGAAGTAAATATTATGAAAAGTAAATCTGTCATCATCTAAGATATTTTGCATGACACCTTCAGTCTGATTATGGAAGGAGCCTGTGAAAAATGCTTTTTATTTACATGGTGACTAAATAGGATAGCTAGCACATATGCAAAACAAAACTCCTGTTGTAGAACAAGGCTCTGAAACTGCAGTAGGCTTAGAGAATAAATATGTAGTGAAGACAAATGAACAAAGTTAAATAAAACATGAGGAGAGAAGAAATCCATAGTTCCTGTCTGTATATGTAAAAGTCAGGCTGACATTTCAACATAACATTGCACCTTAAAACAGCATATAAGGTATATATTAGGAAGATTATGCAAAGGACATTACTATATAGGCTACACCATGTTTTGCCCTTGAAACACATGAGCAGCTAATTAGTGTTCTTTCTGAATGCTGGACTTAGCCTGATGTTGCACCAACGCAATTCCATTTTTACCATTCAAAGTAATTAATTACTTAACACAGCCACAATTATTATTATTGTTTTATTCATTTTTTACAAACCATTCTGTCAAAGTAGAACACACAAAACTGAAATCTGTACATTTCAGTGTTCTAACAAGAACTATAGAATTACAACAGTGACTCTAATGTCTACCACACTGACTTGGTTCTGTTTAAGTTCTGGTTGGGTTTCATGTCAGGTCCACGTTTTTTAACAGAGATATGTGAATTATACATTTAAAGGATGCAAAATCAAACGCATACACAGGAAATGAACGGAAATAAAGTAAATTTGAGCTTACCTGAATAAGATTGGTAAACTAAAATTTAGTATTGAGTTTTGTGATTCTCCAGAGGATCTGCATTTGGTATGCCATGCTCAAAAATGCTCAAATTGACATATACCATATAGATGTGCCATAAAATGTTAACTTCAGTCTAATCCCACGGGCTGTCTTGAATTCTAATAAACCTATATCTTATACTGTACATCTGACTAGGGTTCATCTTAGCAACTTGCACAAAAACTGTTAGATCTAGTTAATATTTTCTAAATTTGTCTTAGTTTACATCAGTGCAACAGTGGTCTAAAAAATATTTTTGCCCTTGAATAACGTTATTAAATTATTAAATTAATAAAGATGTAAAATGTAGGAAAACTTCCCAAATGGCACATAGTGTTATTACACAGTTGGGCTGGTTCTAATTTTTGCAGATTTTTTTTGTAGGATTTAGCAAAGGTCCAAGGCATTTCTATATAAAGTCAGCCAGTAACTACGGCTACAGTAAATAAGTCATTTTACTCAACTTAACAAATTGTGATCACATCTTTTGTAACTTGACAACAGACAAAAACATATTTCATGTTGTTTTAAACTGTTTTACATGTTAATAAATTCAGCCTAAATCATATTGAAGTTTTATTTAATATATATTTTTTTTAATTCTGCATTTCTTATACACTTTTTTTAAATTAACATTTTCTGTAGCATGTTTAATAAAAATTTGATCATCAATGATAGGGTATAAAGGCATACATTTACTTTTAGTATCAGGTATCCTGATATACTCATATCAGGTGTTTTAGCAACAAAAGCATTCTCAGGGTCACTTGAAAGTACATAAGTAAAATGAAAAAGAATAAAAACAAACTGTTATGAACAATAGGAGATTAATACATAATTTTTGGCATGTCATTGGTGTATCAGTTATTAAAATGTTATAGAGCTTGTGGGGCATGTAAGGAAGGTTTTCACATTATAGTTCACATATAGACCAAAAAATGTTCCCATATGCTTTTGCTTAAGTCGACCATTTAATGAATGAATAATCAACAGAACTCTGACAAAGGTTAACAGACTAAACAAAAGGTTGACAGACTGTTCAACAAACCATTAATTCAAACCTTGTACAGAAACATTTCGACGAGGCAGACAAACACTATAATGTTCACTAGCAAGAGACAATTTTAAAAGTCAGATATTTTTTGACAGACATAATCCTTATAATAATTATATGCAGCATTGGTGAAGTACAGACCTCCTGAAAAAAAAAAAGCTGAAATCTAAAGAAATAAATATTAGCTCTGTGCATAGTTCCTTTTCAAAGGTTGTCATCTATTCTTTCTTCTTTTGCTTAACTTACTATATTAGTAGTGTTACAAGAAGTGCAAAAAATGTACAATTCCTGGAGGGTGAGTGCTCATAGATCACTGTTGCACTGAAGGGCATCATCAATCCCTCTTTACGTAGGTTTTCCTAATAGTCATCATTTACTTAATGTGTGTGTGTGTGTGTGTGTGTGTGTGTGTGTGAATGTGCATGCATTTGTGTGTCTATGTGTGTATACAATTATTACAATAACCCGTGTGTGTTCCTCTCGCTCAGTCCTGGGGTTGAGTCCACTTGTGTCCATTGAAAAGTTATGGCAGCGTCAGCCAATCAGGCTGACGCCGTTCAGCACAGAACCGGCCAGCAGTCTGTGGCTCATACCTCTCCAACCCAGACCACTGTGTTTCCTCTCTTGATGTCTGACACCTCACAGTGAAGGCTGCTCTGTCTACCATCCAGAACAAACAGTGACTGGGCTGCTGGTGTGACCAAGTACTGTCCAAACAGACCACTGGAGACCACCACCCTGTTGACATCACCCCAGGGCCAGTGGCTGGATGAAAGGGGCTCTTTGAGATTCCTGAGAAGCTCGCTTCTCCCCGTGGATAGGTCGGAGATGAGCAGGTCAGAACCCAGAGCTGAGGAGGCAACTGCCACATACTGGTTTGACTCTGTGAATGATGGCTGAAAAACCAAGTCTGATATAGGAGCTGAGATGTTCAGCTCATGTTTTAACTGAAGTTCTCCCTGGAATGAGATGGTCTGAACTTTAAGTTTTTTGCTCTGATTGTCTGGTGTCACCACATAACGGCCATCAGGTGACACAAAGGGACTTCCGGTGACACCATTGTTTGGTCCAATGACAGCATCAGTAACACTGTCAATAAGGAGCTGTGGGCTGGGGCTGGAGTGGTTCTTTCCTTGGCATTGGATAAAGTAGTAGCCGCTCAAGTGAGTGTAGGCCATTCTTACTGGCACACAACTATAATTCTTCAAACTGATGGTCTTGATGCAATGGAAGGTCTCCAGGTCAATTTTATGCACAGCAGGCTCCACTTTCAAGAAGACAAACCCAAACCTGAGGTGACAATGGTCAAAAAAAGGTTAATAGTCTTTTTTTTTGGACATAATAAGCACTTTATTTTAATTACGATTATAATTTTCCAATTTCTCCTTTTAGGAATTACTATGTTGATGAGATTATTGAGGTTATGCCCAGGTGACCTAGAGTTTCATACCTAACGTGGGTGATAATGAGGTTGGTGGGTGGGATATAGAAGTCTTCCACTCTTTGGAACTGTGTGCGGATGGTGCGATGCAGCTCCCCTACACTTGCCTGCACAATTACCTGAAACAGTGCAGTACTAATGTAAACAAAGTGTAACAGTAACATTTTAAACACTGACACAGAACCTGCTAAGCGATGCAATAAAAAGCAGTACATAGATGTAAACTGGATGCAACAGCTGTACGTAGAGGAAGAATTCACCTTATGGAGCTTAAAAGAGATTGAATAAATATAGCTAGGCCCTGCTTTTGAGATTTATCTCATCACCATGGTTAATGGAGTGTGTTTGCAGTCTCTTCTGCGAGTCCACCTAGTTGCTCTCATGACAGATGCTTTATTATGCCCTGTTCTTGGACACTGCCAAAACCAGGTGCACAATTAAATATACCCAGAGTTCACCAAAAATATCAGACTTCTTCAGAGTCCAATGCAAAATAAGAAAAGTGACTTGTTTTAGCAGGCAAAAACAAAGGCAAGGTAAAGATTAGAGAACAGAGATGAAAACTAAAGAAATTGCTATTTAAAAGGGCGTCTTTGAATTTAAAACTAATGTAAATTTAGCATGAAAGTATGTGTTGCTGGTTGCTAAATGTTGTTGTTTGATAATTCAAAAAACTTGCCTGCATTTGAACGACAGTTTGGTTGATTGATTAAAGACATTGTTATCCTTTGTTGTGATTTGTACTGGAGATACTGGTGACTATGTCACACTTCTCATTGTTTGTTTGATGTTTCTTCAGTTATATTTTGTTTTATTATTTCTTAAAGTATTTCAAGGACAGCCTTTACATAATGCATAAAAGTTTGAAACCTAGTCCATATGTTTTCAATTTCCAGATTGGATTCCTGTAATGCCTTACTATCTGATTATATCAGTAAATGCTTAAATAATGCTTTTTGATGTTTTAAAGGTGACCATTGTTATACATAGGCTGTACAAATGCAAACAATTCTTGACTCTGAGGGCAGGAAGCAGTACATATTCAACTAGAAAGAAGGCTTTTTTTCCTTTTCTTTTTAATTAGCATTTTGATCCTCAGTCACACACATAGCCAGAGTTAAGAACCCAATAATGTCTGTGACCATAATTCTATGAGAACGGCACTACAGAATCCTGTTTATTTAAAACACATATTTCATAATTTTACATAACAGATGTCTGTAATACAGTCTTTATAAGGCAACTGGTTCAGTTGATTATGGCTGCAAACTAGACAGATCTGCTTCCTTCTGTCAAAATCAGACTCTTCTAGCTGTGGGAACACAGCCAACCTAATAAAATGCTCTTCTATCTTACTACTGGCTTGTTTGCTTGTTTGCTTAATGCAATGAATTGGTGATCTAAGTTAGATGTTTGACAAAGGATATTACATAATTTGTAAAAAAAAAAAAAAAAAAAAAAAGAAGAAGCCTACTTGATATTGCACCACTCAAGAGGGGTATTGCTTTTAGCTTCCACAAATTGCAAATGCCCAGGTCAATTGCCGTGCTTCAAATGGTCATGACATTATCAAGCCATTTATATGTGGTGAGGATCTATATGCCCCACAGCCCATTATGTGGCTTCCCTGTAAAATCTGCTCCTGACCATTTGAGTGATTCATACCCTTTGTGGTAATTATTCATTACTATTGTGGCATGGTGTGTGTGTCCTAGCCTGAGCAAGCAGAGAGAGATGAGGCAATTTTCCACACATTATAGTAATATGATACGAATATTATTAAAACAAGCAGGAAAGAGTGACAAAAGGACCTTTTACTTCCTTTCTCTTTGTATAAAGCTCTTGGTTCAATGAGGAAAAAGTGTGTATGACATTACGATACCACCATGAGTGGAAAACCAGATGAGAACTGAAACATGTTCCCATGATAATAAGGTGGGTTTTTATCACTGTGTGGAGACAGCCTTGCAGTGTTTTAATGGAATTCTTCCTTTGTGAAAGAGAATAATAGGTGCTGTGTCCTACGGTGCTCCCCTGCCTATTCTGAACTTCTCACAATCCAGCGAAGTCATAAACAGCATGACGGTGGTCCCAAAAGTAAGACAACAGTGAGACTGCCCTACACCTAAATCCCATACAAGATGTGTTGGATTCACACCCAGAACATAGTCATTAAATATCTGTTGAAATAAAAGGGCTTAGTTACATTATTTAACTCCAGGGGGTGCTGGGGGTTGGTGTGCAAACAGCATACTAAATATGCTATGGTAATATATGGCAAAAGACATACATACATTAAAAGCAAATGTGACTATAAATCACTACCAGAAGGTTATATAATATAAATCTTGCATTAAGACAACAATGTTGGCCTTTGAGATTGCATGTGCATGATTAGTCCCTCATCTATTTAAGCCTCCGCATATCGCGTCACTCACCTGCAAGGTGGGATGGGTCTTCTGAATGTCTCCCCAGCTCAGCACCCACACCTGGTCATGGGACTTGTCATAGAAGAGCCTGACTGGCACTGGGTCTGTTTCTACAGCCTGTGAGGAAAAAGCAAAATAAAAAACAGACGGAACAACTGTAACTTGCCATGTGGTCAGAAAAACCCTCTTAACCATCCTTGAGGGGCAGTGCTGCACATGAAGAAGCAAACGATGAGCAGGAGTCATTTTAGGGGCCCAGAACAGTGGCCACTACCAATGGATCAAGCACTTCTGCAATAAGGGCTACACTGCGATCTACCCCGCAGTGATGAGGAACCAGGGTTAGGGGGAATATGGTGAAAAAGTGTTAATGACTTAAATCTGAATATACTGTGCTAACCATATTTAGTAATGTACTCTTTAAAATACATAAAAAGAGTAATATATTCAATATATATACACATTATGAATATATTTAAAATTTCAAAAGGTACATGTGTAGAGGTTGTGCTGTAGTACTATTTGTCGGTTTTCTGTCTGTATTCTGAATGCTGCTTTTTCAAAATGTATTGAGCTAAATACTTAATTTCTGTATTCTGAATACATATCATCGTTTACATGTTTTATGTTACAGCCCTACTCTGTGTGGAGCAGATATGCATGTTGGTTTCAACTTCTAAATCAGTGACTGGCTGACATGACTCACTCTAACAAATCTAATGTATTGGCTGCTTTGTTCAGTATTTAAAGGCAAATAATTAAATTCATGGACAAAAAAAAGTGATTAAGTGATTGCTTTGTTTCAAAATGAGAAAGCCATGAATTATAGAATTAAACAGAAAGTGTACTTATACAAGTACATCTTGTGCATTATGTATATAAACTGTAAGATTTTTGTCTCATATATCATCTTCATCTCTTAAAAAGTAGAGAGTAAGGATTATTATGCACATTAGGATTAGTATCTACATGTGTATTAAAACTAAAAGATACTCAAAGATTATTCAGAAAGAGAGAAGCATTCATGATATTACGATATCCATGTGAAAGACAATCAATAAAATAAGATGGAAAAATGGCGGACTTCCAAACACCTCAATGGTTCTCAGATTCTATTTAATTCATTTTGAGAAATACAAATAAGACCTGCTATATGAAGAAACTGTGTAGCTCCACTGAGTCAAAATTAGGAAATGAGAGTTTTCATTTAGAACCTCACATTTTTGACTACTCATGAGCTTGAGCGAGTATGGAATCATCAGTTCATCCCACAGAATAAACAGACAATAAAAAAACTGAAAAGGAAAAAAAGTGGCAAGAGAAAATTCCCTACTGTGGCCTGAAGATGAGGGAAAAACCTTGAGAGGACTCAAAACTTTAAAGGGGAACCTCTCCTCCTCTGGGTAGCACCACATGGTGAAGTGATAATATTAAATCTCAGTTGTTATGTCTCTAACCATTGTACTTATGGATGCCATGCAGTGTTAAACATTATACATCCCTATGCTGTATATTTTGTCTTTCTGTGCTCCTTGTGTTGCAAGAGAGAAAATCTACATTAGTGATTGCATGCTCATGATTCAGTGGTGTGTGATATTGTACAAGTTACACTGGATGCTGGATGTTTCTCATCACCCTGCTCTATAATTCAAGTGTGTTCTGCTAATGTGTTCAGTTTTATTTATGTATTTATACAGTAGGGTATTGTTTGTCATACTGATGTTGACTTACATATTCTAGTACTTATTGTTTATTGCACTCATGATTGTCTAAGATTTTATGTATTTTGTACTTCTAGGCATCAGCATTGATCCCTGTATTTCTACAGTATTCCAATTCATTGGTATATTGGACTCTAACCTACTCTACTGGCTAGGATGTATTCTATGAGTAAATAACAAAGCACCTTTGTAAGTCGCTCTGGATAAGAGCGTCTGCTAAATGCCGTTAATGTAAATGTAAATGTAAATGCAGGGAGTCTCAACACACTAGTCCATTTATTAGTAGTAGAATGCTGAGAATGTTTATGATTTTTTGCACTTTATTCTACCAGTTGGGGCATGATGTTTATTGTCTATAATCAGTTTAATTATATATTTTTTAATTCTTACTTAATTAATTAAATCTCAAGGCCAAATGTGAATCACTTTAAAAGGTCTACCTTTGATCACAAACTCCAATTTTACTAATATTTCTGTTTAAACAGTAAAAGCTGTAAACGTTCAGTTTATGAACAAAATGAACATTTTCAGAAAAACAGAGGATGGTACTGATTTATAGGCTTGTAATTATGAATGCTGGGTCTTGTTATCATATGTTATGCAAAGGAGGACTCATCACCAGGGGATGGCAGCAGGTAAATCATTTATCAGATGATCTACAGACATGATTGCAAAGTTGATGTTATTTGATAGCTGGCGGTAGTGCTCATCCTAAAATAGTTACTCTGAATTCTCAGGCAAAGGGGGCTTTCATATCTGAAGGCATGCATTAACCTTATCACACACACACACACACACACACACACACACACACCCTGAACACAGTTACTGTGTCCAACCTGCTACTATGAGCGGTATCTATGCTCTGTGTTGGAAAACCGTTTTGTTTTACTCTTAATCCTGTCACTTCCTGTTCTCACTCTTGCCTTTTCCACTTCCATCCATCTTATGCTGCCTTTTCTGCTCAGAATTGCACATTTTTTACTTCCTCACAGCATTGCTCTCTGTTAGAGCTGTAATGGATTCTTTACCTTAAAATCCCAAATTGCAATAATTTGACTATAACAAAAGGCCAATGAGTAAATTAAAAAGTATGTAACTAAGCCAGTCTCAACTTCTTTAAAATTAGCACAATTCAACAGAAAATAGAAAACAGATGCACACAAATAAACAAATACTAGCACCACATTGACCGCACTCCACAGCAAGCCAAACCAGTTTATGTTCAGTCAGAGGTGTCTGCCTACCTGGACAACTTTCTGTGCCTGGGTATCGATGACTAGCAGCCTTTTCTGAAAAGGTTGGGAGACGTAGACATACTTGTTCCGCACACTAACTGCTGAGCCCCACACACAGTGTTGGGGTGTAACCCCCTCACTTTTGGGACACATTTCCTCCTAGAAAACCATGGAAAAATTAGCACATTTCTTCTTCTTTCTTTCTTTTTACAGAGAAAATAATACATGATGGTTTGAAGCTATGATCTTTCAAAACATTGGTGAGGACTGTGCTGAAAGAGCTTTGAAAGAGTACTTGGCTTTGTGGACAAAGTGTAGGAAGATCTCGTTTGTGATCTACACTGTCTCCTTTGGATGACATGGCACTACACACAGATAGTGTATTCCAATATTGTTTTATACACACCTGATCCTGCCATTTAAAAACTGGGATGCAGATAATATTCAAATACAGGACACACTTGCCAAGTTTAGAGTGGGGTATGAATACTTGATAGTACAAAACACTCAAATAAGGTGGGATTTGAAAAATTACATGGTGTGTGTTGAATGAATGGTTTTGACAGTGAAGGGTCTGATATTTCACATTTGCATTTTGTAAAATATGGTACAATCCATGTAAAATATATAGTCTTATCTTATTTTGTTTTATTAGTTATTATTAATAAATTAAGTAAACGGGTAAAAAATCAATAAAATACTAATTTATCTCTATACAGCTTCAAGAAGTTTATAATGATAAAGTTTGAACATAATCTTCAAGCATTTCAAAATAACTATAATAAATAATTACTTTCTCAAGGAAAAGAGACGCACCCCCCCACACTCTTGTTTACACGTCTGGCTAACACTCTGGCACCTCTAAGGTGACACTGAACTGTTGATTCTCAGTGTTACTAAAAAATATTTTTGCCCTTTATGCTCAGCACTTTTAACACCTACATAAGTGGCCATAATCCTTTCACTTTGTTTGATATGCCTCCGAATCTCGCAGTTGCCAGGCTGCAGTATCGTGATCCCTTCATCAGAGAAAATGTAGAACATATTTCCCACACTCAGGCCTGGAATGAAAAACACACAATCATATAAATGATGTCATTTCAGCCAATATTCACCTAACACAGTATTCACATGCAGCAAAAGAGAGATTTAGGACCTAGTATAAAACTGTGCAGTTCTCAGTCTATTAAAATTGCTTGTGGATAGTGGAGCTAAAACTGACATGAAAAAAAAAAATGCAGTTGGAGGTCTGTCACCTGACGGCAAACAACAGCTGTTAATTAGCAGGTGCACACTAGCAGAGTAATGCTTTCTCAGACAGCAGAGTTGTCATGCTGTCAAAAGATACAAGGTGTAAAAGATACGTTCTCAGATAGGCTGTGCATGTTAGTGGTGGTGTTGATGCTGACAACTACAGTGTGGCAGTCAGAAAGCTCTGCTGGAGAAATTCACCCTGCCTCAAAGACAGTTCTCACACTTATTTCAGATGGACTGGGCAATGTGAGCTGAGCTGTGGTGGCTTTTTGGTAGTTACTGCTTACATACCTACACACATATGCACACACACAAGCACACACACACACACACACACACACACACACACACACACACACACACACACACACTCACACTCACAGTAACATTACCTTCTTCCCGCCACAGAATGTTTGCCACTGCAAAGTCCAAGTGCCGGGAAGTGTAAAGAAGAAAAGAGAATATATGATAAAAGCATCATTAGGAAGTCCATTTAAACTGAGGCTACTTGTTCAGAAATCTTAGCCCTTACATATTTCCTTGTCCACTGTACCCCTGTCCTTCTCAGATAACAGGGACAATTCCTATTAGTGTGACTTAAAGCAGTAAAGCAGAAAACCCCACAGTGTTTTTTGGCTCTGATACTACGATAACTTTATTTGAGGGAAGAACAGAACAAGAAATGTGATACCTTTCATTTCAAAGAATTTATAGATCAAAAGTTGTTTTACTGTATTTAAACGACTAATAATTGGACAAAAAATATTCACATTTGAAGACATAGAAATATATATTAATAAATGGTTCTGTTCATCCCATCCTTCTACGCAACATGAACTTCTGATCTTGAAATTCACACTACACCATCCATCGTTCTGAATGAGTGAGCACATTCAACAAAACATGCTGTAGACATTTGTATATTGGTTGTAGCATCACTCAAGTTATAAGACCTCACTGAATAAAAGGATCAAAATCTCACAGAAAGGTATAAACATACATTAAAATGATTAGAAAGCTTACAGAAAGTTTACAGTAATATATAAATTGAACTCTCATGCTCTTCCTGGCCAATTCAGTCTAGAATAACCTAGCTACAGTATTTAATGTGGTCCAAGCCTATCAGTGATTGTCAGATAATATATATACATACAGGGAGAAGAAGAGAATTCTGCTTCTGCTTTCGGTAAACTACTTTTTTCCAATTAGCAGACCGAATGTAGAGTGGCCCCATAAACTCCTACTTGTCATCTGTCTTGCGTTACTGCCTTTGCCAGGAAGACATTAAGTGTTTGTCCCAGAAACATTTGGCATGCCTCCAGAAACTTTTAATGCTTGAATGAATTAAACAGCAAGCTTTTATGTGTATATCTTTAGCTGAGCAAACCAATGGAGGCCTTGAAATGTGCACATTTTCTTTTCTGTGAAATCAGATTCTAAGCTTGTGCCTACAATGATCAGAGGAAGATTGCTCTCATGGGTCATAATGTAACATTACTAGTAAGTGAATAAATAAATGTGTCATGTTTGGCACCTCCTAGCATCCTTATTGTCATGGTTACCCTGCCTCGGGTATTTGTTTTGTTTCCGTGTTTCGTTTTCTCCACCCTTCATTTATAGCACCTGGGTCATGTTAAATTCTTTTTAGTACTTGTATTTAAACCCTGTCTTCTTGCCTGTGTGTTTGCTGGTCATAGTGATTCCTAGCCTCTGTGTTAATCCTAGCTGCTGTTCGTGTTCCAAGCCTTGTGTTTTCTCTGCCTGTTTTGTTATTTGCTAGTGTTAGTTCTTATCATTGCTTGTGTTTTTGTTATAACCTGCTACCCATTTTTGTCATCGTGAGTTTTGTTTTCTTTTTGTTGATCATGTATTCTTGGACTTGCATATTGGATCTATTACCCTGGACTGTTATAATGATTACGACTCTGGATGTGCCCATAATAAATCTCTCTCTTCTACATGTATGCGTTCACCTCCTAACCACTTATCATTACAAAATGGAAATACAATCTTTTGTTTACATCTCTTTTTTACACATAAATATGTTTTAGAAATAAATATTTTGTATCAAACTGTATTGCAAACCCATTTGGATGGTACTAAATTCAGAAGAAAATCTAGTTATGAACATGCCAAATTGAATAAAAAATTAAACAGTTAATTCCTCAGTCACACACCGATATGTACATGCCGAGAGAGATGGAGAGAGACAGAGAGAGAGAGAGAGTTCGAAAAGCACACAGTCTCTAAATTTTATTATATATGAGCAAATACCAGAATTAACATGTTAAATATAGCAGAGAATTAAAATGCTAATCCCTCGTGTGGAGCAGTGTAATACTGCAGGATTGCTTAGCTTGTATAGATGTCAGAGTTGTCAACTCTGACAGTCTTAGGGCCAAAAGAGAACTGGCCTAGGGCTTGGGAACAGCTATGTAGACCATGTAGGATACCGACTTTATAATACTTAGATCTAACTTTGCAACTGTCTCATTATCTATATCACTACTCACATGTCTTTCGTGCAGAGTCTTCTATGAACAGGGATGAGATGTCTTCATCCACTCCGACTTCATTTTTGGCAATGCATGTGTATGCTCCTGTATCCTCATAACGCACGCTGTTGATATGTAGCTCACTGCCGTTGGCTGAGGAGAAAACACAAAGATGGGATCTCTTAGCTGTGTAAAGCCACATCATGCCGAGTTTTCTCACTTGATGCAAGGCTCTCAACTGTAAACATGGGTTGGCATGCCACTGAAGCACCCTTGGTAGAGGGCACCATCCTCTACTCAGACTCCCGGTAGGATTCATGCTCGTCACTTGCACCACAGGGTGTAGGACTAAGGTACGAAAAACACTGTCTAAATTTTGTGAGGTGTGTTAAAAAAGTGTAAACAAGAAAGCTCACTATGAGGGGTGCATATCCTGAGAAAATCCATTCTCCCTTTACTATGAATATTTTCTGGTTTTGCTGCATTATAAAGCACTGTTTTTGTTTTAGGCTGCATATGTTGATAAAAATCACTCTGAATGGAACAGGCTGCTGTCTCATAACAAAGTGTAAAATGTCATAGTTTTGTAATGGTGAATGTTTTATCAAAGTGAAAATGGAAATGTAAAGTATATTGTCATGAAATCCATATTTTCACTGTACTGAAACAAGTAAGATGCTCTCATTGTATCGACTTGAACCATGAAATTTTGTGCAGGCAATTAAAAAAGTATTATTGAAAACTATGAAGGTGAGAAAATCTAGGTTCTAGCTGTTTAACCTCCAGGCAGAACTGTGCTATATGTGATATCCTGGGACATCTGTTGTGTGTTGGCCCTTTCTGATCTATGGGTGCATCCTCAGATCTATCGCTCCCCACCACAGCTGCCTTGATCACAATACAGAAATCTTTAAAACACATCCCAACTGAAGAATGCCTGAGTCTGATATTGCTTTCATGTTTTGTGTCAAAGAACTTGTGCATGTCCACTGAGCTCTTTTATTCACTCTCTTTCTCTTTCTCGTTCCACAGCTTCCCTGGTTCTTCTGTCTTTCCTTTTACCTCAGCATCCTCATAGCATGCACTTTTTCCTTTTTATTCTTTGAAGTGTGGACTTGATCTCGATCCCTCTTCCTGGGAGACTTTCATGAGCTAAAAGCACCTTCACTTATACCAAAAATGCTATTCTGCAGGGAAACTGCAGCCTGCAGCTTTCAGTTTCAAATATTATGTGTATTCTCCTTCAATATGCATCCTATTATTGTTTGTACTGATAACTCTTATATAATTATTACAAATATTAAACATGATGAATTATAAGTGAAATGCATACATGAGGAAAAACAATCTATGTGCAATCCATAACAGCACTTTGGCCTACATATGGAAATGAATTTAGGAAAATTAAAAGTCCCACTTCAGAATCTGTTTTAGTACTAGGCAGAGGAACCATAGCAATTACAGGAACCAGGAGTCTGAATTCCATATTGCTGACCATGCAATTTGAATTAATATGAAAAAAAAAATAGACAAAGGTGACTACACGTTTGAGAAACAGTATTCACAAGACATCTGCAAAGTCTCTTTATCAGACATATTCTGATTGCTTTTGTATTTGGCTTATCCTATAGTTTATCTTGTAAACTATAAAGGTCAAATCACAGTTCCAGACTTTAGGTTATGCCTTCCTCTAGATTAAATTTATAGCCTTAAATTGTACTGGATTAGTATTGCAAATACAATTAGCACTTCACACTGCATCAAGAACTAACAATAATCTCTGTCTGAATAACCATTCCTGAATGGTGTAAACTGAAACATCAGCACATAGAGGAAGATGAATGAATAAAAAGGCATATACCTCTCCGTTGGGCCCTGCTGAACTACTTGAAAATAACCATTTACCCCATTCACCCAGTCAGTAGACCTGAATCGAAAGCACTTCATTTTCATACTGAACTATAAGAAACCCGCACACTCTCAAGCATCTGATGTCGATAACTGCCTATTACAGCAACTAATGACCCAAACACAGCTAGTAAAGTGCCTTCTAATGAGGGGGGTGCTCCATAAACGATGCTCCACTGTGGTCCTGCTGAAATTGAAACTGCCTTTAAAGAGAGGGGCCCACGTGGCTGACCACAGTACATTGGGCATTTCATAGAAAGCTGTTTATATTATCATTACCCATGCAGGAAACCTCCCACAGAGCCAAGTGCTTGACTAACAATGGAACTTGTGTAATCTCGGGATTCTTGAGAGGGCTGTGTGGCTGTGTGGGTTCTTGAATGCTTATAACTGTGCTTCAATGCTTTATTAAATGATCTAGACAATCACAAAGGCATAGGATTTAAACAAGTCTCTCTTTCTACGAATAAAATGTTTAATTCTAGGTCAATATGAATCAGCAATTAAACAGATTGCTGGGGGGCCAAGGTGGTCAAGACTCACCTAAAAGCCAACTGTAAAAGGAAGGCTATGTGCTATGGGTTGGTATTGTATTCTGTAGATGAATCTATGTAAATCTTTCTCTTACTTAAAACAATGATCCAGGGCTTCACTCATAGAACCTGATCTGGATAAGAAAAGCCTTAACTCTTATTTCTTTAAAGTTTATGCTAGCTACTAGATGTAGTACAGCCAAAACAAATGCTAGCATTTATTCATTGAGTGGCTAACAATGAAGACTAATGAGGAGATGTATCATTGTCTCTCATGTTTCAAGCTGCTTCCTACACACTCTTTGTGTAAGTGGAAACACAGCTAGAAATTTTCAGGTTGGAGGACTTACCGATGAGCGAGAGCTGCTTAGAACTGTAGGGCTGCAGATCGAGGCCATTCTTCAGCCAGGTGAGTTTGGGGTTGGGAATGCCATCAGCATGGCAGTGTAGACTGGCAGCTACACCAGGTTCTTGGGCCTGAGTTTCTGGGTAGACCAGTATTACTGGAGGAACTGAGGAAGAGAGCAGCAATAGAGAGGGAGAATGGGAGAGAGGGAGAGAGACAGAGAGAGAGAGAGAATTCCTCCTGTTTATCATAATTCTCAAGTACATGTCAGTGATGTGTGGTAAGGGAGAGAGAGAAATAAGGATGTATTGCCTTCAAAAAACAAAAAAACTTGGATCCCACTCAAGGTCTCTAACACAGCTATATCAATTTTCAGTTAGCCCAATCCCCCTCTGATGAAACATAACAATCATGCTTATTGTCTCTGTTGTTTGAAAATGTTTTTCTGCATCAATTTTTTTTTCTGCATATATCACACAGTAATTAATCAAAGCACTAAAACTGGATAGTTATCTTTTATTTGATAGAGTATTCTGTTTTCCAGGAACCTTTGGCCAAAAAGGAGGGCTGGTTATAAAATAATTTAGATAAAAAGGTCCATACAAATACCTGGTATAAATATGTGTTGTTACGCACTAGAAGCTTTAGAGTTCTCTGTAGCCTTTGGCTTTTGAATGTAAAAAATTAAGTTTATTTGCATGACAATAAAATAAAGAAATGCAAATACGCAAACGCACCAGTACTGGTATGCACTAGAAGTAGTAGTAGAATGCAGTAATGAAGTAAAATGCAGTAGAAATTTGTCATGAAGTGTTTAGGCTTGAAGTACTAGAGAACCACACCTTAGTTTTAGTAGTGGACTGAAACAATAACAATGTAATTAAGTGGTATATTGTGATATGTAGCTATATATTGTACATTAGTCCCATAGTCTGAAATGTGAAATGATCTATTTCAAAGGAACATCTAAAACAAAAAAGTTAGATGTGAAAGATGTGCTATTACTAACCATTCACCTGCAGCACATGGGTCTGGGACATCTCCTCGTACCCATATGCATGACAGCTGTAGTTTCCCATGTGGATGGTTATCACCTTGGTAATGTAGAGGGAGCCGTCATCACCAAAGTCCTAATTGAGGAAAAGGGAAGAGGAAAAGAAGGGGACAAAACAACAGGGAGTCATGGGATAGATAGACTATGAATCAACAGCGTCCCGTGAGTGAGCGGATGCAGGGGTTTGTGTCACCCTGTCATGCTTCTTTGGGCTGATAAATGGCAAGGGTTAAAAATATAGCCAACATTAACGTGATTAATGAAGGCAGTTGTTGTTTTTCAGGGATGTTACAACTCACCTGGGGTTTTAGTGTGGCTAAGGGGAGATTTAGGCATTAAACAGTTCTGTATTTGGACGAGCTGCAGAAGATAAGTGATTCTGAAAAACTAAAAGGCCGATTTGGTACCATCATCCTCTCACATGCAGGTTACTGAGCTAAACTCTGTGGTTAGATGGGGCACTGCAAAGTCCAAACCTGACAGGCAGGACCAAGCACCAGCCAAGATTAAGAGTTGTCTATGGGTCTCTTTGCATCAGGCCAGAAAATTCCCACTGACTTTGTTCATATATGCTGAGTTATTACTTGATTAGTTATATCTATTATAATGCTGTAGCTGCAAAGTAAGGCAGTCATACATTTTACAGCCAATTTGTACATTGTAATCCATCCTCCTGGCACCACTAGTACACAATGAAGTTAACTGACCATACAAGAATTCTGTTCCCTGTGTACAATTTGCCAGCATGTGTTTTAACCACTTATGAATAGAGAATAAATGGATACACACACACAGACAAAACATTCAGACAAAATATGGAAGAACTGTGCAGAGAACAAGTTACCATTAATCAGTTAACTTCTGAGTACATAGAACTGACCTAAAAAGCAGTGTTAGCTTGTATGTACAGCTATAGGTATAGCTATAGAGTGCTAAACTAGCAGCTTGGTGCTTATTTGTATCATTCTGGTATATTCTGGTAAACCACGACCAAGAAGTTAATTTTGTCTGTCATAGTAGTAGCTGCAACAACTTTGCAATCTCTGAACAGCTAAGAATTAATTTGTGTAATGTCTCAAGTAATGATCTTTGCAAAAATGTTCAGAAACAACAAAAGTGGTATACCACTCAATTGACAAATAAGTTTACATATATCACTATACTAGGTCAATTGTGAATTGAATTATGTGTTGGCATAATGAAACTAATATGCAAGACTGCATTTGTATTCAACTTTTAAAATAATGCATGCTTCAAAGGAATATTTTCACATACAATAAGGAATTTATTTGAAATTAAGATATCACATGACCATTTCAGTATCATTAAAATGGATTTGATAGTCATGCATTTGATAGTTCATTTAAATTCAATATATTGAATGGGAAACATTCAGAACAAGAATTTTTGTCTGTGAGGAAAGTGCAAAGTCCGAGTCTGATGTGGCCTTTACTTTAATACAATGGTTAACCCTAATCAGCCCTCTCCATCTCTCAAAATCACAGCATCATTTGTAAAAAGAAAGCCACTCAATATGTAAACTGCCCAATTTCACAGTGAAATAACATACCGCCTTTTGTTACACAGAGTAAAGAGGTCTCATTCAGTCCACAGGAAATTGCCTTTCAGGAAACCATAAAAAGTGCCTTTACTGTGAGACATTTAATCACATCGTAATGTGTGGCGTGGTTATTGATTTTGAAATGCATGCAGTGTTCTTAAAACTCAGACAATATGTAAAGTAAATACAAATAAGTAAACCAGAACATCGGTACTAAAAATTAATTGCTAGGGAAATCTGTTTTGTGTGACAGCATAGGTGTGCATAAAACATTTTGCTGCTATTTGGAAAATTACTTAAACTCTATGCTGCTACTGCAGTTCTGATTATGTAAGCAATACTTGTGCAGCATGTGTATTGGTGCATAATTATGATCATATCATGAAGTTAAATCATAATATCATAAAAGAGTTTTGTTAGAGTTTGCATCTATCCACACATGAGAATATGAACCATTTATTTATGATATGATTTAAGCACTTTTACACCTTTAAAATAATTTAAATGGCTCACGCATGGTCTATAAAAGATGGTTAGATCAATGACTTAATTTTTCTTTTTTTTGTAGTTTTATAAGATGGTGTAGTACTGTGGTAAACTATTAAAAAGCAGAATATTATTAGGTCATTAATAGGTAAACCCTTCAATGTGACTACTTTTTCTGCATCTTGCTTTTCTTCAAATTTTGTTAGAACTGAAAATAGATAAATAGTATGTTGGACAAAAGGCAGGGCAAATCCTTCAAAACAATATGGGATTTCAGCTGACCAATCCTTGCCTTGTAATATTCAGTAAATTAAGAAAAGACTTCACTGAGCCTGCTTTATTTTAAGAAATGTTAAGGCGTATTTATAGTGCAACAGACAAGAATATAAGAATTTGAAAGGGTCAGCAGTCAGTGGAGTGCTTTAGGAAAGTTAAAATCCTGCACTACAGACAACTGTCTCAGTACTGATTTCCCATCAGCAAGCTAACGCCAGCTAGCTACACTGAGGTTTATGCCCAGTCCACCATCATCCACAGGTAGCTACACAGTCAGATAAATATTTATTTGAGCGCATGTTAAAAATTAGTCTTAATCTCCATACATGTGATGCTTTTATGTTTAGCAAAAGTAAATGATGAAAACATTAGCTACAGAAGAATCTGTAGATTTGGCAGTTCTGAATGTACATGTAAACAACCAATGTATAAGCCCACAATCTCTTGTTCATATTCTTGTTGGCCTGTCTGCTATTGTCACTGTAGCAACACATAACAAGCACTTAATTAACAGCTTAATTAGAAAATTCTAAACAGCCAGTGGACAAACACAGACATGCAGGTAAACTGAACAAAGCACTTCATTAAACCAACAGCCATTCCTAATACCAACATACTGCCCTTTCAAATCTCTTTCTATTTTTTCTCTCAGTTTGTGGTCAGCATGGCTTCTGAACTTGCTTCTGAGACCAAAATCGTTATTACTTGCAAATATAATGAATATACTGGCTATAATGCAAAGTTAGTATGAGTGTTAATTAGACAAAAAATGAAAGCCTCTTGCACAATATGATGTATGCTTTTATTAGCATTTATAATTTTATTTTTTATTTCTAACATTTATTTCATTGATAAAAATCAATGGAACTGGACTCCAATTGAGCCCCCATACTCTGAAATAATTATTAGCTAGTTCAGCAGCTGTCCAACTAAATTATGTTGGAGTGCAAATTTCTGAAAATACTTCCTTTCAAAACTTAATTTTGAATTTCACCAATTGGCCATTTCATTTATATCTAAAAAAAAAAAAAAAAAAATTAGGCCTCTTTTGATTGCATAACGGAAATGGCCATATGAATAAAAGCTTCACCAACTGCCTCTTCACTTCATATTCATGTTCATTGTCTGGACAATAATCTAGCGTACCAGCAGCTAATCTTGGTAAGTCTAGATAGCAGTTACTATATGCATTGGTTTGACAGATCACTTTTAAAAATGAACCAGATATGAAGACTCACGTTAATGTCTTCTAGGTCCAAGAAGTTGAGTACAATGCCATTCCTTTTCCAAATGATTGGTGGCCTCAGTGTCCCCTGAATAGTGCAGGACAATACTGTGCTCAGGCCCACAGTCACAGTGGTAATGCTTACCCGTTCTTCCTCGGGGAGACTGAGCTGAACAACCTCTGAAAAAGATGAAAAACCAAAATAAAGATCACTGTTCAGTGTATGCCCACAACAGTGTTTCAAATTGGTTTTTAATTTCTTGAAACTCAAAAAGGGCAAAATCACCCCCTTTCACCCAACCAGTGTAAAGGACTGGTAAAAGGATACCATAAATCCTGCATGTGTGATTGACCCTGGGTCAGTAATGGTCTGGATCGTTACAGCAGAAACACCTTCGATTGCTTGATGTACATTGATTCCTAAGATCTGACAGAGAACTAAATTGGGTCATCTCAGCATAAGTACCAGAGCTACCTTCACCGGAAATAAATGCTTGAGGCTCTATAGATCTTGCCATAAATTATGAAATAATATGCCCAATGTAATTTTGGTTCTGATCAATGTGATTACATGTTTTTACTCATTGCTAGTAATAGAAAGTTATGATAGTAAATTTACTTAAAGTTTTTTTTTCAAGTACTACACATTTAAAGCACAATACATGAATGTTTTTTATTATTCCATCAGTAATAGAAAGAAAGGTAGTGAAGGCTTATTGAATGTGGGAATGTGCAGAACCAAAATGAAAACCTGTTATCTAGCCAAGCGTGAAATAATTAAAAAGCAATAAAATGAAACTAAAGTTAATAGAAAAACACAAGCAACAAAATAGTAATAAAAAAACAGAAAAACAATGTACCTGAGGAATATGAAACGTTATATATGTGCTGGATATATTGCTTTCAGTTTAAAAAAAAAAGGCTTTATGGCATATAAGAGCTGCATATTTCATGTTGTATTGCCAGGTTAAGTAGATAAACATAAACCAGGCACTGAGCATTATTTAGACAATTAACATGAAATATCAGGCTGCTCATTAGAAGCACTAGAGACATCTCACCATCGCAGAGGCATTTGCACACAGGCTCTCAAATCTCTGCAGTGGATCTGGAAACTTTATTAGATGAACCACTATGTGACCACATTAGTCAATTTAAAATATAAAAAAAAAAAAAAAAAAAGCATAACACTTGCCAAAATAATAATAGATTCACGCTTAAGGGAACGATTTGCAGGTGTCAAATGAGAGATCCCCAGGTGTGCACATACAGAGATTCCCCCTGTGCCAAGAGTCATAATAAGAGACGTTTTGTTGACTCCACAATGTTCATATGAGTTATATACAGGGTTTTTTAAACTGAAAAACAACACATTTCTGGAGCAATATACTTCATACCAACAACATTCGCCTTTGCCAACCCAAAAAAGCAAAAACACACCTAGTCCGTACACACACTCAAGTTCCAATAAAGAATGAAACAGATTTTCATGTTCATTCTGATATTTTAGTATATTTAGGGAATATATTTTATGGGAATGCATTTCTGGGCTATACAATTAGCCTTAGGTGTGACATTACTCTGGCTGAACAGAAAATAGAAATGACATCATCTTCACGGAAGGACAATTATTTCATTGCACATGGCAGACTTGTTTAGATGTTGGTAAATTTCTTTACAGGTTAGTTTAAGAGAGAAAAAAAAAACTTTTTTGGCCATTTAATTTAGAAGAAATTCAATATGCAAGTCCAGTTGAAAAAGCAGCATTTCTCTATTTATGCAACATTCTTTAAGTGAACTCTGTAGTGTTCCTCAAACCATTTAAGTGCGTGTTTTTACAGACACTTGAAAGTAACATTTTAGTAATAGGACAACATGCTCAGCCATGATCAATGTCATCACTGTTTCGACTGCCTTGGGCCAGCACTGATGTATTTGAATAAATGAGGCTGCCCAGTTCTTTAGAGCAGAGAGCACCTTGTGAGCTGATTGCTGCGATATTGAGAGCAATTTAGTATGTATGCCATGCAGGGAAAAAAAAATCCTCCTCTACTGAAAACATCAGATGCATGCCGGCTTCCACCATTATGTTTGCCTGCTGGTTCCAGGTACATTTAATTCCTTCAAATAAAGAACTGTAATTGAGGTGACAGGCAGGGCCGCACGGATCAGGCTAGCGCCGACCCCAGTGCATCGATTCGTCACAGTGAGGGGGACATCCAGCGCACTACACCTGATCCTCCTGTCAAATTAGAATCATGTTTGCCATTGCTGCAAGTATACCATGGTGAAATTACTTGTTTGTGGCTAGTACTAGACAACATGGAACATTTCTCAACAGTTGGAATTGGTACACAGTGACTGGCCAAAGAATTTCATTTTAGATGAGCTATTGAACTGTCTCAAAGACTTCAAAGATACTTGTACGTATATTTAAACGGATTTCATGTCAGTCTTTGACATAGTAACCACTCAGCCACCAAAGCACTCTCTTGGATTGTGATGCCACACTAACACCAAACACCAAAAATAAAATGCAGCTTTCATGATTCAGTCACTGCTTTACTGTTAATTCCCCACCCCAGCCACTGAGGGTGATACAAAGCATGATTCCTGGTGCCACGTTCAGTTTGCCTACCAATTTGTTGCACATCCGCCATGAAGAATGGTCCTATTTGACCAAATGATGATGGCCTCCTCTCTGGAAGAGACACACAAATTACCCATCTGCTAGCCACTGTGGCGCTCCCCACTGGAGAAGGTTGACATGACATTATCTCTGTAATGACTCCCATCTTCTCTCCTCATCCAAATATAGCCAAGCTGAAGTAATTGACTTTTCTGGAATTTGCAAGTTATTGATTCATCTTAGCTAAACATTGCTGGTAAAAGAGAAAGTGTTGCTATATGACCAAAAAAAAACCCTTCACAAATAAAAAACCTAAGTAATCAAATACAGACTATTTAGTCTCTGTGTGTGTGTGTGTGTGTGTGTGTGTGTGTGTGTGTGTGTGTGTGTGTGTGTGTGTGTGTGTTTAGTAGCATATGGTAGTCTATATGTTCCTCAGGTAAGTGAGATACACACACCTGGCTATCCATATGATGTAAAAGAAAAAGCTGCCTTCTTCCATGGCTCCATGGTCCAGTTCTGATATTCACATGCCCATTGTAAGCACTTTCCTCTGTGTACAGGGGTAAGTATGGGAACTCTGACTGTACATGCCCTATACACTGCAAGCTGCAATACACTGTGTGTTCTGCCATCTTTCTATCATAGTCAACATGATCTTTTTCAGCAATTTGTGCTACAATAGCTCTTTTGTGGGATAGGACCAGACGGGCTAGCATTTGTTTCCCATGTTCATCTATGACCCATGTCAAAGCTCCCTTGACCCTGTCACTGGTTAACTGGTTGTCTTTCCTTGGACCACTTTCCTTGGAATAATTGGTTGGTACATATTGGGAACACTACACAAAATCTGCTGCTTTGGAGATGGTCTAACCCAGTTGCCTAGCCATAACAGAGATCCACACTGATTTTTGTTTTATTTCCTGCCTGGGGTTCCATGGAATGCTGGAATAATACAGACCTCAGTTGTAACAGTAGCAACTTGATACACTGCAACTTTATTCAAATTGACTCTGGAAGTGGGAGGAACAGTGGATGTCAATTTTTTTTCTCTTTCTCTCTCTCTCTCTCTCTCTCTCTCTCTCTCTCTCACACACACACACACACACACACACACACATCATTTCCATCCTTTCTCCATTAATCCCAAATATACTAGGATTAAACAGTTTTCTTTTCTTTTTTAAAAGAAAACTATACTGGTAAAATGTAGACTCTGGGAGCAAAACTTTTATAAGTATTTATCGAGACTTCGTAGTACTGGCCGAGATGAAGGTTTCCCCATGGCATCACATTTTCACACTACCTTTGGAATAAATTAAGAACAGTAATTAATGACAGCACATTTCCTGTGTAACCCTGTATGTGTTAAAGTAAAATATTCTCTGTAAAAACCTAAAACTCCCACATGCAAAACAACTGCTGGATATCCAAATATTGTAAGACCTATGACTGCTCTTCTAACATTTCTGTGATTCCACTGTTTAAAATGTTTTATTGAAATGTGTCCAGTGAATTCTCCAAACAGTAAGTCTTGGACACAATAGGTCTAAAAAAATGAGTGAAAGTCAATCTGAGTGGAAAGGGCCTAACATGCCTAACATGTCTGAGCTGTGGCTGGAATTGGAATACAATTTTTGGATAGTCTGTTATTGCTGAAGGACAGTGGTGTTGAGGATGGGATGATCAGTTGCTCCAATTACTTCCACTGTACTGTGCCTCCTAATCTTATTCATATAAGTGGGCTGATGCACACTCCTGAAGTAGACACTCCTTCAAGAGTTTTTACCCGTGGTCTTACCCACACTTACACAGAAACACCAATTGAAATGTTTCCCCTGGAGGGCAATATATATATATATATATATATATATATATATATATATATATATATATATATATATATATATATATAATATTTAAATAAATAATTGTGGCAGAAAAGTTTTTACTCATAGGGACCTTCACTAAACAGCATTCTGCAACTGTAAATTATGACAGTTCAAGGTTTAGGTCAAAAAAGCAAATGGGTTTTAAAATACATACACATGTTTCTATGTCAATATGCATTTGGGTGAATGATTGATACAATCCCAGAGCATGTCACATTAAGATAACTTATAAATATTTTACGGGCCATCAATAAAATGTGTCAGCAATGCCTTCAGAACCCGTAGGCTAAACACTGAGAGTGGAGCAGTAATGGTGGCAGCCTTACTTTGTAATGAGAGAACAGTGCTTAGCATCCCTCACCACAGCAGTCCCAATGGGCCACATTAACCAGCGGGGAGATGAAGGGCAAATTACATGATTAATTGCCTACCTGAGGGTTAAAGAAATGTTTACTGAAACAAGAGAAGTTTGGAAGTTGCCCTATGTTTTAACCTGTTAATTATTATTGTATAACAAAAATGGCAGCAAATTTGCATAAGTGCTCCATGCTTGCCACAACATCTAAAAGGTCAGTATAGAAAGTAAAATCATAGTTATTGTCTGAATACCAAGGGTGCCATTTCACCTCTTCAGCTGCATTCATATTCAGCCAAGGTTCTTGATGCTTCAGTCTTTTTTGGTCTCTTTAAATGGAGGACAGAGCATCATAAAATATGGAAAAGAAAAGCAATGGAGTGTGAACATATTGACTTTCAGCTGAATATGGTGCCAAGCACTAACCGCTATGAATAACAATCATTTCTGCATTCAGATGTGGGCTGGCCCTACAGGGCATGGGGTTAGCATTGCTTTGTAGTTGAAGATGCTTCAGTGTTTGTTAACAGTAACTGTAATTTCAGAACTGACAGATAGATTTATTACCTTTTTGACATATGAGCTTTGATCCTATCTGAAAAATTCAATGTTCTCATTCTTGCAGGAACAAAAGCTGTACCTTAGCAGTGTTGCTCCAGTGCCAGGTGGTGCACCGCTATGGGTTCTGTGCTTCCTCTATGGGTTCAATACTTCCTATACGGGTTCTGTGCTTCCTCTTCTCTACTAAGTGTGTTTGTTTGTGGTAATGATTTAATTTAATTTTGGCTTGCTTTTATTGAGTACAGACAGTGCACCAGCTTGGAAACAAAATAATGGCCTCTATAGGGATTCTAGATAAAAAATAATCCTTAAATAAACTGATAAACTTCTGTAAAAAAACACTGGTTTACATAATGCATCTGAATGTACTTCTAGTTCATCATCAGTCTATGAAAGGAAGGAACTTAGTACTGTGATTTTTTACTGAATTATGGCTAAATAGATGCTACAAGGACTTAATAAAAACAGTCACAGGCTTGTGATAAATAAGAAACTGTTCAAGTGCAGAAGGAGATGAAAGTCACTTATTTTTGTCTTACTGATTAAATGTTAAATTACATTAAATTCAACTTTATCTTTGTGCTAAATACAATGCCAATGAAATACAGATAGCATCGTATTGGTGGGCAGTGGTAGCTCAGTGGTTAAGGTACTTGACTTGTAATTGGAAGGTTGCTGTTTCAGGCCCCACTGTTGGGCTCCTGAGCAAGGCCCTTAATCCTCAAACTGTACTCACTCATAATTGTAAATTGCTTTGGATAAAGGTGTCTGCTAAATGCCATAAAATTATTGGTAATGCAAATACCAATGTATGTAGTGCAAATGGGATGGGTCTGAATGACTGATGCCTTAAATGAATGGAGTTGATGATATTATAGTGTAAGGGCTCTGCAGACTGTCTATAATTAATTAAATGAAGCGCAGTTCAGGGATTGGTTAATGAGCTGACTGAGCAGAGGGAGGAAAAAAAACTGTTTCTGTAGGTTATTGTTTAAAACTCTGTTTGTGTAGGTTATTGTAGCACTTCCCAAAAGGGAAAGGAGTGAATATTCCATGGTTGGAGTGTGAGGGTGGAAGATCTTAGTCATTCTCCAGCCTAACAGACTGTTAGAAAGAAAATCTGAGGTCCAATTACAAAGACATGTGCTGACACTAAGACTGATGAGCTTGGAGATCAGTTTCGATGAGCTAACCATGTTAAAATCTGAACTGAAATCATGAAATGACATTCTGATACGTCAAGACATGGTACTGGCATCCTCTGTTGACCTGTTCGGACAGTAAGCAAAATGAAAGAGATTGAGTGTTGAGGTCACTTCCTGTCATAAACGGCACTTGTTGTTTTCAATTTATTTATGGGATTTTATGGTATTTACCCTTTTCTGGAAAACTTAGTTGGTCAAAAGGTAAAGTGTTTACCAATGTAAAAACAGCACTAGTGCACAGAACTGAAGAAAAGCTAAACAGTAACACTGCAGTATGGTAAAAAATAATTTTAAAAAAGGAAACCACTATACTCTATATATTGCTTTGTGTGTTGCCCTATATAAAAATGTTTACACTGCTTTTTCTGGGGTGTTGATCATGCAACAAATACATGGCCATTACAATGGCTATTGTTTTTTTTCCCATTTGGGCACTGAATATTGGTTCAGTGTTTTATACATTTCATTGCAGAGAATGCATTACATTCTTAAAAGCTCTAATAACAAAACAGGCTATTATTATTGATCTGTTTTTACACATAGCTTTGGCTTCTCCTAGCTTAAAAGGTATTCAAAAAGAAGAGTTACAGAGCTGCTAGAGCATTTCTCAAAGTTATGCTCCTATTATTCACCTATGATACACTCAGTAAAGTTAAAAAATCATTACATTTTCCCCTGCTCCCATTGCAACTAATGGATTTGATCAAAGCTCCATAATCAAACCAAATATGTTCATGCACTGAACTAAAATGTGAAGATTTATCCATTGTTTTATTTTATGATCATCTTTTTAATGTGTGCCTATTTTGTATGCATTTACTCTGTATTCTCCTACTATAGAAATATTTGCACATAGTGAAAAATAGTTACCTTAATAAGCATTATAATTTGAATTGTATTAGAATTAGCATTGTATTAGCATTGTATTAGAATTAAACTTTTGTCAGCTGGGCACACAGTCTTGTGCTGGCAGGTGAAAGTTAAGATGTTTGCAATATGGAATAATTTTCAAGACACAAATACATTTTTGAGGCTTTTAATTGAATCTACCCAACAACGTTTAATTTAGTCAGTATGGTTTATTATGTAAAGGAGGAACGGTTGAGACATTTAAAAAATTATTTAATCAAATTATGTACTTTTAAATAACGTCTCTGTGAGCTATCATGTCTGTTCTACCTTCTGTCTTTCCCTTTTTAGCAAAGCTGCTTTAGCTAGTTCTGCTGGAGTATCATATATAACTGTCCAGCCTACTTTAAATAGAGCTAACTGTCTCTGTGTTTCTTATCTCTGCTAAGATGTACAATGCCCCTCTTATCTCTTCTGATACTGACCTTGACTGCCTGACTGCCACAGAACCAGCAGCTGTACCTCATTGGCTCATCTGCATGTTCCAGCTACTCTCCTGTAGAGATGAAAAACTGTTCCTGGGTGCCATGAAAGCTATAGTGAATAGACTATCACTATTGGCTCCCATGCTAGACTGTGTTTAGCTTTTTGTTGTGCTGACTCCGAATAGAGCTACTAATTGGTTGTAACTGAGTACCTTTGCCAAATATTTTTTATTCCTTCAAGTTTATAAGTTTCTCTTATAAGTTATATAGCAAGTTAATGTAAAGAAAAAGCAACGTTATACAATATGTGTTATTAGTTTGCAATTTGGTGTTAAGCAGAAGGTTTCTTTCTCTTTCTCTCAGGAATTTTTTCCTTGCTATTGTCACCTTGGTTTGCTCATTAGGGGCCTGGACCTGGATTCTCTGTATATGTAATGTCTGTAAAGCTGTTTTGTAACGTGTTGTAAAAGCTCTCCACAGATAAATTGAAATTTGAATTTGAAATTAATTAAAATTTTAACTTTTGATATATTTATTTTAACCCAACCTCTGTTTGTAGTCCTCAAATTTTTGCAGCCCTGTTCTTCAGTAAGCTGTGTTTAATGATTATCCTTATTATGCATTACTAAATGAATATGTTTACTGTTTAGCTGTTAAATGACTATGTTTACTGTTTAGACCCCAGTCTGTGCAAATAACAGATCACAAACAGATATGTGCTTTTCACCTTCTCTTCAGAGAAAGCACACCAGCTCACACTGACACAAAAACCCAGTTTGCCCTTATTTTACCTTTTGGCCACCATACAACAAACACATTACTGCTAGTCTCAGCTGCAAGTGTGGTGGCTGACGAAGATCTGATAGAGATGTTGGGGCATCAAATCTCTTGTCATGTTGCACATTGTCTGGGAACCTGAGGATTAGAGGGCTAACAGCACAGTTCATGGCAAGTGGACAGCACTCAATTTTGCAGCTACAGGTGGAAGAGCACAGCAATGCAGTGACCATAGCTTAACATGTGCAAGGTCTGTAACATCAGGTCCAACTGGTGAGAATGTATGATTTGCATTAACCATAGGTTGTAATGCTGTATTAGTGATCACATTGAAATGATAAAGAGAGCCTCCTTGGAAAAGTAGTTCATGACATTTTTTAAACAGTTGGCACTTTTACTTTTTTAAATTGAAACAGTGGTACAGGATAGCTGGAAAGAGTTCTACTGTTGAATATAAGCCATGTCACAATTCTGTCCAGGACACACAGGGAAACAGCCATACAGTAAGATTTCAATAATGTTTTTCTTTTTTTTTTGGGGGGGGGGGGGGGGGGATACAGCAATAACTGTGCTATGGAACCTTGCCTCTTGAGTTTATTTCCTCCATCTGAAAAGACATGCGGTCATAATGTAATAAACCAAAAAAATATAGAGCATAAACCATTTTCACCCCCTCCACTTAGTTCCAGACTCAACATTATGACAACGACAGGAGCTCTGAACCCAAACAGATTCATGTATGAACAACATAGACAGTAATTTTTTAAAATAATTCATTTATAATTAATAATAGCTTTAAATGTCATGAGGAGTTAAATAATTACACTCTCTAGCAATTATGTCACAATTATTGTATTAACACAAGTATGACAATGAGTTGAAATATTCGATTTGGCAGTAATTGCAGTGTCATTCATGTGTACATGTTGATGTCTTATAAATATAATTATATTATTACAATTGTATTTTACTAAGCTTGTGTTCTTTTTGTTCATATGTTTTGTCAGGTTTTTTAAAAGGTATTTACTAAATTTACTAAATTTTTTGCCATTTTACATATACAGGACTTTGTCATTATATCTACCAGGCAAAAAACTATGAAATATGAAACTTCTGTTGTGGTGATTTGTAGCATTTATCACCCATCTTCATTATTTTGTTAAATGGTAACAAATATTAAGTCATTGTGTACTTTGTGGTAGTGATGTTAATTTAAACGAGTCAGCCAATGTGTCTGACATTCAAGTTCTAAGGTGTAGAGTTAAAAAACTAACATATATGAATATCTAATATCTAAATCATATTAACACAAAAAATCCTTAATAAAACATTCACAAAAAACTACAGCCATATAGTATGCAATAAACATTGCAACTGGACATTTTTATCACTGTTCCAATGCCTGTGTTAGAAGTAATTAGATTACTTATGTAAATAGATTATTAAAGTCTAGAATTATTAAAGACATTTTTTTATGATAAACACTGATACTTTTATACTTATATGTTATATTTACATTTATAATGTAATTTTATAATTCCTTATATATATGTTTCTGTTTCTATTTTAAAGCTCCTGGACTTTGTATAATAGTGCACAGTGCACTATTAAACTTTGCATTTATTTACCCTGACAAATTCCCCCATTTCATTTAGAGGTGGGTTTCTTATGTGGATCATCCAAGGGTCTTTCATACTTTAACTGCTTCAGGGTAGTTTGCTGATGTCTTTAATGGCTATCGAGCTTATCATGCCAACAGCATGTGGGCTTTGAACTGTGGGTGTGTGTTAAACATTTAAGATGCTACCAAAAATTAATTAACATGGTCTGTTCTGTTTTTTGTTCTTGACATCACTGTCAATAAAGCATTAGAACAATGTATTTTCAATGTCATAAAACAAGCCTCATATCTTCCATTGTTTAAAGACACAAATGTTAATCAAAATTTGATGTCAAGTACTTATGTCAAGTTTTGAATAGGAAGCAATGATTATTCTGGTTCAGTGTAATCTTATACAGCATAATAGCACAAGTCATCTTAGTGTCTTAGTGTCAGTTGCCACAGTAACAATTTGGAATGTTTGGATGACATGATGTTTTTTTGTTTTGTTTTTGTTTTCATGGAAAGATATGGGCAGTGAAGATGATGTTATGCCATGTGCACTTCTATGAAATCAAGTGTTTGTGCACTGACTGCTTGCAAAGACTGCTGTGCAGAAAAACTTGATATGCACTAAATCAAAGAGGCAAAATTCCAAACACACACACAATGTTTGACTGATATTGACTGCCATTGTTATTTTTGTTTTTTTTTAAGACGAGCAATGTTTGGGATAGTGTAGACCAATCAATATGCTTTTAATATGAGTTATCCACAGATTTCTGCACTCAGAACAATGCTAACAACGACTTTAGCCTTGGTGAGAAATGCTGTGTTTTACAGGTGCTAACACTAACAAGTTCCATTTTTTACACTGAGACATAATTATAATAAATGCTGCAGTATGATTGTTGTATGATGAATAGTTTCTTAACAGTAGTGTAGTACTGATTTTCTATTAAATCTACCTGCTTTACTTTAGGTTTCACAACATTTTTAAATGCATTAGCTCAATCTAAAACTGTAAAATCCATAAAAGTAAAGTTTATTTAGCAAGCTACTATCATGTGGAAGTTAGTATATGCCCTTACATTCAATATAGAAGAATTAATCTAAAATCAGTAGTGTGTAAAGAAAACATAAGTTACAACTTCTCACACTGAATGTTTATTAAAGGATATGCTTTTGTTGTCCTTCAAAGTCAGCCTTCAAGAGCTGAAGGACTGAAACCATGAACATCTTCCATGAACATTTCTGCACTTTGCCATCTTTATGATGGGTGCAACACTGGGGCACTTCATAAAGATCAGAGAGGGCTTCCCTATCCCTAATGTCTTCAGTGTCTTTGGGATGCACTAACCAAGGAATGAAGCAAAGCCTCAGGTCTCCAGTGCACCCGTTTGAAGTCAGGGATAACGTCTGGGCCTGCCGAAAGAGCGAGTGGAGGTGTGGTAATGAATTATTTTGTACTCACGGCCCCCAAGTTAGAATCCCGAGATAAAAGAAGCCCTCATGCTGCTACGTTAACAGCCAAGAGGATCCCAGCCAAGGCTTGGTGTGGATCCGGAGCCCCAGGACTAAGGCAGCAGCTTCAGGGTGTGCATATATATGAAGAGCATGGGGGGCTGGGTATGTGTGATATACTTTTGGGAAGAAAAAAAGGTTTAAATGATAATGGGGAAACCTTTTAAAGGTGCAGTCAATCAGTTGCTGTAGTATTACCCTTTGGTCTAAATAAATAGATGCTTTTTAATTTTAATTTAATTGCTTAATGTGTCACTAATATGTATTTGTCATTATTGGCCACTCCCTAGCATCCTATTGTCATGGCTTCCCAGTCTAACCTCACTGGTTCTGTTTCTCCATTCTTGATCCAGTCCTTGTTTTGGTTTTCACCTCATTTGTATCACCTGTGCATCGCTAATCCTCATTACCCTGTGTATGTAAACCCTGCCTTGTTGCTTGTGGGTTTGCTGGTCATTGTTAATTCCAGCCTACAATCTAGCCTCCGTGTATTAAATAATAGCTGGTCCCTGTTTGTCATTGTATGTTTCGCTTATTATTTATTCCTGGACTCTATGCATTGGCTCATCGACCCTGGACTGTACTAGTGACTCTGATTGTGGATTTCCCCTTAATAAATCTCACTCTTCCCAGTATATACATCCGCCTTGTGATTGTGCCATGTTACAGTATTATATGTATGTAAAACAAGTTCTTAGTAAATTCAGAGACAATGGTGTTTGGCTTTATTTTCTGGAGTTTGGTTTGTCCTGTAAAAGTCCTCTGGAAAATGACAATTTATGTTACTTTCACCACATAAAAAGTTAACTACAAATGTCTGGGAAATGTAAATACTTTCAAAACGCCTACTGTTCCCTTGGAGAAAATCTAACAAACTTAAACAGCTGTTCCTGCAGCCCGCTTATACATTTACTTTAATATTCTTGTAGTTTCAATCCAAATTTCTTTGCTTTGAAGTGTGATCAATTGACACTTCTAGGGGTCGCATTTTCAAGACTAATCTCACTTTAGAAATATTTTCAAATAGTGAAAATGCACAAACATCTGTCCATGTGGGGACAGCCCCACTGCTGCATTGTAAAGAGATTATGCAAGATTACAGTGCCACTGTTGCCATGGCAATGTTTCCCAACAAGTCCATATGCAGAGCTAAATGAATAGCAGGCTTTATTCTAGATGACAACTGCTTGGCCACACAAGCAAAGATGGACACAAGGAGGGCTTAGACAGACTTGAGTGGATGGGGACATGTGTCATATCTAGCCACAGGGTAGAGGGAAGGGTTTTAAAGCTTGAAGGAACTCTTTGACATGTAATTAACCAAACAGTGCCTTGGAAGCTCCAGATGCTGCCAATTTGCCACGAAGGCTAAGCCCACTGAGCTAAACATGGAACTGAGAAAGACATGCACATATGTGTGAGTGAATGCAAATGGGATTTGCTTAAGCAACTTTCACTGAAGTTCCTTAGTGTTGTAGGTTGAGAAATAGCATGCAGGTGAACCCAATACAGACATTAATGAAAAAGGGTGCCTCATGTTCTGACTATGTTTCAGATGACAAAAGAGAATGCCTTTAATGAGGGCAAGTGAGGCAGAGTCATTGTCTAATGGACTCTGCCATTGCTAATGTGGTCATTTGCACCCAGGAGAGCTGTTGTGATCTCCCTGTGATACGTGTGGACCTCCATCACCTTGAGAGAACTCCAAATGAGAAGATCGAGCACATAAGGAAAGAAAACAGGGTGCCATGAGCCCCCTACTGACCATGACTCTGATCTGTCCTCTGATCAATGTCTCTATCTATTCTCTCTCTCTCTCTCTCTCTCTCTCTCTCTCTCTCTCTCTCTCTCTCTCATATGATTTCTCTGTCACTCCATGTTAATAAATCACATTCTCTCTCTAGACAATAAAGCTACTGGTTAAGATGCTGATATCACAAAAGGTTGCAATATGCAAATGAAATGAGATGTCTAACAAATCACTTTTGTAAAGCTTTTGTTAAGATGAACTGTGGCATGTACCTGATTGAAAATAATGAAGGTCAGTCTTTGTAGACATGGTCAAGATGTGTGTCAGCCTTTAGACATGGCTAAGATGACCTGCTAAAGTTCAAAGCAAGCAACAGAATAGGGAAGAATGGCATGGTTACTGATGCTGAGTTTTTCAGGAATTGCTGATCTACTGGGATTTTCATGCACAACCATCTCTAGGGTTGATAGAGAATGGTCCAAAAAATAGAAAAAATCTAATAAGGGTTAGAGAAGAATGACGAGACTGATATAAGCTGATAGAAAGGCAACAAATAACCACTCAAATACCTCAACTCAAATAACCATTTGTTACAACTAAGGTATGCAGAAGAGCATTTCTGAATGTAGAACCCATCAAACCTTGAATAGATGGGTTACAGCAGCAGAAAACCACACCGGATGCCACTTCTGTCAGCTACGAACAGGCAACTGAAGCTACAATTTGCATGGGCTCACCAAAATTGGACAATAGAAGATCGGAAAAACATCACCTGGTCTTATGAGTCTCGAATTCTGCTATGACAATTGTATGGTAGGGTCAGAATTTGGGAAAATCAACATGAAAGCATAGATCCATCCTGCCCTGTATCAGTGGTTTAGGCTGCTGGTGGTGTCCTGGTGACCACATCCATTCTTTTATGGCCACAGTGTACCCATCTTCTGATGGCTACTTCCAGCAGGATAATGTGCCATATCACAAAGCTCAAATCTCAAACTGGTTTCTTGAACATAACAGTGGGTTCACTGTACTCAAATGGCAACCACAGTCACAGTCACTAGTCATCTCAATCCAATACAGCCCATTTGGGATGTGGTTCCACAGTAGATTCACATCATGGGTGTGCAGCTGACAAATATGCAGCAACTGTGTGATGCTATCATGTAAATCTGAGTCCAGATCTCTGAGGAATATTTCAAGCACCTTGTTGAATGTATGCCACAAAGAATTCTAAAAACAAAAGGGGCATCCAACCTGATACTACCAAGGCATAATAAAGTGGCCAGTGAGTTTGTGTGTAATACACACACACACACATATATTCATCTTTCTTCTTTCGAGCCAAGACAACCTGTGCTAATATGTCCTTTTCTGTTGCATCCACTTGATGAAGATAATGCATATCACCACTGCTGTTTATCTACCATCAAACATTACAACCAGGTAGACACAGGGTCAATCAATCACCAGGCATTTCCTCTCTCCCTCCTTTCTTTTGACTGCTAATTCACCTAAGCCTACTGGCTATCCTGTATGTAAGGTCACATTAGTCAGTGCACTTGTTCTATCTGTATCAGTAACAGGATGATTCATTTCCACCCAACTGCCAATATGTCTGTATATATTTTGGATGGCAATTCTAGAAGTGATCCATATGATAAGAACATATATGGTCTTGCGACGCAGGGACATCGCCATGCATGAAATACCAAGGTAATGAAAGGATAACTGGATATTGCAATCTTTTTATTTGTTTTCTTCTGTGTTCTTTTTAAACCACAAAAAACAAACAAGCAAACAAAAAAACAACAACAACTGAGAGCCAGCTATTACTGAAAATACAGGGAGTGAGTTGGGGTGGGGCAGTGGGGTACATCTAAGAGTGGGATTATGAGCTCTGCAGTCTGAAAGCTTTCTGGGCTACAACATTCAGGGTTCATTTCATCTTTTTGCCTGAGACATCCAGACCTTTTACAATCCTATAATACTTGTTCTGCGTGAGATTTCTTTTTGAAACCACACTAGATATACCTATCATCATATATTGACAACACAATATGTAGGCAGAGAGAACTTCAATAATTACAGTGTTCTATACTTGTCACTTTGCTCTCATGATTGTGGGGTACAATAGAGAATTGTTGCAAAACTGACAATATTTGGAGGAAAGTTGTTTCTAATAGTATTTTATCAAAGAAAACAAAATACAAAATATCATTCCATCATTTTGCTGACAAGGGAAAAACCTGCTATCTTCCCTCTTCACGATGCTTTAAATGTGTCTATTGACTGCAAAGGAACTAAGAAATGCTGAATAGTACTTTACTGCAGGCACTGTTTGATGTAATTTCTCTCCACCCACTTTTATGACAACCTAATGTCACCAAAGATCTGTCACCTAGCAGATTTTATGTCAAATACACATCAATGTTGACAAAACAGCTTTTATCACAGATGATGCTTGTTGGAATATGCACTTATTATATGTTTATGTCTGTTTATCAGTTGTCATGAAGGGTTTATGTAGGGTTTATGTCTGTTATGCCACTCAGTAATCTGTTACTGAATGTTGTTGCCTTTGGTACATTACCCACATGTGGAACACCAGGATCATACCACTTTGCTAATGACTTTCTCTGGAGATGACTTACTCACCACGATTCCAAATGACATCCTATGAAAAATCCCTATTCAAGCTCTTTTTTCTTCTCATAGCACAATGGTTAACCTTGAGCAGTGTCTGATCAACTTCATGTTTTATTGCTCTCTGCCCAGTCCTTCACTTTGTAGATAAACAACTAGAATGACCATGCATAGTCGAGGGCCAGTAACGGTGATGCTGATGCCCATCTGGCATCTTAAACAAAAAAACTGTATAATGGCAACAAGCAACCTCCCAGCGCCCATCACTGCTATGGTTAACAATTGGTGCTGTTATTTGACCTGTGTTTTTGTGCCACACTAGCTAAATTTCAGAAATAAGATTCACATGTTACAGTTAATGACTTGATTTATTTCCTCGCAAAACAGGAATGTAATTTCCGCTGTGGCAGCCTGCTCTTAAGTGCCTGGCTGATGTGCATTATTGGAGGTTCCTGTTTAAAACAAGTGAAGGGCTTTTGCTTTATGTGGCCAAGGAAATGCAATGGCACGGAATGATCTTCAGTTGCCATGTTGCCCACACTTTTCAGACACAACCGTTCAAATGTCATCACAGGCGTCGTGATTAGGTGCTATTAGTGCAAATAAGCAGGTGCTCACAGAGATGGAGCAAACTGTTCAGATGGAGATAATGACACCTATCTGAACAAAATATATAAATAAATAAAGATGTTTGTGGCAGGGGTTGTCTGATTGGGGATAATCTGGCCTGATCCAGGCTTGACCTAATGGCACTGAACAGCAGAAGCAGACTAAAGTGGAACATACGAAAGGCTGTGTAGAACTCTTGTAGGTTGAGGATGCCATCGTTGTTGTAGTCATCATAGCGTAGCAGGTCCTGCATGGTGCACTCTAATAGGCTGTCCTCTAAGTGCTTCTTCATGGAAATCTAGATAAGAATGGAATAAAGGCCAATCACAGACAAGCAAGTCTGAATAAAGAGTGGAAGACCACATCAAGAGGTATGATTATTATTATTATTATTATTATTTTATTTTTATTTTTTATTTTTTGCTTTTTGATAAAGAATCTACAGGCCATCCTCTCTGCTGGTGACTGCTAATTAATAAATAAATGTCATTAATCAAGAAAAGCAATCTATCTTTGAGACCACTGAGGCACAGTCATTGCATTACTTTGGTCTGAGCTCAGTGCACCATGCCATTGGCAAGTAGTAGGAAACAAATAAAACCCAGAGTAAAACCCAGGACGTTTCTGCTGAAAGGATGAGAACACAATTGCATTAAAATGAAAGTTTACTTACATTATAGTGCATATGTAAGATATTAATGTTTTAAAAATCTGTGCTCTAACATATTTACTTTTTAAAGAATAGTGCGCGCACACACACACACATCACATATAGATGATTACCTGTGCTAGTTCTTCACTGCTTATACGCCCATCGTGATTCATATCCATGTATTTGAACATGGTGTTAACCAACACCTTCCTCTGGTTCATTGCATTTGCAGGAGTGCCTTCTGCCACGCCTTCATGCTGCATGTTCAGCAACATGCCTTTGAGCTTGTTGTATTCAGCCATACTGCATGTATCCACTGTACAGACACAAAACAGAACAGATAAGTTGAATTCATTTTCTGGGAGCTGGCATTTCTTTACGCTGGGAGATGGTGATGCTGTCTCCATTAGCCAGCAATTTAATGTTAATGAAAACAGAAATGCACCAAATTTTAATTTCACTTCACTCAGGGTTCCTATTAATTCAATGTGATCTTAAAAAACTTAAAAAAAAACTTAAAAAAAAAAATATATATATATATATATATATATATATATATATATATATATAGATAGATATATATAAGGTATATCAGGAAACTTTGTAGTTTCCAGAGAACAGGTGGAATAGGGGATTAGCATTAAGGTTCCAAGTAGATTTGCATTTAATCCTGTGCTGTTTGTCAATGCTCACACTGATTAAGCCTGCAAAGAAAAAGAGATTGCCATGATTAATCAAGTGCACTGGCTGGGTGTTTATCCCTTATGTGCAATAAAATGATGCAGACACGCCCACCCGCTGAACTGCTTTTTAGTACTCGACGCTAGAGAGGAAGTGTGGTCTCTGTAACTGCCACTGTGGTTAAGGCTTGTATGACAGACAATGGGAGGGAGTGTTCACCAGTCCCCTCTGAAATGATGAGCGAGTAAGTATTAAAAGCTTCATAGGGATGAATAAATCATCAGGAAATATCCCTCCAACATTTGGAGGAGCCACGCTTCCCAGCTGTGGACTGGATCGTAACTATAGCAGAAGAATACAAAAAAAGGACAATGATGCATTTGGGTACTGGCCCATGTAATCTCAAACCGACAGTTTTAGTGTTACTGCATCATTCTGTTATTCCATGCTGATCACCTCTCAGGAGCATTATGTCCATAGTAAGTAAATGATGGGTGCGGTTAAAATGTCACAAATTATTGTGATAAATGTCTGGAGAAAAAAAAAGACTGAGGAAATGCAGTGTTAAATGGCCTTTAAATTGCAATTCTTACAAGCATTTAAAAATTCTATTCATACTTATGAGCAAGATTTCCCAGTGATTGACAAACCTACAATATGCCAACAATCATGGTTAGTGACTCTTATGTCTTGAAAAGTTTTTTTCTTATATATAGTGACATATAGGCAATAACACACAGCCTTTACAGTTACATTTTCATATTTGATCAGGCACATTCCTCTATTAGCATGACATTGGGATTGCGGTCAACTCAACAATTAAATTTTTTCCCTTCTTTCCCTCATTTATCAATCAATGATGAACCTAGCAGGAAGACAGGAAGGAATTCCATTTACACTTTTCAAAACTGGTAATGAAGTGCATTTATCAACTCTGTGTGTTATGAGAAAGGTCAACGGTGATATGGTACAAGTTGTTATGACATGCCATTAATCCAAGTCTTCAATTATCTCATTTTTTTCCACTGAAAGGTCTTATAACCTTTCTCTCTCTCTTTATCTGAAATGTTCATAAGTTCAAACATGCACACAGGCACACTGTACATATGCAATATTTTAGCATTTATATGCTCTACTGAGAATTACAATAATAGCTACCTTTGATTACTTAAGAGCATAAAAACAAAAAAGGTCTTTACTTGACACCAATATGGAGAGGTCTCCTGACTTTCCTATGTTCAGTTTAGACAAAGTAAGGGCTTCTTATAAAGGAAATTAAAGAAGCTACATAATTTGATACTAACTGTCATTAACCTAATAAAAGATGGGCTACTTGTCGCACAGAACTCTCTAGAATATGATAAACAAAAGGTCATTACATAAATAAACTTAACATGATCAAATGAACAAAAAACTGCTGCTGAAAATATTGAATGCTTCAGGCCCCTTTACAGGTACCAACTATCAGGCTGATAAAGTGTCTGAGGTGGAATAGTGTCATGGAGTAAAGCATTCCTACTCCCTCTCCACCTTCTCCAGTAATGTGTGTCATGTAAGGCACAAGTGCTCTATTTTTCAACAGTTGATTGATACTGTGTTCCAATAGCCTGGGTTGGATTCATTTCTGGTCTGAAAAAAATCTTTCATCCCTCTCTTGTTGCTTCCCTGTTGGCTCTGAAATTGTCCACAGTTAAGAAACCAGGAGAAGAACTCAGGTCAGGTTGTCTCAGAAGTGGATGTGTAAGGACTAGTTGTTTTTTTTTCTCAAAACCCTGCAGTAAATCCCTCTCAAGGACTATCTATTTGTGCTCACCTATTTCTGTTTGTTCATACCCTCAAACTACCTGAAATCTCTCTTGTCTCCAAGATACTTAAATCCCATGGACTTTTCACTATTATTATCTCATAAGAACCATGCCAATGAAAGACAAAGGTTGAATATTAAATCAAACAGCCAACTCTCACTTGGTGGTAAGGGAATCCCATAATACAAACTGTCTCTCAAATGGGAATGCAAATTTTTTTTTCAGCAAAAAATTGCTAGAGATTATGATATAAATACTACACTGCTACACTGTGAAAAAGCTTTTTACAGATGTGAAAGTGGCATTGATTTTTTTTTTTAACATTGTCACATCATGTTTAATGCTGAGGGAACTGAAGCTTCCAAAAACTCAAATAAATACTGTGAACTAGACAAACACATTACTAAGCATGTTACTAACTGAAAGCAGCAAAGCGTATGGTGCCAATACATGCAATCTTATACACAGTTACATGTAGCACATCAAAACTGTTTAAACTGTTAAGATGTTGTGAACATTCAGGATTACATTTGCATTCATCCCCAGTTTTGCCTATTTATTTAATCATTAAACATAGGATCATCCATATCTTTTAAACGTTAACTTCTCTTAACCTAAGCTTCAAAAATCGCAATGTTGCCGTGCAATATTTTCCTTTGCCTCAAAGTTTAGAGGCAGTCTGTTACACAGAGCATACTCCATGGTGATCATACACAACTGAAATAGCAATGACTTCTGATGGTGAAATCATATTATAAAAGCTGCAAGTGTGACAACGTGTGGTTCATTGTGAAAGCGGTTGAGCCCTAATGCTTTGATCCATTGTTTTTCTTTTTGGTTGGATCATGCTGACAGTGAAAGAGAGACAGTGCATGATGACGATGACCCTATGTGTGTTTGCACTGAGACAAAAAGCCATGCTGCAGAATGCTTATTTAGGAAGAGGAGGGGGAAGGCTGTGAGGTGAATGGGAATGAGCTAGAGACAAGATGGCTTGGCCCTCCTTTAGTGGGCTGCCGCTCACAGCAGAGGTGATCGATGCTCCATTGAATTTGCTCAAACATAGTTTTCAATTTTTGTCAAGTCCTTAACCAAATAATGCTAAGCCTGAAAACAATGAATGGAATTGTGATTTAACATGACCTTGTAATGGGTTGCTTTCAGAAAATGCTGACATGATAAGTAGATTCATTTTCACAGGGAAGTAAGTTAAAGATTAATGCAATAGTTGCTTTCATTTGCTATACACACTGAATATGCAAGCAGTGAAATGTCATTAAAGTGTATGACATTTCTCAGCTGGCAATCACACACATGGCCTCCACAGGACCAGAAACGTGGACATTACAGTGCAACTGCCCTGATGTTGCTAGCCAGTCAGCTCCTAGCCAGAATGCTGCTAGCCAGTCAGCTCTTAGTGTCATATGAAGGGATTCTAGGTTTTAACTAAGCTTACCTAAGTGATAAGCAAGCTTAGAATAGCAAAAGGAAATGAGCTGAAGAAACCAAAGAAAAATCAGTTTTTCAGACTTATGAATCATAATTTGAGAGTAGATCTCAGAATAGTTTTTTTTTTTTAACAGTTAAGCCACTATTTGGCTACATGAAAGAAATAATTGTGATTATCTGGTGGGAAGGGCTTTGGTTTCACAAGGCACAACAAAATGTATACATGTAACATAAAATCAGTATATATTATAATTTATATAAGTGAAGTTGTGAAAAAAGAAATTCGCAGAAGTACATGTATGTGGCCATAACCCTAAGCATCAGATTTCACTCTTGTCCATTTTGTATCTGTCCATCAACTAAACCATGTATCTCAACTGTGCCTCCTTGTAGCCACTGCCAAGATGAATCTCTTCAACATCACTCAAATTGCAGAACTGAGCAATGACCCTAATCAAGACTACAAATAAATCCCCCTTGATACACCAGCTTTATATGCACACTGCATTTCATTGAGCCCCACATCTAGCTGAAAACCATAGCCAGGCTGTCGCAAAGTAAACAGATTAGGTCTATGGGCCCCTGTCTTGATTACATTCTAAGCACAAATTTTATCTACCAAACCTGGACTCTACTGTACAATGCAGAAATATGTGGGCTTTCAGTAACTGATCCCAGACTAGGGGCCTTGTATCCCCAGGGGAGTTTAGGGTTTTAGATTGCTTGGTGTGCTGCTTCAGCACTGGCTGTGCTTTCACCATATCAAGCTGCCCATCATAGATCCCTAGAGTGAGAAGCTTGACCTTGAACTGGTTGGTTGGTATGGGAGGTAAAAAGAGAAATGGTTCCAACTTAAAGGTAAGATAAGTTAACCCATAACCCTTAAGGATGTAGCACACAAATCAATATTTAGTATGAAATAAGTGGTGATAAAAAGTTAAGATCCATGGTGGCCTGTGACCTACAAAATTCCTTTATTGAGTAGTGGAAGTAACATTGAAACATACTTCCTCTTCTGTTGTCATGGAAAGCCATGTTACTTGTTTTCCCATTGTACTGTGCCTTATGCTATTGTCCCAGTAGTGAGGCTGTGACCTTTGTGGCCATTCTTTGAAGGATAGCCACCAACTGACATTTCTGGTCTGTCACAGGGCACCATTTGTTTTTAACTTCCATGCCCTTTTAGTGTGCCTGGGAGTGTTCTTACATGTTCTGCATCTGAGGAGGTAATTAGCTTCACAATATCTGCAATTTTTTGTTCTGTGAAGAAGTTTCTTTTCATTACCACCACCAGTGGTACAACTGTTGCGCCCTGTTTCTCTGGATGTTACTGGGGTTAAAATAACATCTCTACCTGCTTTTCCTACAGGAATTTTCCAAATCCCTTATACAGTCTCTTATACTGGTACATAGAGAGATTATTTTTAATCACTCCTATGATTAGGTTTCTAATGCAGAGAAGACATATATCTTATACACTAGCTATTTTGAGTATATATGTTGCACTTCATGAATAAATATCCCAAACTGTTTTAAAATAAGTGGATTCAGATCATTATGTCAGGGGTAACACTTTTAATAGCCTGATATTCCCAACTACAGTTTACAAGTTACATTTACCACATACACTTCACCTAACTTGCATGTTTATGACACTTATGGCATGTTTATGCTAACTATGGAATATTTTTTCTTGTGTACATTGAATTCATATTAATTTTTGATAAAATATGGTAAATGGATGTTGAAAATCCCACAAGAGTTCAACAATAATGTAAGAATACATGTAATACATAAAGGGTCACCAAGGTCCATTATACTATAAAATTAGAAAGTATATGATAGTACTCAAGAGTATTTACAATATGTGATATTTCTTTTCACACCTCTTAACGTTTCTCACTGCTCTACTAATTAAAAAGGTCAAATGTAATATAATATTACAAAAGAATAATTAAATTAAATCAACAGTGAAATCAGCTTGTCTCAAAAGCATTTGGGGTCACTCAGTAAAGAAATCGTGGGACTAATGAAGACATTAAATGGGGATTTCACACCGAAAACAAAGAGGAGCACAAAATTGTGTAAAATATACCTGACAAAATCCAGAAATCTATGCATTTGCAGCCTTTTTATCTGGTTCTAAGTGGCAAGTCTTGTTAAGAAATGATTGCTTATATTGGCCATGCCTATCACATGCTACACATACTTGTCTGGATTTTTTTCAAACCAGCTGAGTGGGTATAATACCACATGGCAATATTCTATGTGAGCTCAACTTGATAGGCTAACCCTAGCCCTCTAAAAGTATCGGGTTATTTATATGTTTAAACTGTACACTTGCAGAAATATGTAAAAACCATATGAATGAACACTTATGTAAATGAAATGATCTTCTGTGGCTTATGAAATTATGAAATTCTGTGTCTTAAAATGTACTGATTGTCAAAGATAAAGGGTATTGGAATATTTTGAGAACAAGCTTGTTATGAAATGTAATACACTGACACCAGCTTGACATTATACCTTATATGACAAAAATATTAAATTATATAAAATTTCCTGAATAAAGTGATAAAATGGTGCATAAAAATGCAATAGCTCATAGCTTGGAACAGATGATTTATTGTGACCAAAATCAGTGTCAGTTTGATTTGTTACTGAACAAGGGACCTAAATGCTTACATGAATAATATGTGGACTAAAGGAATATGTTACCGGAATAGTCAATTCCTAACATCATTTCATAACAAATTCAGTCTTGTGAAAGATATAACAATATATTGAATATCAATGTAATGTTACCAACAGAAACATCTGGTCACCACTGCATGTTTACCCCAAAAACTATGCACACCAAAAAGTACTGTTTTTTTGTACTAGACAAGCCGAGTGATCAGAAAACAGCTTATTGCTAACACAGACTCTTTACATAACCGTTTAGCTCCTTACAAATTATTCTCTAAATAGGCTTTAAACATCTGAGCAAGGAATAAGATTGGCTCCACAACAGTTCCAGCCTACCGTGGTAAAAAAGGTGTGAGGAGAAGTGAGCTGTATAGTGCTTTCATTTTCTTCTCGGTTCCACTGACCATGACAGGGGTAGAGGGTACTACTATTTATTTTTCTTTAAATATAAAGAGTATTGCTGCATTTTAGTCATAAAAGACAGCTTCAATTTATATCCTGCCAGTCGGTACACACCACCACATGTATCGGTCTTTAAGATGCAGCATGCAGACTTTACCTTTTTTGTCTTTCTGTTTCATTTAGGACTGGGCCAAACTACTGAATTTCTATTACTAGATTTTTTTTTTTCATACACACTGGATTTGAAGATAAAGATGCAGCTGGTATCAAATCACATTATTTGATCCACTTCTGAACACATAATAAGGGTAACTGTAACCTGTTGGTTATTATCGCCTTTTCTTCTTTTTTTGTGAAAGTATTCATTTATTTTCCTTTTGTATTAATTTATTTTCTTTCTGAGGCCACATTATTCACACACTATGCATTTCAAAATTATCTGGCATCATAAAAAATAGTTGGAGGAAGAAAAAAAAACACATCAGAAGCTCTGAAGTATATTATTTAAAACCATGGAAAGAACACTACATGAAAATAATCTGCCCTTTAATTTCACTTCACACATATTTGAACGACATGCAGCATTTCCCCTTTCAATACTTAAACTCCCATTTATCTAAACAAACAGAAGTCACAGAAATAGCTGGGCTGGCTGCCCGACCCCATTCCCATGGTGGGCCTCCAGACTGAAAGTTTGATGTCAAAGCCATTAGTGATTACAGGCACTTCTCCTGCCCCACTTCCTCTCCCCCACTGTCTCCTTTTTCAAGCAGGTAAATAGAATGAACAGAAGTCATTTACCAGGGAACAGAACTAATGAAGGTGCAAATTAATATATCAACAAACACACATAACAGGGGCTCATACCATCTTGCACCCTGGCTTAATTATCCTATGTAGGTCAAACATGTCCCTCAGTGCCTGAGTGTTAGCAAATCCTTGCAGATGTTTATATACAGCCACAATCTTGGCACCATATTAAAATAATTCATTTAAATAAGAAAATAAGAAATAATTGTGATTGCTTCCCTGACAAGCAAACATGACTTAGTAAATACACAATTTTAAACACCAAAACAAATAAAATGACACTATTTAACAGATTTCTCCACTCCAACTACCCACTCTTCTATTCAGCAGGGCTACTCTATTTTCATCTGTGGATGACACAATACACTCTTAAAATGACAAGAAGCCTCTCTTTAGCAGTGCTTTTTTCAAGTGGAATGACATATTTAAAATCTGAGGTCTAAAACTATTAAAATACCCACTAGCCCTATGTTTCATTCAGATCAAGAACAGAATTCTTTCCCTTCAAGCTTGTCACTCACAAACAGTGTGTTTAAGATGTCGATGTCCCCTACTGTCCCATGAATTGAGTTTTGGAGCAGATGTGATGTGAACATTTTCCTTTCCCTTTCTTTTACTAGCTTTCTTTTAAACAGCCTTCCTCTCTTCCCATCTTTAACTGCAATGAAACTAGTATAATTTATAAGAGCAGTATGGGGAGAAATGTGGTACAAACTAGTGAAATTAACACAATTTTGCCTGGAGATAGTATGATCTTCTTCAGCCCTCCTGATCATTCACATAGCTAATTTGATGACAACACAGGAAGCTGGAGCCTATTGATGAGGGCCCTTAATTAAAAATCCCATATGATTTCAGCAATACATCTTATCTGTTTTATGACATATGTAGCTAAGAGAGATATCAAGAAGGTTCAAATTAAGTGATGAAAAAAACAAAAAAGACCAAATCAAATTCAGAATACTTTTATTCATCAGTTATGTTGCTTTCATGTCATTTATGGCAGAAAGTGTTATTATCTTCCTCCCAATCTGTTTCGCAGGCATTTTGAAGTCTTCACATAATTAGTCAATGGGAAAACTAATACATTAATAACACACACACACACACACACACACACACACACACACACACACACACACACACACACACACACACACACACACACACACACATCCAATTAACATGCCAAACAGAAGATTAAAACTACAGGTCTCTTGAGCAATGGGAATCAGTACAAATTCATAATGGTCTTAATAATGGTTGTATTAATAATTAATTTAGGCAAATGAGAGTGCGTGATCTTATCAACCACATGAGATACTTACATGACAGTTATATGTAGGTCATTGGAGATTTGCCCATCCTTTAACATGCTAAACTAGACAGTGACATGTTAAACCAAACAGTACACTCAGAGGACAATAAGGAATTCATCTTCAGCCTAGTTTTCATTAAATCCCTGCAATTCACTAAACTGTTTTCCATATCCATCATATCCACATTTTCTGATAAACCAATTCTTCTATTTAGAGGAGTGTAAGAAGACAATGGTTAAAATCTAGTTGTGTGTAAAACCAAAAGTTTTGATGAGACTTTAAAAAACTAAAAATAAAGAAGGTTCAGTATTCCAAAGTCCAAAGCAAGATTTTAAAAGACTTATCCTTTCATACTGATAAAGTGGTTTCCGAGCTAATAGATATGGAGGATAGATTGCAATTGCAAAGATTATGCTTTTTAAGTCCCTGCCAAAGCTTACACAGGAATGATGATGATGCATGCATTATTTTGAGGCTCAATACATGATCTTGGAAGGTTTTTTGTCAGATATTAATAAGCATATTTATTTTCATTTTGAAATGCTCTGAGACCATAACTAAAATTGTTAAATTGCTACATTACTAAATATGACCAATCTCCTGGACCTGACATGTTATGTCATACTATATGACTTATGCTATTTGTATTCAATTTATTTTATGGTGTTTTGTGGTATTTCTAAGAAGTAGAACTACTAAAATAGTTCAGATCAATGCTACAATTAGGCACACACACACACACACACACACACACACACACACACACACACACACACACACACACACACACACACACACACACACAGATTTATAGTTATCTTCTTATTCTGTATAGGACCAATAATAAATAAATTAATAAAAAAATAACCCAAACTCATGAAAATGGAAACAGTTTCCACATAGAGAATATGAGTAAACTATTACAATATGATGAAATGCTGTAAATGTGGGGGTTCAATTCAATTAAATTGTAATCTAATCTTCATCTAAGTCTTAACAAAGGTCCTTATAAAACATTGTCATTTTTATAAATTACAGGAACATTGCATCCTGTTGTAGAAGTGATTCATGTAGAACTGTTTGTATTTCATTTAGTTTGTATTTGCAGATTCATGTAGTTTGTATTTAGGGATTTTCAAAGACAGCTAATAAACACAGGCAGAGATGTTCAAAACACCAGCAGAGTAGATAATTATAGCTGGACCTATAACTGTAAACAAAGGAACAGGCTAGCAAGGTCAAAAACCCCAAAACATAAAAACAAAGAACTTAGACAAATATGAGAACTACAAATATGGTTCAGTAGAGTTTACTACAGAAGTATATGTGAGCATATATGTAGTATATATGTAGTAGTAGTCCTACGGAGTCCATGAAGGAGGAACAGGCTTAGGTCAACATAAGCCTCAGGTGCAAAAGGGTGGGACTGGAGCTGCACTGGGCCAATCCTGGGCAAAGAAACTAAGCATATTGTCTCCCTGGGTGGAGCCACCCTGACAAAAGGTCTCAGAACCTTATTCTTATTGTAAGATGCATCAGATTTCATCAGCCAGTCAACAGAACACTCACTGTCTGGAGTGTCAGGAATGTCAGGTAAGAATGCCATGAAAGCAGGGCTCTGAACTTCCACTGTTGTTTCCTCTCTCCCTCATACTCTGAAATCCTGCCACACTCCCTTATGCTGCAGCAGCTGTAGCTTTCAAAGGCCATCATTTTGTGAGCACTCAGGCTGCCAGAAGCCAGTCACCTTATGATTTAATAAGTCAGTGACACTTTAACTTTGCCAATGTTTTTTAATACCATGCCTGACACATAGACACACATGCACACACGCACACACACGCACAAACATGTACAAACACGCCCACAAAGAATTCTACTACTGTGCCAATTTGATGGGGCTGGCACAGACCCATATCTCTTGCAGACACTCACGTGCATACACACACACAAGCATAAACAAACACACACCTTCCTCTGAATAATGCAGATCTTGCTAACTCTCGATTAGGACCCTAGGGGAATTTTCCCAGATGCCTTTGCACCTGGTAATACATTTTCAATGCAGCCAGTTGTCACGCTTGTTTGCTTTCGTTTATGATCGCAAGTAAACCAGTTTAAGATTGCACTTTGATGCAACATGCCAAATCAATCTTAATTTAATACTAGCTTATTATTGCAGGTACTTTTGCCAAGTTTTGGTATCATTATTCACTATTTTATTGATCTGTCCTGGACATGTCTATACTCATATATACCCTTTCCTTGCCAAATATACCAAATTCCTTCCATTGGAAATATTTTCAGCCTTATAAATAACAATTATAATCTTAAATATAAGGCATTTGTAGATTTAAAGCAGCTATTACAAGTGTTCCTTCATTACAGACCAGTAATTACATAAATAACATAACATAATAAACTAAATGTGGCTTGTTTTTCTGCTGCATGCTTTGTTTAATGGAAAAATCTGCAAGGTTGCTCTTGGCCTAATTTTCTTGCATACAAAGTTTGTTTTTGACTGAAATGATCATTGACTGGCTCTACATTTAATCTACTCAAATGTTTGGTGTGTTAAAAAAGGGTTATATGAAGAAAGATGAAAGTTAGACAGTATTATAACAGAACCTGTATTTACAAGTGATAAGCTGATCCAGGAACAGTCCATCAGCAGGACACAGATTCCCTATTGTATTGTATGTGTTAGAAACCTAATTTGAGGTTGCACACACACAATTGCATATTGCTTTTCTTCATCAGAGAGAGGGGGAGGGAAAACCAGAAAGATATCTATCAGGCTTGCACAGACACAAACACACACACACACACACACACACACACACACAAACATACACAAGCATGCACACCCTTACTATGACACAGAGTAGAACACATGTTTGATGGTGTAAGGTTGCATGTGCCCATGTGTATAATACTCTCAGGCTGCTTTGTGGAGGGCCGAGAGGCTGCTCTGTAGAGGGCAGAGGGTGATGAATGAGCAGAGTAATGTCAGGCCCTCAACCAAGAAAACATAGACAAGGGCAGGGGGCTGATAGATAGGGTTAAAGGTGAAACTTTATTAATGATGCCAATGTCTAAATCTTCAGTTCTTAAACATGAACAAATATTCTTACACATATCACAATCTTTGATAGCAAGGTTCAAATTGCAAGTGGATGATTTCAGGTATAACAACAGATATACTGTTATACCTCCTACTTGAGATGAACCTTTTTGTCTTGTTAAAGTTTTTTCCCTTTCTCTACAATGAAGTATTAGCTATTGTAAACTTCACATTGTCCTGTGAATACTTCCCAAATGCTATGAAAATTGCTTTGGTTAGGCCATTGCTTAAGAAAGCACATCTTGATCTAGCAGTTTTCATTTATTCCAGGCCTATATCTAACCAACTATTTCTGAGTATATATTTTAATTTTTTATTTAGCTAAAAAAATTCCTGAACTCTTAGAATGTTTTTGAGAACTTTCATTCAGGTTTCTGGTCTAATAGTTTAGAGACCGCTATGGTCATTGTTTTAAATGGTCTGTGTGTGAATGCTAGTTCTGATTATGCATCTACTCTTGTTCTTCTTGAGCTCAGCACAGTGTTTGATATTGCTGACCATGATGTCCTGATACACAGACCAAAATTGTTCAAATCATACCTGTCTGTTTCAAATAGATGGTTTTATGTTGGTTTGGCAAGTATCCATTATGGGACTCTTGCCTTTCTCCCTTTATGTTACATCACGGCAGAAATAAACTGTTAAAATTGGTGTCACGGCATGCCCCCCACTCCTAGACTCCTCTCCGTGTGTGTGTGTGTGTGTGTGTGTCTATCATCACATCCTCACCTTGTTAACTGATCATGTGTCACACCTGTCCTTAGTTATGTTCGTTGTTAGCAAATGTGTTTAAACCCCTCTTGTACTGCTGTTTTTTGTCGGTGTTTGAGCCCATGTGTACCACACAACGTATCTAGCCAGTGTTTTCTAGCTATGCTGTTCGCTACATTGATTCAGTTTAGTGTGTTTTGATCTATTCTTTGTGTTTTGGTTTCAGTTTTGTTTGTTGTTAAAAAAACATTTTTTGTTGCGGTGACTTGCCTCGGCATCCCACATCCTCGTCACGTCTTGTCACAATTAGCTTTTTATAGCTAAGCTGATAACATGGTGATTTCATTTGTTGATATTTCGATAGATAATTTGATAGATCTGAATGGATTTCACACTCTTTATAGTTAAACCAGGACTAGGATATAAAAACTAGGATATAAAATATTGGAGATCTCGCTTGGTCTTCTAACCCTGTGCCTGTCATTTTCTTTGAACAGAAAGTCACGTACCCACTGACATATTGTCCTCAGGCACCTTCACTGGAGTGGAATCCTATTCATCAGCACCATTAATGAGCTCTTCATTCTCACTCTCTCTCTCTCTCTCTCTCTCTCTCTCTCTCTCTCTCTCTCTCTCTCTCTCTCTCTCACATACACACACATATACACACACACACACACACACACACACACACACACACATTTCCTCTTCCATCCTCTTCACAGCCAGCTAATGGATTTAAAGTTAATCCCTTAAATCCAGTGACAAGACACCATGTGATCCCAATTACCTACCTGGCAGAAGATGGTCTGGAAGTGAATAAAAAACTCTCATGTTGACTCAGCAGTCAGTTATCGGTAAGATATGGCAGTGACGGTCTGTGGTTATTGTCATGGTGCAGATCAGAGGAGAATGGAGCATAAAAGAGTGAGACACTACCTTAGGTGGAACAGTAAATTTAAGTATTGAGACTGATGCAAAAAACTCCCAGAAAGACTGAAGAGAATTCAACAGTATCTGTAAGTAAAGTTATAACTAACCAAATATTATACGGTTTTCAGTCTAGAGCCAAATCACTAGCACATTGATAATCACGCTTTTATAACATAATTATAAAATAATAGACAACAGGCATAACTACTACTGGAATGTGTTTTGACTGCATCCATTGACGGGCAAGCATTGTAACACCCCGAGTGCCGCAGGGCGTGGAGCAGGACACACAGACTCCTTCGACGCAGACAAACAGATGTTTATTTACATATAATGCTGAAAACAGTGGCACTCACACATAACGTAATCAGTGAACATGGATACATATAACTATCTTGATATTAACAAGGCGACACGAACATAGAGGTTTAACATGGATACACATCAGCACGAACAATGACCAGTGATGAGGCGAGGCACACTGATGGTGATTTAAATAGATATACAAAAACTTAATGTCTAAACCTTGTACATGGCCTTGTGTCCTCACAGAGGGTGTGGCTACAAACAAATGAACCCCCTACACACGGCAGGCCATACCACGTGACTCGTGGGAGGGAGCGTTCCGTGACATAGGTTGTCAGTGTTATCCACACCACTATGCCCTTCAGGGATGTACTTAAACAGAAGTTGGAAATCTCTGTGCAGCTGGCCAGTGTATGGTAATTTGTCAGGTAAATGCATGTGGAAACATAAACTAGGCTTGTCCTCCAACAAATCATTTTACAATGTGCTACTAAGCTTCTTACCCACAATGTACCTATAATATCCTGTCTATATAAGCAGGATAAGTAGTATACTCCTATTCCTAACCACCAGTATATCAGTTTCATCACTTATGTCTCCCAAGGAAAAAAAAGATTCAGTTTTGCTGGTATGGTTTGTTGTAGAAAGCAAGTGGTGTTTAAACTAATTTAAACTCATTTAAGTACATCAAGTCAAATATTCTGTAATAACAAGTCATTTTTTAAACATCGGTGGGTTATTTTGAAATAACAAATTATTTTGAAATCTGTCAGTAAAAGTAAGTGCAGTATATGTGTATTGTTTGTATATCAACATCAAGCACAGCACAGCAGAAAAAAGAATCAGCTACAACAGTCAATAGTCACATAAAGGAAAGTATTATAATTCATTCAGTTTCCTTCAGAATCTCACTCAGAAAGTCTAACGTCAGAGTGTGAGCTTTTTGTGTGACTTTTTTGTCATTTTGGGAGTTGGAATAGACAGATTGTATGGAGGATGGTAGCTTTCTTGGTGGTTTTCTTGATGGTAGCAGACCAAATAACTCGGATGATGTGGCCGCCACCATCCGTCTTCTAGCCCTGTCCTCCCTTTGGATATGCTCCTCCAACCATAATCCCTCCTCCTCCTCCATTTCAAAGGCATGCAGAGTGGTGGCCATCTTTGAGGAAGAAGGCAAGGTGCTTCAGGCGAATGTGCTATGTGCCCTTGTTTTTCTCTCTTTTGTTTTCGGCAAAGTGGGGGGAGGAAAAGAATCACTAGTAAGAGTCCAGTATCATAAATAATGCATCCACAAATTATGTGAATCCGGGGACACCCTGTTCCACATGATACTTCAAAAGCACATTTTTTTCTTGGCTTGTCCACTGCTGCCTTCCACCCACTGTACTCTTAACACAGGCCAGGCCAGCAGCTGAGGCCAGGAAAGTGCAGCCTTCTGGAACAGATTTAGACCATGTATCGCAGCCATGTCACCAAATTTAAGTACCCTTCCTCACCTCTCTGTGGCCCCTTGATGACTACAGCAGACGTTCTCTGTTGAACAAGATGGAACACCAATGACAAGGGCAAAGCTGACTTTAAATAAAGGTGCAGCCTTTGCCAGTGTCAAAAGATTAATATGGACTAATTAAGAAGAGTGTTTATGAATATTTATTTTGGATTATTATTATTATTACTTATAGCTATTACTTATTATTTATTATATACTTACAAGTCTTGCAAAACCTGTCTTTAAATAATTATCTAGTTCTCAAATGGAAGTATGTTTAACTGATGATGTTTAATTGATCTGTTTACTAATTTAAACATCATCATCCATATATTTATCACAATTTTTTTTTCTTTTACAAGGGTAAATAAACTGACTGATTTGTAAAGATTAATTTCATGGATTTCATTTTTTTTAATGTGCATGCTTCTAACCCTCTAGTAGTCTTGACAAATCATGATTTTAAAATGCAATCTTTCTGGAATAATTTGCAGTTTCAAAGGGCAATTAAAACTCATCATGTAATGACAATGTTGGCGTGTCACAATAATCAATGCTTTGGAGAGGATATTATCAGTTTAAAGGACCCCTACAGCCTTTCCAGAAATCAGTAAATATGTTCAGTATATCAGTAAATTCTTCAATGAGAAATATATTTGAGACTCAAGAAGCTGGATAAGTAAATAGACATTTAAGTGATGTTAATGCTAGCGACACTTTTTTTTTCTTCAAATTTTAGAAAACCATTCCTCTGGTTTAGATATTCATTTATGCTTTTTTTTTTTTTTTTGTTGCTTTTATCATTGATTCTGGCCATTAAAAATAAACAAATAAATTAATTAATTATGTAGATCTAATTTTAAAAACAAATATTTACATTTACGCTAATAACGATGCTATATGGCTAAAAGTGAGTGGACATGCTTCCTAATGATTCAGTTCAAGTATTTCAGCTACAGTCACTGTGTCACGGTATGGCCCCTTCTCCCAAATGTCTCCCTGTGTGTGTGTGTGTGTGTGTGTGTGTGTGTGTGTGTGTGTGTGTGTGTGTGTGTGTGTGTGTGTGTCCATATGGCCACGCCCTCCCTGTGTTTCACACCTGCTCCTCATTGTGTATTGTTAGTGTGTGAGAATATAAGTCTCTTGTTTAAGTGTGAATGTTGTCCTTTGTGCCCAAGTGTTACATTCACTGTTTTGTACTAATAAACGTTACGTCCTGTTTTCTATGACTTGTCCCCGCATCCTGCTTAGCCTCCTCAGCATTACACATTGCTAACAGGTGTAAAAAAAAAAAAAAAAAAGGTAAATAAGCATGTAACAGCGACAACAGCTCAAGCATTAAGCAGTAGACCAAGAAAGCCCACAGAACAGGGCCACCAAATGGTGAAGCAAGCAGCATGTGAAAAAATACACCTACATCCTGTTGCATCACTGAACACAAAGTTCCAAACTGCCTTGGAAAGCAACAGTAGCACAACAATTTTGTGCCGTGAAAAGGGTTTCCATAAACAAGCAGCTGCACACAAAGGTGAGATGACGATACGCAATGCCAAGGGTTTGTGGTTTAAAGTGTACAGCCACTGGATTATGGAGCGCTTTCTGGAGTGATGAATCACATTTCACTATTTGATGGATGAATCTGAGATTTGTGGATACCAAGAGAACACTACATAGCAGAATATGGTAACAGTAAAGTTTGTTGGAGGAGGGATAATGGTTTAAGGTTATTTCTTAGAGTTTGGGCTAGTCTCCATAGTTCCAGTGAAGAGTAATGTTAGTAGTACAGCATACAAAGACACACTAGTCAATGATAAACTTCAAGCTTTGTGGCAACATTTTGAATAAGGCCCTTTCCTATTTTAGCATGACTGCCCATATGCACAAAGCAAAGTCTATGAAGACATGGTTTGCTGAGTTCTTGTATGGATAAACTTCAGTGGCCTGCACAGAACTCTGACCTCATTGCCACCGGACTCCTTTGGGATGAACTGGAACATCAACTGTGAGCCAAACTTGTTCATTCAACATCTGTGTCTGACCTTACATGCTCTTTAAAAGGGCTGTTAGAGTCTCAGAGGAGGGGCTATTTCACATTAATGTTCATGCTTTTTGGAATAAGACAAGCTCATACAGGTGTAATGGTGAGGTGCCCACATACTTTGACCATATAGTGTATAACCACATGCTATCATTTTCCAGTTTGTGCAGGCTTCCTGACCAACCCATTTTGTAAGTTCTAACTACCACCTGTCATAATTGTTTTTTATTATAGCGATTAGTGCCATTGCTGCAGGCCAGTGATATTAGCTTATGAAATATGGTGCTATTGCATCTGTTGGCTTTATCCCAGCACCTCATGTGGCCATTAGAGACCTGAGGAACAACAGTAACATGCCCTTAGACTACAAGCTAATCACCCCATTAAGACTCTGTGCTGTAATCACAACATAGATACTCAATCCATCACCCTCAACATCCTATAGAGTGTCAGATGCATTTATAATTGGAATATGGGCTGAGAAGGCAAGTACAGCTATGAGGCTTAATTTTATGTGTCAACAGTCAGCAGTTCAAGACTAGTTACCATTCATTTCAAGTTAGCAGGGTGTAACTGACCTTGTACTTATGTTGTCAAAGTCTTTCATCCAACTAATTTTCCTCAATGCTGCAGTGAAATTCCTCAATGCTGTTGTGAGATTTAAAAGTAAACCTGAAAGCAAATTGACATCATGATGCGATCTGTTGAATGAACTTGCATAGCACTGATTTCAGCACAACTGAACTGTTTAAATTAGAATCATATAATCAGTATTCATTCATAAGCATTGATGCTACATGAATCTATTAATCACTTGTGATTTTACTGTGCTGTGGAACCCTGCCTTCAAAACCCATATGCTAGTGCAATAGGTACATATTCCTGCTCTATTCTCTGCATCACACTGACTTATCTACTGATTCGTATGAAAGGATGCCCTTGAATTGCTGATAAGGTTCCTGAAACAGCTCCCATGACAGCACATCTCAGGCTCAGGAGAAAGCCTTCTTCTCAGCATTGCTCAGCTTCTCAGCAGCAGGAGGCAGAAACAGTGAGTTGCTCTCAGCAGGAAGATCAGCAGGAGGTTCTGGGCATCTCTCCCACCCCAACCTGCTAATTACCACAGTGGAGCATACCAGGCTAGCAGAGAGGCCACTCCACCTGATCTCTCAGGCTAGACGAAAACGTGACTGCCTTGAGAATGTATAGCATGCTGTGCTCTCCATTCTATATTAAACACCTTGTGTTGGGCTCTATGTAAAGAGTGCAGTGTCTTATATTATATAGAGCTGCTGCACAAGCTGGAACCTTAAATGATCAACCCTGAAAACTCTGAAGTTGACTGATGGACTGTTAAACTCTGTGCACACACATGGCCATCAAATATAAGATGACCCACACAAGGATCTTGCATGAGATTTGTATACAGTGGAATATATTGGTGTCTAAAAAAGGAATGAAGGTTGTTTAAAGGTTACAGTCTTATCCCTGTCTGAGTGTAATTGGCCTTTGAAAATTAGCTTTTCCAGATAGGGCATTTAATTGGATCGAAAGACTAGCACAAACTGGCATGGTATGTCACTCCTGCTGTTTGATAAAATTTAACTATAAACATTGATGGCTTCTCATCAGGTTCCTAGATGGCTGTAAAAAAGAAAACCAAACCTCTACTACAACTGAAGAAGGTATGTTGAAATATCTTCTTGAAAGGAAATGAAAGTTAAACCTGCAGACATTTTTCATGATGACTGAATTCTAAACATTGGAAGAATGCTACTGAGTACTAAACTAAGGTCATGCTAATTTAGTCTGAGTGTGTGAGTAGTCTCCTTTTTTGGCCAAGAAATCTCTCTGTAGGCTCACTGAAGGATACACTAGCTGCTAATTATTTATACCTACAGCACTAATGATATAATGTGTTAGCACCTGACTTTGAATGAGTAATGTATTAGGCTTGCCAGCTGTTGACATTTATTTCTGATTTCTCTACCTGCTGTAAACCTGTAATTAACATTGTCGGTCTTTGATCGTTATTTAATTAAAATCACCAAAAGATCCACCAAACGACATTGTGCTGTTATTGATAATAGCTCTCGATTAATTGCACAGTCTGGCAACATCAATCTTCACTTGATGCAAACCACCTGGTACTGTGATTAAGCATTCAGTTACTGTGGCATCAGACACATTATTGCCTTACAATGACGATAAAGAGATTCCAGGTTTTGTGAGTCTTTCTATTGCTTTAGGACAACTTTGGGACTGAGCATACCAATGGAGTACTGCAGGAGTCAGTTCATATTAACATTGTGACAATGTTTTAGTTAGGTCTATCTGAAATGTGTAATATAGATTTACTGAGAACATGTCATCCTTTTGTAACGTGAATATGAATGAAATGCCAAGAGAAAAGGAGTAGATAAGTAAATATATCCTTTCACTAACACACACACACACACACACACACGCACGCATGCATGCACGCGCATTTCTATCTCCAGTTCAGTGACTTGCACTAATAAGTCTAGAATATTAAAGATATATTTTTTATATAATTATTGCAGATGCAATGGAGTCTTGGTTAAAGGGAGTCTAACAGGACAGCATTGCAGTGTTGGAGTGTATTCTCTGGGCTGGTTTTGCCTATAATGCATGCATGTATGTATGTGTTTGTATGCACTTTTGCATGTGTGTGTTCGCAGGTGTGTGTTCGCTTGTGTGTGTTTGTGCATGTGTAGGCCGGTGGAGGTTACAAAAAAGAAGAACAAATACAGGCTTTGGGGAGAGTGAGGGAATTGGCTTAGAAAGTAGCTGGAGGGATCCACGGTCCATTTCTTCCAGCAGGCAATAAAAATGGAGTCAGTCCTGTCCTCTTTAGGGGTCTAATAGGGATGGGCTGCGGCTTCCGCCACTGGCTCTGGTTTTTGAATTGCTAGGGCAGTGGTCTGTAACAGATGTTCTGGCAGCAGCAGATGAGCTTCTTCTCACCCCTCTCATGAGGCCAAAGGCTTCTAAAGTTGCAGTGAGAACAGTTCATGATTCTTGTTTGACCAGTTCTGGTTGTCACAGATGCATTGTGTCAGGGAATACTGTCTTTAACTTGCACTACTTAAACAGATTAGAACAGCGATCACTCATCCACACACCTGTTACATAATCATGCAGCCCAGCCAAGCAACATGCTGATTGGGACTTTGCCATTTTGGGCATGACATTATCTTTGGTAGCAATTCATTTCATTACTGCCCTTTACATTCTCTTCCAAAAGTGGACTGATCTGATTATTATTCCATTTTTTTTCTGTTGAACTGACATTTAAAATGAAAATAAAAATATAATTCAATTTTAAATATAAAATGAAAAATGATCATCAATTACACAGTGACTTTTGACTATATGCCTTATAGTATCTAAATTAAATTTAGAGATATACTTATTTTAATAAATATATTTAAAATAAATGTAATTTGGTTATTGAAGAAAAGTACATTGATTCAAACTTTTATCATAATATGTTGTGGTCTAACAAATATACTGTGGCCCACAACTGTCTATAGCACAAGAAAGGCAGAAAACATGACAAATTGTTGTTGTTGTTGTTGTTGTTGCTGTTGCTGTTATTGTTTTTGTTGTTGTTGATTATTATGATGATGATGCTGATGATGTGATATCACCTATGCCCAAACTAAAGCTGTATTCCATACCTATATTCTTTCCCAATTTGCCTACCTGTAAGCTCAATCATGCTTTATCATCAATTGTCATCATAGCCAAAATTATTTCACAATGAACAAGCAAACGAATATTACATATGAGGAAATAGACTCTCTAAAGTATAACTCTACTGTTATACTACAGTTATACAAGTTATACTTGTCTGTAACTGTAACTCACAGTATCAGAAGTGAATGTGGCTGAGAAAAAAAATAAAATAAAATGTTCTGATCCCCTAAGATAAATACTAATAATGACTCTCATTTAATTGCACGATCATAAAACTGACCACACACATGCTGACTTATCTATGGGTATTACTTATTTGTTTTTTTTCCTCCAGAGTCTTATTTCAGGAGTATCACAAAGGAAATTTTAGATGCAGTTGCAAAGCATGAAGCGTCATTATTTTAATATGCATTATGTATTTGTTCCCACCAGGCAGTCTAGTATGAGTTGTAGAGAGTAATTTGTTATTTAAAGCATACAACATACTCAATTATACAGCATTCGTGCTGTCACAAATACACACATGGACATACGCACAGACATACACTCCCGCAGAAGAAGCACGGGGCCAGGGCTGTCACATGGAAGAGGTGATGCCTAAGAAGGTCGCCTGCATTCCACGTTGCGTGTCCATCTCAGAGGAAATCAAAAAAGCCCCACGAAAAACAATAACATGCACCGTTAACTCCCCAAGGCAGCGCTGCTTACCTTGGGAGAGAGCAAGAGGAAGCACCAGAGAACGCTTTCGGTATTCAGGAACACACTCCGCCATGCTGCGAGGAGCCTCTCGCGTGACTGAGGTGTTAGCCCTCTCCTAATGAGAACAAAGGGCAGAGCGTCACCAGATATTAGCACCGATTTTTCCAGCCAGGGCCCTAAGGGGACCCAAAAACAGAAAGAGAGAGCAACTGCATCTCCCCATGGAACACACAGAGCTGCAGTCCCTATATCTATACAGGGACTTTTCCCCAGAACTCTGAGGCATGAATGCTACATCAAAGAGAAAAGCAGAAACCAAAAAAGTTAGGCTGATGCTTTTATTTTAGATGCATTACACAGCGCCTTGATCTGATCAGATTCAATTAAGCAAAACCAGTACCCACAATGATGCAAAACAAGCAATTTGAGTTGACCGCATCCAAGGAGAGCGAACAGGGTGTAGAAAAGGAGAGAGTGAGCAGGGGGTGCAAAGCTAGATTAAAGCATTTGTGCCTGGGCCGCTAATGACCTTGTACCCCGTGGACAACACATTTAGCCCATGTACAGAGAGTTTGCATTTCACACAGCAAATATGGTGACTTCACCAGAAGAAGGTCAGTCATGGAGAGAAGGACACATACACTCACACACATACACAGGCAAAGTGACTCACTGTTCACTCTGTTTATACACAACATCTACTAATGTTATATTGCCTATTAATGTTAAACAATTTGATTATGGTTTCTTTGCTTATGGAAGAATTTTTTCATTGCTATTTCTGAGCAGATATAGGTAGTATTATTACATGTCAAATTGTAAATTAAGAGTAAAAGGTGTCAGGTGTTAAGGTGTTGTTTGTCACTGCAAATTTAAACTGCTAGCATTTGAGTTTATAGTGGTCTCCAGTGAGATCCTGATGATACATTGGTAAAATAAAATTGGCAAGATTCCTTAATAATGATTAATAAAAAATAAAATTTTCTCAGAAAATGTTTCTCAAAAATACATGACATTCTGTTCTCATAGCCACTGTTTCAAATATAGTATTCCTAACTAAAACAGCAGTCCAGGGCTAAAACAGCTCTATTAAATTCCTTATGTGTAATGCCTTTGATCATCCAAGTTTTGAGCATGCATTATACTGCCATGTAGCTGTAAGGAAGTCATACTTCTAAAATAAAATAAAAATAAAAATAAAAGGGTGTTAACCTTTATCACTCTTTAGCTCATGCTTTTATCTGACACTAGATTATAGCCTTGGGGTCTTTCTAAAGACCTCATTTCAGAGATCGGATAAATTCAGCAGAACTGTTTCTCTCTCTTTTTCTTTCTCTCTCTTTCTTTTTGTCCATCTCTCTCTGTCTCTCTCTCTCTCTCTCTCTCTCTCTCTCTCTCTCTCTCTCTCTCTCTCTCTCTCTCACACACACACACACACACAACCTCAGGTCTGTTTGCCTAGGTAGGTAATGCTATCTTCTCCCCCTTTTCCCCCTTAAGCTTCTCATTCTACTTCATCTCCGAACCAATTTTACACAGACCAGAAAACAGGGAGAAAGCTTGACAGCATGGCCAGAATCCCTGTGAGACCACAGGCAAGGAGGGGTGGGGGTGTGTGGGGGTATATGTGCCAAGTTCCAAACGAGTAATTCTACACAGCAAATAAAAAAAACCCCACAATGTTGAATTAATACCTACAATTAACATTTGCAGTGTTCATTTGTATCCAACTGGGCTTATATAAATGAATTCAACAATAGAGTTTTTGTTGGGTGAATGCTGGCTTGCCATGCATTAACAGATGCAATCTGCAAAACAATCTCAGATGTTTATTCTCCCCATGTAATGGATAGGGGATATCCCAAAATTTCTTTGGCCTCTCAGTCTTGATTCCTGTTTTTAATATTGAGTACTTGTCAATACAAAGGCAAAGCTCATATTTCAACAGTTAACACAGCAACACAGTAGGGACAGGCCTAAAAAAAGGACCAGTCTAAAATGCAATAGACATTAGTGGGCAGGAACCTGCCACTGGTTGCAGAACACATACTGGCACCACAACAGCTAGACAGTGATTGCTGTCCATGGTGTTTGATTGTTTCCTTTTGCACAGTGCTCCTGTTCTTAATAGTGAATGGCTGCCAAAATGAGTGCAGCCATGAAGCACTCACATGGCGCAATGCACCAGTTTGTGTGAAAACTCAGAAACAATCGTCTAACTACAATTTGGTAAAAGAAGAGTGCCCCAGTGACCAAGAACAAGCAAGACTTCAGCAACTTTAGTCATGGAATCTAAAACATTTCATCTAAAACACATTAAGCTGCTTGAAGTCATACATTTGATATTTCCAAAGTATTTATTTTTGATTTATTTTATGAAAGTTAAGCAGATTGCGTTCTGTGTCATGGTGTTTAAAAAAATGTGTGCATATGTGTAATGGGCAGAACGCAAATGCAGGAGGCTCTATTGAGTGAGGGAGACAAAAACATGGGAGGCTAGAAAATAAAGGCACTGGGAAAACACGGAGGCAAAGAAACACATGAATTAAGCAAACGGCAAAACAAAGGCGCCGATAGGGATAGCGAGAATAGAGTTAAACACAACTGAACAAACCAAAATAACCGACAACTTGGGAAAGAAAACACAGGGCTTAAATAACCAAGACAATTAAGGTCTAACCAGACACAGTGAAATGAATATACGAACAGTGAAAACCAAAACAAGGACTGGAATTGAGGAACAGAGAAACGAAACCAAGGGACGGAACAACAAGGAACTAAAGGAAAACAGGCATGACAGGGAAGCTATGGAAACAGGGACGCCAGTAGGGTGACCAATTGTGACAATATGCATGTGTATGTAAGCTTTCTTTATAGTACTCCTCACCGAATAGTACTCCTCACCCAACAACAACAAAAAATTGAGAAATTACTGAATTGGCTTTAGAGAAAAACTACAGCTACATGAATTAATAGGGGAACTATAATGGTATGCTCCCCTTCCCACTTATCATGTGGAATCAAGGCTTATTGTTTACTGTGTTTACCGTGACTGCCTTGTTTGTTGCCACACCCCTTTGTTAGCACACTCTTGCATCTTGCTATTTGTTTCATCTATGTTTGTATTTAAAGCCCTGTTGTACCATACTGTCGGTCATTGTTCATGTTAGTTGTTAGATGTGCATGTATTACCTAAGTATTACCTAATGTCAGCATTGATGTGAGTGTTCTTGTACCCGTTATTGTTCTTTGTTCACATCACACTGCACTGAATGTTGTGTGGGTGCCATATTGTTTATCATTCATGTATTATGATAATAAATGTATGTCTATGTTGAGAGAAGTCTGTATGTCCTGCTCCTTGCCCTGCAGCACTTGGACCATCAAAGTTAATTTCTTTCCTCAAAATTATTTCCTTAAAATTCACAGATGAGTATATTTACCCTGTGTTAAAATTGCTTTGATGTGTAATTCATATCCAAAGTTCACTGCATAGGCTATTTCAAATAATGTTTAAAAGATGTAATCATAGTTCACAAAATAAGTGGCAAATGAACCAGATGCTTTGCAATTTAATCATTGCTTAACAAGTAAACATGCTCAGTGACAAAGCCATGGGCTTAATAGAGGTTCTGCATTCATTACTTATAATAACTGGTCCTTAACTAGGTTAACAGGCATTATTGACAATTCAGCGTACTTTCCTTGGTGACTTGTTTTGGGTCAAACTTTGCATTGAAAAGGCTACAGCTTGCATGCTCATCTCTAGAGACAGCTTTGCGGGCAAAGCTCCATTGTGCCTTGTATAATCTGAGCTGAGTGAGGCAAAGCATCCTGTGTAGCACAGAGGATGTATGCAGTAGCATATCTAGATTTAGTAGATGGGTTGTGTCAGGTGAAAGACACAACATGAATAATGTAATTTTTACACATTTTCTAAATTGTTTTGGACCTTAGGCAGTATAGTCACATAATAAAATTTTCTATAAAATGTGGAGGGGGGGTGGGGCTGAGTGGTTTAGATGGAAGGTGGGGCTGTACATCTGCCACTTTGCCTCACTGCATCAAGTTGTGGATAATAGTTTATGTCACATCTACAGCCGCTACCCTACATACACGGTAATGAGGTAAAAGAGCAGAAACAAAGGAACAAAATGTGATTGGCCTAATTATAGCAAATGCAGAAGCAGCTATTAAAATAGAGCTTGATCGGTTTTTATATATATTTTTCATACTGGCTTAGGATATCTCTAGTAATTGATATGACTTTCTAACAGAAATGCAGTATACATATTAAGATTCTACTTGTGTTTGTATATCTGGCCACACTGATTTTAATGGTTTATAGAACACATAGCTTGAAGAATAATGTAAATGTTTTGTACATGTTCGTAAATATCTTTTTTTATGAAGAGCTGTAAAATCAACCTGTCCACAAAAGCCAGAAGAGAAAAACCATCATTCTATAGAGGAGGCAACAGTACTCCATGGCCCAGTTTACCTAAACATGTCAGTGGCATCCTTGCTAACTGGCATCCTTACTGAATGGATAACTAGCTTTGATTTAAAGATGTACAGCACAGCCAAGCTAGAACTGGTCCTGCTTGAGGTGGAGAAAACATTTTAAGATTGTGTATAATAAAACTTTTGGGGATTTTTGTGAAGCATTGAATATACGCTAAACTTTATTTAAAATAGTAGCCCACACTTCATGAATACAAAAAATGAATAAATTAGAATAAACTATAGACCTTTCCCTGAGCATGGACTAATCACATAATGACACACAGCTGGCTAAGAAAGAGCAAAAAATTAGCCAGTCGTCCAATTCCGTACGATGCTTTTAAATGTGTGAGCTGTGAATATAAAGGTTTATGATTTCTGCATAGTAGATAACAAAACATATGCTAATACCCTCAAATTAAAGCAGAAATGTTTCATTATAGACTCAGTTTCATTTTACATTATGTATCCTGAAGCAACATAATCTTGATCACTGTCCTGTCCCTTAAGGACTATATCCAAGCATTTGGTGACATGAACTGTACAACTACAAATTCACAAACATGAATGTGAACTGAATGCCCAGTATAATTTATTCTAAACCCAAATTAACCATTTTAAATCAAATAACTTGACGGAAGAGTAAAGCTTAGTTGAGCAAAAGCCCTTCCATTGAAACTAAGACCAAGTCAGAATACTGTGCCAGGTTGTCGTCTCTGGTGAAAAGGCATGGAGAGTGATAATGGCCTTATAAAATGAATGTCAGGGATTCTTAGGCAGCCCTAAAGATGTGCTTTGAAAGGAGATTATTTTGTTTTTGAGGTGATTGGGCATGTGTTAAAAGTAGCAGCCTGTGTTATACTCATCTCTCAGTTCAATGTTTTCGGCTCCAAGCCTCAAAAGTACATGTTATCGGTCTGTCATAAAGACACTCCAGAGAGTCCAAAGTCCTAATCCTGCACTTGATTAAGCTCCCTGACAAAAGGGACTGCTTCTAACAGTCTTAATATGTCTTCACAGGAAGCTGCCCTGGTTTAACCCTACTGAGTTTACCATTTCATGATCACACAGAACACAATCACAAGATCAGTCAGGTACAAAGGACATGATGAAAATATACAACACTGGTAGGTCAGCACTAACACAATATCCTTGAGTCTGCACTTCACAGTGTCCAGAGGAACTTTATGCACACTCTCAAGTGACTCAGACTGATGTTTATGAGGCAAGGGACTAATGATGAAATAATGGACATTTATAACTGGGACACTGTATCCATTTCAAACAGCAAATACTTTAATATAATGAATCTCTGGGGGCCAATCAAGTTAATGAGGTGACCATGTGACCAAGGGAACTCAGGGACCCTTCATATTTGTTTTACTGAAAGAAGGATTGAGTTGCCTCCAAAGCCCATTAATAACTGAAACAACAAGAAAAATTGAGGGCTATTACGAAAGGCATTGGCACACCTGGCTCTGGACTGTGGCCCTGATAAAGAACAAGCAAAGTAGATTTTTTCTACTTTGAAAATTACACACCATTCTGAAATTAAAAACGCAAAAGCTTCCTGGAAAAAAAAACAAAACACCAAGACCCAAATCTGATCATTAGAAAAATTGTCAACAGGGTGCATGTCCATGATCTGATCTGACCCACAAGTGCAAAGTGCAGATTCTCACTGATCACAAAGGGTAACTTGTGGAGCTTGGAAGATCCAGCTTTAGAAAAAAAGTCAGCTTTGATGGTATGCTTTTCCAACAGACATCAAACTAGAAGACTGTGGCAAGAACAAATCAAACTCAGCTACTATCAGCCCCCAGCAAGGGTGAGCAGTACTCTGCCCTCTGACAAATAAACCCATGGTTCAAAACTGATCATTAGAAGACATGTCCACAAGATGTGCCCCTTTCCATCTAAACTGTGAAACTCCTCCAAACTTAGTCTGCACCAATAATGATTAATTTGTGTGGCCTTCATCGGGGCAGAAGGCAGTCCTCAAGGGCAGCCTCCATGCTAACAGAGGCATAGGGGAGGGGTCAGGGGTCAAGCCGCTTCCGACTTCACAAGTCTCCCACTGAGAGCCACACTCAACATCCAAACAACTCTGCACATCCAGCACGTCATTTCAGTGGTTGAGCCAGGGATGAAAGCCTGGAAGCATGTTGCCAAAACCTTATGTCTGTTCTAACCATGTGAATTTTAATCAAAGCTGAATTGCAGGGAAGGCATGATCCTGTGAAGTAGGTTTCTTGTTAATTAGGTGGATACACAAGAACAATCTCTTGTTCAAAAGGACAGAAAGAGAAGTTAGCATGGCTGTATTGAGACTCAGTGATATTTAATTACAAGACGTGTAGAAGATAAATCTACAAGGGTTCCCAAAGGTCCTGAAGGTGCTAAGTCCACAATTTATTTAAGATGATGGCTAGATGATGGCTAATTTTAAACTCAGTGCTTTTCAATAGTTTAATATTTCATAAAATGTACACATTTTAAAGAATAGGAAATGAGTCTAGATTTTTGCAATGAACTGCCCTAAAAACTGATTGTGTTTCAGTTAAAACAGCATTTGTATAAACTAGATATAGTGTTATAATTACAGATGAACTGCAAATTTTTGTGTAAAAAAGTAGCATTCTGCTGGCGTCCAATTTTTTAGTCCTGTAACAATCGTTGTTCTCAATATTGATAAATATAATTTTAGAAAGATTTAAATGAAGCCACAACACAGTGACTTCACTGACTATCAACTACAAAGGAGACCACATGAATGTAGGAGAAACCCTGTTTCAAACACAATGCTTCCCCAATAAATAATGGTATACGACAGGGGCCAGAACAAGTGACAAAATGATTCTGCAGTTCTTTGCATTTTTAGAAAAGCTCTTTTGCCCTTCATGACTGCTTAGTAATAGCCAAAAGGTTCCATCAGTATTATTGAATGTCCAATAATATATCCTAGGACTAGCTTTAAAAATATGTGCAAAAAGTATATTTCTGCTAAGAGGCAAACATGCAAGTGCCACTCTGGAAATAAGAGAGTGTTGGAGATAAAGAAATGATCAATAGCCTTCAGCCCCCTTCATCACCATTTTTGGTTGCAAAAATAAGAAAGAGAGACAGAGAGTGAGAGAGATAGAGAGAGAGAACAGAAAGAGATAGACACCAGAGGAAGAGAGAGAGAGAGAGAGAGAGAGAGAGAGAGAGAGAGAGAGAGAGAGAGAGAGAGAGAGAGAGAGAGAAAAGAGAGAGCCTTCTGGTGAGCTCATAGAGAATGGGGGCTGTGATAGCAATAATAGAAACAGACCCTGGCATTTGTGAGGTCATAAACAGCCCCCCAAATTGTAATTGAAGACATACATACAGAAAATTGTGTATTCACAATATATAGCCTAAAACTGATAAGACCTATGTGAAAGTTTGGTATCTCTTCTCATGTATTACAGTAATGTTGATGTAACGTGGCATATCTGCACTGGTCCAAACACAAGCTAAATTACTATGCAAATAAAGCAACAGGTCAACAACAGGTCATTCAAGAGTTGGTCCAAACAGTAAATGCATCCTCTCATTGCAACAGTGAATAATATCAGATTAATATCAAATATTATACAAATAAAAGTTATATGAAAATAAATGTTTAACAAATAAATCTTTCATCATCTACATTAACTCCCATGCATTTATTCTTTCATTTTCATCTGATAAATTTGTAATAAATAAGCAATCCTTTCTCTACCATTTCACTGCGTGTTGTACTGTGTATGACTATGTATGTGACAAATAAACCAAACTTGAAACTTGAAACTTGAAACTTGAAACAATGTTTAAAATGATGGCTCTTTTTTTTTTTTTGGTAGGAAATCACTTTTGTGTAATACGGCAAGAGAATACCTGCTAAATTCAGATTAAGCATGTACAATTTTTTTTGTCTGCTAGACATCAGGATGTTTTTTATTATATTGTTTTTCTTTCCCTTCCTGTCCCAGTCTCTAACCCAGAGCCTCACTTCCTGCTTTCTGCTCATGCATATGGACCTCTCCAGACCTCGTGTCTGAGTTCCGCATAGTGGCATTGCAAATATTATGCATTGTTATTTATGGGAAAGATAATACTGTTTCCATCAGCAGAGCTGAAAATGACCTTGGGATAGTTAAAGGAATGCTTCACCCCTAGCCAGCTAAATTAATTGCCCATAGACATTATTCTTGCTGGGACCGATGGCAACCACTGAACTGCATGTTATAGATACCTGCCAAAAAAGAGATTTACAAAATGTGGAAGGGATAAGGGACATTTTACACATGTTTGTTAAGGAGCAGTAAGAGTGCTTAAATTAATAGAAGTGTGTTAGAAGATTTAACTTAGTTTATTAGTCTTTTGCCATGTCCCAGAATTGGACACTGAAATGTCTGTTCGGTTCTCCTGAAAACTGCCATGAGTACCAGCAAGGCAGCAGTCAATAATACTGGTCTTTAACTGCAGTGAAAATTGGTTTCATTGAAAAACGTTAATGGATTCATTTTAAGTTACAAGCGCATGTATGAGGACCATAAAAGAACACTCTGGTGAATGTGGGGGTGGGCACTTGTCTTTGCTGCTGGTAAACACCAAGGGACAGATTGAGCTGATCTAATACTACTATCTTACCTTTGAAGAAACAGTCTTTGCTGTGTACAACATAGATCCTCCTCTTCTGCACACAGGCTGTGCGGTACACCTCGCAGTGGTTCTCGTAGAAATGCCCGTCAGATCCGCAGACAGGCACAAACGAGCTGTGGCACTTCTCTTGGCACACACACTCAACCTGGCCTGTCTGTTGCCTGACCACACACTCTCTGCCCCTTCCACAGTAGGTGGTTCTGCACAGGCCCCCAGCTGGAACAGAGTGAATGGAGTTGAGTTAGTATAATCCCAGTGCTGTGATCAAATTATATCAAATATACAGCAAGAGTAATAGCTGCATATTCTTTGGCCTTAAATGTATATATGATCATTTATTCTTCTTTTAGTTTACATTATTATTACAAGAACATTTAGCTATAGGTCCTATTTGATGAGTTATAGGTAAAAGAATACATTTTTTAACAGTTTAAATTTTTTCCTACTAAATCAAGACATAAAATGCCAGACCCACAAACTAATTCTCTACTCATGTCTATTAAATATGACCAAAAAAGTCTATCTACTCCACAAGTCACAATTTAGAAACTGAATAGACAGTCAACAAAACTCCTGTCTAAAAAATAGATCTGCAAAGAACACACAAGATTTCAGACTCACACTTCAGGACAGTCAGGGAGCACCTGTCAGTAACATCCACTATCCAACATCCACCCCCACCCCCCTCCCCTCTTCACTCTCGTCACACCGACTCCCATGTGCCCTGATGATTTCCTCCATTTGCACTTAAAGCAGCACAAAAGCTGCTGAGTCTCACAGCCACTCTACCTTGGATTGATCTCGCCGGGCCCTGGCTGCACAGGAGGGGTGGCACCCACTGGGATCACAGCCAGGATTTATGGGCCAAAGAGCAGCCCCGCCACACTGGATTTAGGAAATTCACTGGGCTCTGCTGGAGAGCAGGAGGCTCTTGGGCCCTGGCCAGCAGCAAAAAAAGCAGCACCCAGCACATGGCCCATGATATTGTTTGTTTGGTTTTTTCGTGAGCCCATGCTGCTTTTGTTTGGCAAACCTCTTTACCACCAAAGAAGTCTCACTAGTCTAAGTTGTCTGACCAAACTTGCAAAAAGTTATGGATAGAGTTTGAAGCATAGATGAACAGATCGTTCTCATGAAATAAAATTAAATAAATAATAAAAACATGGCTTCCAAAATCAATACCTGTATTCCAAGGCATATAAAAAAAAAAACCTGAATTTGCAGTCTTCATGAGATCAGGTTGTTACCAGTCACAGTTCAGAAGTAACAAAAAAATATAGAATAGATACACTGTATTTAAACCTTTCAAAAAATCCTTCAGAAAAAAGGAAGACCCAGGAGATGAGTTCATTTTATTTTCCTGAAACCTTCCAAAACATAAATTAAATGGGTCTCTTGAGCACTTGATGGTATTCAACCTGGTAGCGTGCTGAATAATAGCTGGCCTTCCATGGAGTCTGGAGATAAAGGTGTTTTTAATTACAGTGCAGAATCCGCTGCACCACACACATACCCAGGCATGCCCAAACGGCTGACCCTGGATGAGCACAAAACAGGGCCCACCAAATGTCAAGGAACGCAGGTAAATCCCCTCTGGGAGGGATGGACAGGAACGAATGCACACCTAGTGCCTTCCAGTTTACTAATTATTCACCATATCTCTGCCAATAATTTGCAGGCCTGCAAATACTTTAGCTCCCCAGCGACCTTGTTGCTCCATGTCAAGGTCGAAGACGATTAGTGGATCGTTAGTATTCTCTGAGAATCAAAGATTAAGTGCTTAGCCAACTCCTGCATTTGTCAGACCTCTCAGTTTTTTCATTTTCCACTTGCTGTTTCTCACCATATCTTTTTACCCACAATATCTTCTATATATTCTTGCCAATAGCCAAATTCCCTCTTTATGGCCACAACATTGCTCATTTGTATAAGGATAAATTGAAAACAATGTCTCAGTTCTCAGGCTGAGAAATGTCAGCAATGTTTGTTAAGAACCACTTCAGTTGTCGATTTCTTAGGAAACTAAAGAGATTTGGTAATCCAATTGGGTTGAATGCCTGAACAATGGTGTTATGTGGCCAAATGCTTCCTTGTCCTGCCAAACATCTTTTATTCACTGAGTGCACTGCAGCTGCTGTTCTTTTTCTCCAGTTAATCCACTCATTCTACAGCTTCATTACCACCAGAGTCTGGCCAACAGATAATCACAAGCACTCTAAAAGAATCATTTTGGGAGTCATTTTGGGGTACTTTCACTAAGTACTGGACTGTTCTGGACCTCAACCAGTTGGAACTAAGAAAATAATTTATTCCTTTCTGTTAAATCTCGCTGTAAATAGAAATGAGACTTTAATCCATAAAAGCGTGCATAATATGAACATCTCCTTCTTTGATATTAAGAATAGGCCTTTCCTCAATGAGATTACCCTAGAAGTTACTGTAGCTGCATAAAGTCTCTAAAATGTCAGATGAAATGTCATTTGCCTTCTCACTTATTCAGTTTGTGCCAATATCTTGTCAGAATATTTCTCTTTAGCTATTCATGGTATTGTAATGTCTGACTACCAGCAGGTCATTATGCGCATGCCAGCACACCTTGAAAATTTAAGTTGGATATCTATCCTGGCCTATTTACACTCATAAATACTCATACTCATACTCACTGTAAAGGTAAACTTGTTTAGCCTATAATAAGTAATAATTATTTAAAAAAAAAAAAGCTTATGTTCCTTAAAGCAAAAAGGTAATAGCAGCTAGACAGCAGTAGCAACATGATTATGCTTAACAGCTGCCATTGGTTTTGTACTCCTGTACATCTGGTCGAGCAGATACAGAACAGTGTTAACAGTACTGTAAAGGGGTCAAGGGGTCGATTCCCAGAGAGATGTACTGTTCTACTGTCAAAAGCATGCAGGTTTCTCTGGTTGCTCTGGTCTGCGTAATGTAAATATTTTCTTGTATGAAGAGGTCCAAAACAGTTTCCAAGCAGAGTGTGTATTGATTTATTTTTGCAATAATCTGATGGCAATAAATTGAACTGTAATGCATTTTAGCTGAGGCTCCTCTCATTGAAAATTAATCATGTTATTCTAGACAGGCTAAAAAGGAGCTAGGGTCTGAGACTGGTGGTTACACCTGCATCAGCTGAACTGATGGCTAAACACAGTATGCTGCTTTCCCATGTCAGATAATCCAGTATTTTATTTATTCTAAAGCAGATGGATGCAATTATATTCCAAGTGACGACCCGTCATGTTTGAGCATTTCTCCATGACTCCTGATGGCCTTTGGCAACACAGCTCAATCTGAATATCAAACGATATTAAGATACTATGCAAAAACCGACAGTTCAATCTGTGATCTAGAGTCAACCCTTTTGATGAAAAAGCAAATAAGAATATGTTTTATACTCATGCTGGTGACCACTTTCACCTTATGTCCCATAAGATATCTCTAGTTCAATGAAAACACCTTTTTAAGGGCTGTAAAACTTAATATTACTTAATATTACTTTAATACTTTAATATTACTTTAATAATTAATAATATAACTTAAAATACTTCATAGATATTTAAGAACATATTTTCCTTTTTTATAGGTATGGTAGAGCATCAAGCCTATACTTATAACTTAGACATGTCCTAATATACACTCCACTCATTTCAGCAGATAAGCAACACATTTTGTAATAATGCAGGAATAATACAGCATAAAATAGTTGAATTATGCATAAAAAATAAGTTATTATTCAATTATTATCTGAAATCAGTAAAAGAAATGTACCATTTTCTATATTGTAAACAAACAAGTATTGTAAACAAAAAGAAAAAACAACTCAGTGTTTTAGCACAAGTAACAAGAATTAAATGTTCACTTGCTCCTGAGTTTACAATGCATTCCAGTTAAAAACTCATTTCAACCCCTTGTGACTTTGTCTTTGGCTAGTCTTAAAAGTAGTGGCCTCCTATAATGGTTTCTACTAACAAACCATTTCACTCTTCTTGTAATGTACAGAAGAGATTATTGTAGAGTTTAGATATAAAGAACATATGGACACTAACAAAGAATTCATAGATGAAACTGAACAGTAAATGCATTTAAATTTCCCAAGCCAATTAAAAAGCGCAGTGGCAAAAGTATTGACTCTGTCTGCATAGACCACCAAAGAGCCACTTGTCTTTGGTTCCTTATGGAAAATGAAGCACACAAATTCATCAAGGGACAAAACTGAGTCAAAACTGAGACAAAACTGAATATTAAATACAATAACATGGCAAATTTGAGCATGGCATTCAGCTCAGTGAGAAAAATATTCCATTCCACTTAGTGTCTAGGATAAAACACTGCTTTGCGGGATGACTGGGGGCTGAATATTAGCAAGATAAACAGAGAAAGATGAATACTAGACAGTGAGTGAATGGGATTTTGAGGGTGAGACAGAAAGAAAGAAAGATGTAAAGAAAGAGAGAAGCCTAACATGCTTGTGAGTAGGCCTCGATAAACACTGAAAGACTAAGCTGAGGCCACCACAAATAAGATTCTCCAGTTGTCTCACAGGTTTGCCCGATAAGGCTTTATCGATCTTTGCACCTGCCGCTAACTGTTGGCTCTAAGGGGCTGAGACAAGCACATAAGGGCTGGTGTGCTCTTTACAACTGCCATATTTTGGCACCAAACTGCATCATGGATAAGAAACCAGTGTAATGAATCTTAAGAAAGTAATGATACAATGAGGCTGGGGACACTGTCATTGTCACCATCGTAAAAGGAAATGGGTCTTTTAAGCATTTTTTGTGTATCCTTTCTTTTTCAAAAGTAGTTTTCTTACTATTTTGAAGTATTATAAGGGTTTCTGTCAGAGCCGTTTTTCCTGAAGATAAAACAAAACTAGTTTGCTTCACTTGCTGTCTCACATGGCTACACAGCCTGTGCCACTCTGAAAGTGTCTTCTTATAATCATAAGTGATATATACACACCTTTTGCAATACATGTGTTTTATATATATATATATATATATATATATATATATATAGAGAGAGAGAGAGAGAGAGAGAGAGAGAGAGAGAGAGAGAGAGAGAGAGAGAGAACTGCAATGTGGGTGCACCTGGTACATGTATATTTAATTATATGAGAGAAAATGAAAGGTTTAAAGGCTTTACCATTCACTAACCATTTAATTAGAAACACATACCTTGTAGGTATACCTGTAAAGGTACAGCCTATGTGTGACCATGCACAATTTAAAAATAGCTGTCACCTAACTTTGTACCAGTAGTCTAGTTCTGACTGTGTGACCTCAGTTGGCTGTATATTTCTGGTCTGTGAGCCACTGTCAACTTGAAGAATAAGACCCCAGCTACATCACTGTGTCTGGTACATTTGTAGCAGCACAACACCCACGGCTGTGCCACTGCCCTGTCAGTGTCATTTCTGTGCTGAAAATGTTCTTCCATAAGATATTGTCAGCAGTGGTCCTGTGGTAGAAATGGACCCTTGATGAATAGGCCACAGGTGGCTCACAAAATTTGGCATCAGATGGGCTAATGGGTAATGTAATTGGTCTGTAATAGTATACCAACCATGAGTGCCTAACAAAGTGGCCAGTGAGTGCAGGTACAAGATATGTATTTTTAATAAATCAGTCAGTTTAGATGGCATTTTTCAATCTTTTATTTATTGCATGTGTGTGTGTGTGTGTGTGTGTGTGTGTGTGTGTGTGTGTGTGTGTGTGTGTGTGTTTGTGATGGTGTGTGCACTTATGTACCCGTGTTAGCATGGGGCTCAACTTAACCATATCGATCTGTGTGCATGATCCACAGAGCTCTGGAGCTCAGAGCAGTCATGCTGACACAGCAACTCCACTCATCCCAGTCCTTTATCAAGCCTGTCGCCTCCCTCAATGACACTATTCCATCCTCCGTACCACATATAGCACTAGGGGTCAGCATTTTGTCTTTCCAATGGCCAGTCATCACTGCTTTGACCTGAGCATTTGCTAATACACTCCCCTGCTGCATAGGTGACTCCATCTGGGTCCAACTTGGCATTAAAGAGCCCTTCATTAAGCTACAACTAGCCAGAAGAGTTAATAAATGTAGTGTAGATAGAAAGCAATTCTGATATTATTATTTAAGCCATGTGGATATTATGGGATATTATAGGCAAAGCTTAATACTAGTCATATAGAATTAATTGGAAAATCAATAGTTGATAGATTCTTAGCACTATTATAGGGAAATTACACCAGTCTAGTTCAGGACATTGTTGTTTACATCTATAACAACAACACATAGAAGTACAACATTCTGAGATGCTGATGCAAACAGTTCAATATGTAGATAAGCAGGTGGCTGAAAATTCATGCTGAAACAAGCAGAAACCAAAGATAATAGTGACCTACTTCTTGAAGTTATTTCTTTTGTGTGTGACAAATGATGACACTCTTGTAGTCTGCATAACACTGTCTGTGACTGCTTTCAGAAACACTTTTTCTTTGTGAGTTTTTGAAATGATTATTTAGCTATGGTCACTATCATGCCAACCTTATAACTGTATCTAAATAAAGCACATATCCACTTCAAACTAAAGTGATCACATCCGCTTAAAATTTTTTCAGGATATGAGCCCATAGAAATGATAACTGTAGTTAATCCCATGAGAGAGATAAAATTTTGAAAACATAATTAAACCATAAGATTGTCCAGAGATCAACAGCATGGCCATAGGTCACCTTCAGAGACCAACAATAAGGGTTTCTAATGTCAGGATCCCAAAATAAAACTAGCTGAGTATTAAACTTTAATCAACAGAACTAAAGGGACTAATGTTTCTTATTTAATTTAAAGTTGCAGTTCCATGATATAAAGTTTCAATTTTATACATAGTCATAGTTTAGAAGTAGTAACCATGGTGGCCCCAACCACACAGTACAACCAACCACACCCTAGTCCCACACCAAAAACACATCCCAGTCCCATACCACAACCACACAGTACAACCAACCACATCCCAGTCCCACAAAACAACCACACATCACAACCAACCACACCCCAGTCCCACACCATCACATCCTAGTCTCAAACCACAACTATACCTTACAACCAACCACACCCCAATCCCACACAATGTGCGCTAAATCAGAGTACAATCTACACATTACATTTATACATGGATAATATAAATTAGAGAACAGTTCACAGAAAAAGATGAATGCATAGCACAACTGTAAGTTGCTTTACACATTATAGATCTCTATATGAGGTCTAGTTCATCAGTGGCTTTTGTAAATTAAATGTGAATCATACTGGAGGTTGTTGATAAATGTCTTTTATGTACAATATATACTGTGAGAGTAAAATATTTTATATGCTCATAGCTATATTTATACATACTGAAACTCTGCCAACATTTATTCTATACCCTATTCTACATCAGTTACACTGGGTCCCCATCCCTGAACGCATTCAGTTTAGAATCCTCCTCCTTACATTCAAAGCTCTGCACGGTCTTGCACCTCCCTACCTAACTGAACTCCTACACTCATGCTGCCCCACTCGTACACTCCTACAGTCCTCTGATGCAGGACTCCTTTCCACCTTTCCCAAGTATATATGGGTCTCTGTAGGAGGCAGGTCCATTAGTGTCATGGCCCCAAAATTATGGAACACTCTAGCTCAGTCTCTCCATCTCTGCTCTTCACTTTCCTCTTGCAAATCAGAACTTAAAACATACCTCTTTTCTCAACATTTCTTATAACATCTCTTCATATTCATTGTTGTTAATTCATGTGTAGAATGTGTCAATTAATGTTTTTTTCCTCCATCTTTATTGTTATTCTAAAGGGACCTTGAGTCTGTGAAAGGCACTATATAAATTAAACTTATTATTATTATTATTATTATTATTATTATTATTATTATTATTTTATCACTGTTTTTGTTGCATAGGTAATAACAGTTTCAAAACCTTTTATGTAGTTGCACTCCCATGTCAAATATGAGTGTATATAGTTATTAGGAAGGTGTCTCTCTGTCTGTTTGTGTAACGCGTGGTGGCCCGAGTGCCGCAGGGCGAGGGGCAGGATGCACAGACTCCAGCGACTGGGACGTACATTTATTGACATAAACACGGAACGATAACGGCACTCACAAGCATTACAAACGTTAATACGAACATGAGACATTAAACAAACATGAACACAGTTAACAATAACAAAAACATGTAACATTACCATGATACAACAACACACCACATTACGTCAACAAGTTACATCCACAATGACCAACACTCTGCACACTTTGACACAGTTTTAAATACATACAGACAAACAAGGTGCAGGTGTGTGCAGGTGTGGCAACAAACAGATCCTCCCACTACACGTGGCTGGCGGGAGGCAAGCGCTCTGTGACAATCTGTCTGCCTGCACCCAGATTTTATCAATATATTCACTTAAATGATTTTTGTATATCTGTGTGTTGTATATTTTACAGTTGACTTGAAATGAGAATTGATTTTAAGAATTGATTACAGCCCGATACTGTAATCTGTTATAGTTCATGAAAAGTAAATGCCATTAGTCATTGCAGCATTTATGTTTGATGTTATTTTTATGGTGTCTCATGAAATATTACGTTTACAGGGTCTGAAACACATTTAACATGTAAGGAGAAAATTCTGCTTCAAGAATGACCAAGCATAGACGGTTTCGCACTGAAATTCCCAAGAATGTTACTTGGGAAGACAGTTAATGGCAAAACTCTACACTGAGCTGGCTGTATTCCCAGAATGTTAATTAGATAATCAAATCACATCAATTTAGATAATTAATTCACAACTGTGTGTGTGTGTATGTGTGTGTCTTTTTAAGATAGACATGAATAACTACAAGATCTCAGCTCTACACTGAGTCTATAGAGGATTTTAAAAGCACTCAAATCTGCTCAAAGTCAGATCAATCCAAAACCATGGACTACAAGACAAGGGTTGTTTTCCAGTCAGGGCTGGCACATGCCTGCCAGTGACCACCCCCTCCAGGAGCAGCAGGAGCAGCTGGAATACTGCAATACATTGTCTTGGGCCAAAGTTAACAGCACTGCACTTTGCAAATTCTTTTTCCCACACATCAGCAAATTACACTTATGCAAAAAAGAACATTTTAGTCTCTGATGAGAGCAGCAGACCACAGTAGTGCCCCATTATATTTTAGTTCATTGGTATTCTTTAAATAGCTATTTTATTTTATAGAGTAGGAAATTTCTGTAATTTGAAAAGAAATGGTCACTGATTACATTCTAGTTAAATAATACATGATCAACGTGCTTAAATTGTTTCAGGTTTCTAAATGAGTGATGTTTGTCCTTTTAAAAAAATTGCCAACAGTAAAACTGGTTTAACTAAAAAAAAAAAATTTCTACTGTACATCCACAGTAATGTGGTTTGTTTGCTACTGCAGGACTTCTGAATTCAGGGTTGCATTTACAATAGGAGATTATTACAACTTGTATTTGTTTTATTTGTCTTGAGTATAACAGTAGCAACTTAATCCAAAAGCTTCAGCTGCAGCAGACAACATGTAGAAATACTGAATAAAACAACATGTTAAAATGGTTCAGTAAAGGAAACACAACCCTGGCACTGCTTATGCAGTTCCTTCTCATGCTTGCAAATAGTGTGTTTATCCAAATCACTTCCAATAATACTCCTGGAGTTTAACCCTAAGGAAAAAGCTGAAGTGAACAACCAAAGCTCTCTTGCATTTATTCAGATGTACTACCCATTTTCTTTTTCTCTCTAGATGACTTTGGTGCAGGTGTTGTTCACGGATTAAAAAAAAAAAAAAAACATGGATAAAAGGATGAGCCGCAAAACTCAGAAAACTCACAAATTGTGATAATGAAAAAAACCACCATATGCACTCATAGAATGCTGTGCCATAAGCATTGAAGGAGTATAAATAATACACGGAACACTGGGTTAAATGAATAACAAACATAATATAAAGAAAAATTTAAAGGCCCGCACACATTTGATATTTGAAAGGCTAGCAAGAGTAAATATTAAACGAATGAATGAGACTAAATGCCACCCGGCCCTGCTGGCATTTATTTATTTATCGTTGAAGGAGTCCAAACAAAATATATCCTTTAATATGGGATTCCAGTACTTAAAAATAAAATGGAACCACTTAGATCTATAGAGCAAGCTGAAACAAACACTTGCTCTTAGAAAAACTTATAAATATACTCATCATTACATTATGGTTGTGGAGGCCTTCCTCATCACTGAAGACTTCATCAAATATTTTTCATGTAATTATTTCAGGATTAGCTGTAAGTAGTGATCATGTAGCTTGAAACATAAATAAATCTCATTTAAAATGAACAAATTAAAACATGGAAAAAAATGTTACTGCAAAAACACATGCAATACCACCACATCCCACACACAGTGTTTGAAGAGCACTGAGATTGAGTATCTGTCATGTCCAGTTAGGTTTCTTTGTCGGCTGCTGGCCTGGGGTGGTGTTGACAGCAACCTGTCAGTGCTTGGAGTGGGGGAGCATGAGCCTTGGGGCTGATACAGACAGGGCTAGAAACCCAAAGTGGAGCATCACCCAGAGTTCACCCCTGGAAAAGAGGCAGCTTTTCTCAAGGCTACTGCATGTGGAGAGTGGGGTTGGGTGGGGGAGTGTGGGGGATGGTGGGGGCAGAGCTCCTTTGTTCCAGCTTGAAGCTATATCTGCCCTGTTCTAACCAGGCCACTACAACATATGCTGGCTGAAATTGCAGTGGCATAGGTTTGTGGTATCAAAATTAAAAGCAATGCGGAACTGAAAGAAAACATTTCTTTACACCATTATTTTTTTCAACATTTCTGTCTGCTTCTCTTTCTCACCCCACCTTGATATTCTAGATGTTATATGTTTCGAATCCTTGGGTAATAAAGTGAAATACATTTTTAACTATGTTATAACTACGTAGTACTAGTAATAGTACAAGTAGTATTATCCAGTAGTACAAAGGCTGGCACAAATTTGAGCCTGTATGAATTCAGAAATACAGCAAATCCCTCAGATGGAAGTAGGCAACTTTGCACAAATAGCATATCCACAAGATCACACTCTCAGAAGCTCTATCTGCGATTTGTTCCCCAAGGAAATTTAGCACTCACCGCTCTTCTGTTATGTGCACAATGTGGGTTCACGCTGAGGCCGGAGGAACAGTGCTACTCTGTGCCTCTCAGTCCTCCCATAACAGATACGCTGGTGAATAAGCGATCAGAGATCACCACAAGAACATAATGTCTGTGATGGAACACTAAAGCCGCTGTCACCTCCGTTACACATCCCATGAGTGTGTCTTGCAGTGCTGGCAGGTAGCATGAAAAAAAAATAAAAAAATCAACGATGCTCCTTCCAGACTGCCTCTCTTCTGTTACCCACAGCAGGCTTCATTGTGCAAAGTCACGTTGAAGAAGCAAATTGCATTCCTTTGGAAAATAGCAACCATGTGAAAGCAGGCTCAGAGGTCAAGTAAGAAACCCAGTGCGGAACTCCTGATGCTTTTCACATACAGAATGAAAAAGTTCTGTCCTTAGAAATTCTATCTGTAAGGACTGAAATGGAAGCAGAAAGCTTGCTGACTGAAATATCTTTGAAAGGGAACATAGATATCATGTATGCAAAGTTTAAAACAAAGCAAATGCCCCTTCCACAACCATTCTTGACCAGACCCACCTAATTCATGCACTGTAACGTAAATGCATGCAGTAAATGGATAATTATTAGCTAGATAAGAACATTAACAATAGTTAGGCTAATAGGCCACACTATCACTTGCAAGCATATAAATACACACTCTCACATGCAGACAGTTTCAAAACAATACGATTTTGGTTTGGATTGGAAACACCTTTACTAATTATTTTCCATTATTTATAATGACTCACAATGAATGATTACATGTATAAATGAACATTTGCTTTTATTTACAATGCCCATATGTCAATTGTGCCAAACTGCAGGTTGAGGTCCAACACATTCTAACACTGATTAACTAGATTAAGTAGTCAGAATTAAATTTAACAGGTTAACAGAGCTCCAGGACTGGTACCTCTGTTTTGTGCTGCTTATTGAAAACAAACACTGTATGTTATGTGCAGCTTACCAAAAATGAACACTGTATGTTACATGCAGCTTACTGAAAACAAACACTGTATGTTATGTGCATCTTACCAAAAATGAACACTGGATGTTATGTGTATCTTACTGAAAACAAACACTGTATGTTATGTGCAGCTTAGCAAAAACAAACACTGTATGTACACCTGTCCTGAAAAGTGGAACCTAATGAATGATGAACCCTCATCCCCATCTGTCTCTAATGTCGAGCAGCCTGATGATTTAACTGTCTGTGGTTCGCATAATTATTTTATTGAACTAAAAAATGTTTATAAAAAATGCACAGTAGTTTTGTCTGGCTATTGCTCAAAAATGCATCTCTGCCAATTAGACACAGCAGTCCTAATCAAACTTCTGCCTTTTAGCTGAGAAGGGTTTCTTATTCATTGTTCTGGCTTGTGTATGCGTGCATGGGTGTCCATTTGTGTTTAGCAGACAGAGACAGCTAATCCCAGTTGACTATAAACTGCATCAAAGAACAGGCTAATTCGATAGAGGAGATTATCTTAGATTTACGGTGGGGACATCATCCAATCCCCAGTGGAAAATCAGGTGACAACATAAGACTGCGTGAACAGACATGTCTAAAACCAAAACCCTGACATCAGCATCACTGGAATCAATGCCACTTCAGGAAGCATGAAGACAAAATCTAATGATATATCACTCGTGAAAAATACCTCACCTCCACTGCCACCCCTCTCCTTTATTGACACACATACTCAGACACATGCTGCTGTAGCATTCGGCGACACAAATGCATTGGGTGGGAAGATGGCATGCAACAGATGAGTCTGTTCTGCCTGAGCCATGATATTATGAGTGCACATGCAGCACTTTAGCCAAGGGGAGTCTGCCACCGGGGAACACTAAAAGCAAATTCTGACCCTGTTGATCATCAATGATTCAACAGAAATCAGGGTTAAAAGAAGTGCACTGCCCAGCAAAAACATAATTCATACATAGGGAATTAGAGGTGGGACAATATCCACCATCAAAAAGTTTGAATTAGGCATGAGGACTTGCTCATGTGCCTGTCTACACACGTTAACGGCATTAACTCTATTACAGTGTGTCCCAGCGAAGCAACATATATGCAGTGGAGTCCAGGTTAGTATGTGTAGAGAGGGCTGGAAATGGATCAGGGTGCAGTCACCATGAAGGGGTGGGGGGGAGTGCAGACAAGCATGATCTAAATGGGCAGATGGTTCCCTCAGTTATTCCTTCACCCCTTCATAAGACTGACCATATTACATTAAATTGGCTGATGTCAAATGAGATTCACTCCAGTGTGGAACACATCCAATCTGAACAAGACACATTAGAGGCTGCAATTTGAGATCTGCTATTGTTATAAATCATATAGTAGCTTATGTTCAGAAGCCTAAGAAAACAACTTAATGTTTCAGGTCTTGTTTAACTCTACCATGGTAATGCAAAAAACTGCTGTGCACAAAACATGAAAAAAAATATTGAAAAATTATACCAATAATAAATTGCCTTATTAGCGTAAAAGCACTTTTAATACGTAAACCAGCAGAAATGACCCGTGTACCTCTGAGGGAAATTCTGAGTCACTTAAACCAGTACAATCCTGACAGTTTTAATAAATGGTCCACATTAATATTCATCACCATACATTTGATGTTAACAGAGCTTTGAATATGTAAGAACAAAAACTTTTTCCTCTTTTCCTCTGTGTCTCTCTCTCTCTCTCTCTATCTGAATTAATTTCTTCCAAATGTCTGGGGTTTTTATTAGTTTTTCAGGTGACAGCATCAAAAGGAATGCCTGTCTATCCATGCAAATGTGCTATGCCTCACATGCCTGTAGGCTGCATGGCACATTTGCACTTAGTAAGTGCTGTCAAACTTCAAGAAGCTTGCAGTTCCTTCAAACCTCTTTAATATTTTTATACCCCCTGCAGTGCACAGAAAATTAGCTGAAAATGGATCAGTGACACACTGTATACTGCTTGCTCAGAATGGGTAGGGGGATTATTACACACTGTATACTGCTTGCTTAGAATTCATAGGGGCATTATGGCACACTGTATACTGTCGGCTCAGAATGGGTAGGGGTATTATGCACAACAGTTAATAAAGATGTGGATACATCAATACAATCTATGAAGAATGTGTGATCTAGAAAATCTCACTGCACAAAATATAATAAAAGAGGAGAGTCTTTTTTTTCTTAAACAATCCCTCAGAGCAAGCATTAGGCACTTTTCATGTGGCCTATGAATGGAGTGAGGGAAAGGAAATGATTCAATCAAGCACCACATAGACCCCCAGCATGCCACTATGCTGTAGGTTTTACTACAAATGCAGATTCCACTGTGTTGTGATGTGCCCAAGAGCATGCTTGTTTGCTGGCAAGCATACCAAGTTATTCAAGAGGTCTGGAATGCTTGTACAAGACTCTGCACACAAAGATGAAACAAAAAGTGGAGATCAGTGGAGAAGAAGAGAAATGGAGAGGTTCAGCAAAGAATGAAGTGGAGAAAAATACAGTGGGGAAATGTTTAAGATGATGTGGGTATGATACCAGCTAATGATTACTTTCATTGTACCCCTAAGCAAAGAGTTTAACATGTTCCAAAGAGACTTTCACTGCAGTCAACTAAGCTGCTACAGGCAAAAACATTGACAAATGATGATAATTAAATGAAACTGGGTATGTTGGTGCACTCAAAGTTATCACATTAAAAGCCTACCTGCCTGATTATTCTTATTATTCAGGATCAGTTACTAAGAGGAAAAAGTTCTGCCTCAATTAATTACATATAAAACACATCTACTGTAGTAAATGATGTTTGTGCCACAATGTCAAAATAAAGTGATAACAGTCAAATCTGAAGATAAATGACCACACAGTGCAGAAGACACTGTCAAAAATCAAGTCACATTCCCTAAAAAGAGAGAGGGAAAGTGATGACAGAAAAATTATCAATCCTATTAATATTCACCAAGCCATGATGCGAAAATAGATTACTTCTTTTTTCACCTCAAAAATACTGATTAAAAGATAAGACAGAAAAAAAATGAATGGATCTTAGAATAACCTTGAAGCTATTCCAAGTCCTCTCCCTGTAGTAATGTGAGATTTATCATCATGCACATAGACAGACATATTTTACACTATGACAGACTAGCTCATAAGATCTTGCACCAGTAATGTTTTCAATACCCCCCTCCCGATGAGGAGTTCTTCAATCTCCAGTTTGGCTGCAACAATTAAGCACTTCCTGTCCCTTGTTCCTCCTCACAAGATCTCATTTAAAAATCATTACTGAAAGTAAACATTCATGCTATTTCAAGTAGAAATGTGTATGATTTATACACAGGTGCCAATGTGAGTATGTCATGATGTGGTTAATAGATGCAGAGCGATTTCTGCAACTGAGTGATCTCCATGGCGAATGAAATTGCTTTCATGTGGTGGCTTCCTGTCATTGCCATATTAAAACTCAAGGTTACCCTCAAGAAGAAAAAGGATATCTCTTTTGGTGTGTATATTTATTTTGCATCCATGTCCTTTTTGAGCATGAATCCAAGTCAAGTTCCAATTTAGTTATTGGCTAAAGTAAATCATTAAGAATTGAATTAATTACTATTTTAATTACTCAGAAATATATGTTACCATTTGCAGAAAAGGCTAAAACACTAAAAGGAAAACAAGGAAAACAAAATATAAAGTTTGCTTGGTCCTCTTAAGTCTCCTTCAAACCTTAATGATGACCCCCAAACAGCATTTTTTTTTTGCAAAAGGGACCGTTAAAATTAGTGAATTTTATACATTCAACATCATATATTTATATTAATATTTATAGGGTTGAGCTATGTCCTTGTCACGATCAGTCCCTCCCAGCTTCCGTGTTCCGTGTTTTCCCTGTCTTGTGTTTTTTAGTTCCCTTCCATAGTTTGGTTTTGTCCTCCCCTCATTTGATTTTCAACACCTGTCCCTCGTTTAGTTGATTGTATTAAAGCCCTGCTTTGTTCCCTTAGTTTTTGCTATTCATTGAATGTTTATTTCGTATGGTTATGTTCCTTTGTACTCCGTGCCTTTGTTTATCCTAGCTTTCTTATTTCTTACCCCGAGTATTTCCTAGCGTCTTTTGTTTTTGCCTGCTTTCCGTTTGCCTTCGTGTGTTTTTGTTTGTTAATCATGTATTACCGTACTCTCCATGTTGGTAATATGACCCTGGACCATTATAACGACTCTGATTCTGGATTTGCCCTGAATAAATCTCACTTTACTCTGCTCATGCGTGCGCCTCCTTACCGCTCACAGTTACAGAATGAACAGCCCAACAAGGATGCAGCAAGAGAGCGAGACGATCGGAGGTAGTTGTTCCGCTGGGACGAAACTCCGGCTGTTTCCAAGTTTGTTACATCTCAGCGTCACCAAACCAGAGGCAGCAAATTCCCTGGCGCTGTGGGTACACGGGCATCTTGTCATTCTCGGAAAAAGCAGGGTCACGTTTATTTTGATGACGATGAGATCCCAGGTAAGTGCCAAGAGTCTACCCATCTTGACCAACGCTGCAGGGGGGAGCGGCCTGCATCACAAGATGTGAGTAGGCGGAGTGAATGCACAGACAATCCATGGCTAGGCACTCGGTGTGCACTAAAGTACAAATGAGAGCTTCCTATTGCTCGTGTGAGCCTTGGGAGCTGCCGAGATGGGTCTGTGTGTTCCTCCAGGGTCACCCAACTTGTACCTGTGGCTAACCCGCAAGCCACCCAGCCTGCTCCAGTTCCTGTTCCCGGCGTGAGAGATGCCACCCGTCCTGATCTGGGTACTGTTCTTGGCATGAGAGACGCTGCCCGTCCTGTTACCAGGTCTGTTCCTGTAACCACGCGTCTGGACCTGCCACTGCTGAAGCCCACAGCCGCGCCCTCAGACCCGCCGCCACTGTATGCCACAGCCGCACCGCCGGACCCGCCACTTTCTGTTCCTGGAGTGGAAGAAGTCAATCCACGAGCCCCTGTGCCTCATGCCAGGCCTGTCCCTGTGCCTTGTGCTAGACTTGTCCCATTAGTTGCTCCTCAAAGCCCTCCTGCTGCCTCCGCCCATGGGTTCCCATCCATCCTGCCCCCGGCCTGTGTCTCCTGTTCCCTGTATGCCTCCTGTGTCTCCGTTGTTGCCTGCTCTACTGCCCTGTTGTTTTTGCCTTCACCGTTGCCTGGTTTTGTTTTTGCTCCTGTTGTGTTGTCTGTGCCCATTCCAGTTTCTGTGTCTCCCTTTGTTTCTATCCCTGTGCCCGTCCGTGTATCTGTTCTGGTGCCCATGTCTGTTTTTGTCCCTGGTCCTTTGTCCCTGGCCTGGTCTGTTTTGCATTTTTGTACTCCTCATCCTCCCTCCCGGCACTCTTTTCTCGCCCTCAGTCTGTTTTTGGTTCTGCTCCCGCTTCCGCGTCCATTCCTGCTGCTGTTTCTGCTCCTGTTCCTGTTGCTTCTTTTCCTGTTGTTCCTGTTCCTTTGGTTCCTGTGTCTATTCCTGCTTTTGCTCCTGCTTCTTGTCCTGTTCGGTCTTCTCCTGTTGCCCCAGTTCCTGTGTCTGCTCCTGTTCCTAGTCATGTCTCTTGTTTGGGCCCTGTTTCTGCTCCTGTGTCTCATCTGGGTCCTGTCCCTGTTCCGCGTCTTGCCGGTGCTGTTCCAGTTGGTGTTTTGGCCTAGTCCTGTTTTGGTGGTTCCTGTTGTGTGTTTGTTTGTGTGTGTGTGGTGTGTTTGTTTTGTGTTGTGTGGTTTTTTTTGTTGTTTTTTTTTTGGGGGGGGGGGGCGGTATTGTCATGATCAGTCCCTCCCAGTTTGTGTCTTCTGTGTTTTCCCTGTCTTGTCTGTTTTTTAGTTCCGTTCCATAGTTTCATTTTCTCCTCCCCTCATTTGAATTTCAACACCTGTCCCTCATTTAGTTGATTGTATTTAAGCCCTGTCTTGTTTCCTTAGTTTTTGTTGTTTATTTCATATGGTTATGTTCCTTTGTACTCCGTGCCTTTGTTTATCCTAGCTTTCGTATTTCTTAGCCCAGAGTTTTTCCTAGTGTCTTTTGTTTTAGCCTACTTCCTATTTGCCTTCGTGTGTTTGTTTGTTAATCATGTATCCCTGTACTCTCCATGTTGGTAATATGATTCTGATTCTGGATTTGCCCTGAATAAATCTCGCTCTTCTCCACACATGCGTCCACCTCCTTACCGCTCATGGTTGTAATCCTTTGGTATTGAGGGGAATGAAGATTGATGGGATTATTTGGCCTTGAACAACGAGTTGCAGTGGATCATGTGGCATTTCATAATAAAAGCAAACGTTATCATCCTGCAGCCTGGCCCCATAGGAGTCCTACAACAAGCTCCACTGAGTCTTCTACTCTAGACTAAGGCCTCTCTACTTGAAGTAGGTCTCACCTTCACACTGTAAAAGCAATGGCCTTGAACACACTACTGGTATCAGTGATTTAGTGCTTTTGGTTTGAAAGCACTACATGCATCTAGGGACTGAGCACTTTTATCAAACTCTCCCAAGTTGTTATAATTCACTACCTAATTTGGGAACCTGTGCTGCTATATGAGCCTACCCTTTCTGCTCTAGCCACTGAGTTCTGATTTACAATGTATATTCAAGTTTTAAAGCAAACCCTGCAGTGCAGTTTTCCAGACACTAATTCTTTAAAGCAGCACTATGCAAGATTGTTAAAACTGAAATAAGTCACATTACTGAGTCAGGAGAAGAAAAAAAAATCTGCTAAAATGTGTCCCCTTCTGTTACTGCGAGTCACCCTTTAAAGCTTGATGTATTCATTTGTAAGTCAGAGCACTTAGGTCGGATATGGTGGGAATTTTTCAGACCACGTCAGCAGTCTTTAGTCAGTTGTCTCATGCAGAGGCTCAAAAAGGTCTTGCTTGATGGGCTGGTTATATATGAAACATTATTGGGGGCGTAGCTCACAGTGCTGATCTGTACAGTGCTGAATGTTAGTGAATGGAAGATGAGAGAGAGAGAGAGAGAGAGAGAGAGAGAGAGAGAGAAACCACTGAATATGGAGACATCAAAATGGTAAACCCAATAGTCTTCTGTGGCGTCACCTATTAAATGCCAAAGCAAAAAATGTAGAACTGAAGAGAGCCAGTAAACTAAAAGAGAAAGTGATTTGAGCTAAGACCAGAATAAACATTGCCTTGGCTTTTCAGAGGTAACAGCTCTGTGACCTGTAGAGGTTCAGGATTGAGTTGGCTTTTTTTTTTCTTTTTTTTTTTATAACTACTGAACAGGTGAGTTTTGCTGGTGGTTTGCTAGCTAGCTATCAAAAATAGCCAATTTATTAATATTTAGCCAATTACTTTGCTAACAGGGTCTTTTTTTTGCTTCAGACTATGTCCTTTGTTGTTTGACAAACCAGGCTAGCCATTATTTTCAGATAAATATCAGTGCTACAGTTTATCATTGTGTCTAGCTATGCATTTTACTAGCTATACTAGCTATGCATTTTCATCACAAAAAGTAGTTTTCTTCTGAGTTTGTCTGAGCCTGAATATCTGGAGAATACATGTGTGATGATTAGTTAGCTAAACTATAAACTAGAATAGTATCCAACTCTCTGGCTTCTTTTTCTCCTCTCTCTTCAGACAAAATTCTTCAACTCTTAACTTCCAGCAATCCTACTACATGTCTGCTGGATCCCATTTCTTCCACTCCATTCCAGACAATCTCAAAAGATCTGCTCCCTTTCATCTTTGTCATCAACAACTCCTTATCCTCTGGACATGTACCAAATGCATTCAAAACTGCCAGAGTGGTACCAATCCTCAAGAAGGCCACACTCGACAGCTCCAATATAACCAATTACAGACCAGTATTACTTCTCTCCTTCAAATACCATGCTTCAAGTCTTATGGAATACAAGCACAGAGACTTTTCTCTGTCCTGGCTCCTAGATGGTGAAACAAACTTTCGCTTGCTGTCCAGACAGTAGAGTCCCTTTCAGTCTTCAAACGCAGACTGAAAACCCATCTATTTGTAGATTATTTAAATGACCACTGACCCTGCTCCTATGTTAACTAAAATTCTAGTACTTAAAGCCAAAAATGGACCAGCCCCTCCATACATGATGTCAATGGTCAAAGCCCAATCCGTAGCTCAAGTACTTCAAACCTCAAGTACAGTTCAGCTTGAAATACCATGCTACAAGTCTCATGGAATATAAGCAAAGAGACTTTTCTCTGTCCTGGCTCCTAGATGGTGAAATGAACTTTGTTGAATAACCTCTAGTAGGGAGGGGAAATTATGTTAAAATGCTATTTGTCGACTACAGTTCAGCATTTAACACTATCATCCCCTCCCTACTCACTACTAAGTTGGGGGATCTAGGACTGCATACAGCCCTGTGCGACTGGATCTCCAACTTCCTAACAGACAGACCACAATCAGTACGGGTGGGCAACTGCGCCTCATCCACCCTCACCCTCAGCACTGGAGCTCCTCAGGGTTGTATCCTAAGCCCCCTGCTCTACTCACTGTACACCTACGACTGCACAGCCACTTCCAGCTCCAACATCATTGTCAAGTTTGCTGACGACACCGTTGTCATGGGTCTGATCTCGGACAACGATGAGAGGGCCTACCTGGAGGAGATTAAACACCTGGAAAACTGGTGCCAGGAAAATAATCTCCTCCTAAATGTCAGTAAGACAAAGGAGCTGATCGTGGATTGCAGCAAGAAGCAGGAGCGGCACTACCAACCTGTGAGGATCTGTGGAACCACGGTGGAGAGAGTAGATAGTTTCAGGTACCTTGGAGTTCACATCTCGCAGGACCTGTCCTGGTCCCGCCATACCAACTCCCTGGCAAAGAAGGCTCGTCAGCGTCTTTACCACCTCAGACGCCTAAGAGACTTCAGACTGCCCTCCAAAGTACTGCGGAACTTCTACACCTGCACTATCGAGAGCATCCTCACGGGGAACATCACAGTCTGGTTTGGGAATAGCACCAAGCAGGACAGACAAGCACTCCAAAGGGTAGTGCGTTCAGCAGAGCGCATCACTCACACGGAACTTCCTGACCTGCAGACCATCTACTACAAGCGGTGCCAGACCAAGGCCAGGAAAATTGTGAAGGACCCCGCCCATCCCAACAATAGACTCTTCTCTCTGTTGAGGTCAGGGAGGCGCTTTCACTCCCTGAAGACCAAGACAGAGAGGCTAAAGAGGAGCTTCTTCCCACAGGCCATTCGGGCCCTGAATCAGGGAAACTGATAAACTGTGGGTACCACCACCACCATGTAACATAACTATATATCTGTACATCTGTATATATAGATTTATACTCAATTACCTTGTTACACAACAACTGTAGATATGTTATTATACAAAATGGATCTGTACATTCTGTAGATTGTGTACATATATACCCAACCATATTACACCTGCACTGTACATTCTGTAGATTGTGTACATATATACCCAACCATATACATTGTGTATATAATCATAATACACATATATTGTACATACACTGTTAATATATTTTGTACATACATAGAATATATATATTTATCTTGCATATATATATTTTTCTCTATGCACCCCTGTTTTCTTTTCCTCAGTTTGGACAGAGCACTCTCCACCATTTCACTGCGAGTTATACTGTGTATGACTATGTACGTGATGAATAAACCGAACTTGAACTTGAACTTGAACTTATTCTTTAATGCATTGATTGTTGAGAGAGCTTTTGTATTTTGCACTTCTAGGCATCAGCATTGATCCCTGTATTTCAACAGTATTCTAGTTCAATGGTATCTTGGATTCTGACCTACAGGATTGGCTTGGATGTGTTTTATGAGTAAATAACAAAGCACTTTTGTAAGTCACTTTGGATAAGAGCATCTGCTAAATGCATTAAGTGTAAATGTAAATATCCTGAATTTCTGCATTGTTCTCATGAAACTAATCCTGGTGCTGGTATAAGGTGTGGCCAGTGATCTCATATTTCATAGATAGCATTTGTGCGATCTCTCCACTGCTGTTCCAACACTTGCATCAGTGGAAGTCAGGCCTTCGAGCCAAGCAAAGAGGCATTCCTGAGGCATTCCCTGCTTATCGTTAGATGCTTTTGGAATTTTGAAGGAAGGTGAATGTCCATTATGGTCCAAAGCAGGTGGTGGTCTGACGATTAATGTTCTCATCTGCAGCAAAAGTTGTTGTACAGGTGCTGATAACGATAGCCAACTGGTTGTTCTTCAGATGGAGGAAAAGGATCATGAGGCATTCATTGATACTGACAGTAGGGTAAATGAGTCAGATTATGATGTTTTTCTTCATAGCAAAGCCAACTCCATGAATGCGTTGGTAATTGGCCATTAGTCTTTTTCAAAAGAAGGTGAAGCTGCTGTCGTCAATTTTTTGTAAATTATAAATGTCATATCTTGCAAGTTCTCTTAATTATGGCAGTCCTTCATTTGGGATGGTCATTCTTACTATTGTTTATAAGAGAACAAAATTGATTTGGTTTCGTTTTGACTGCAAAAAGGTGATTGTGCGAGGCAAATTAATCCAGCAAGGACAAAGAAATGGCCAATGTTTAAGACATGTGCAGGTTTGTGTCTGGGCACCTCCGGATTCAGTTATGTCCCTTTCACCACTAGCTCATCACCACAAGTCTTTATGGAAGAATTGAGGGGGGGGGGGGCACCTTGAGGGGAGCCTGTGAGTGAAAACCGGTGGGGAAGCCAAGGTTTAGGGAGCATCCACTTGATCTTGATCCAGTAGAATGGGAGGCCACTATGACTGGAGGTCACTGCAGCCTTCTTCCAACTAACAACGATCCAGCACATATCAATGGCAGACAGGCAGAAGAAGACACACTGTCTAAATGGCTGTTATGGCAACTGGATAAGATTTTAAAAAATCAATTGTCATTACTTAGTACATGGCAATGAAATACAGCTTCTTTTGGAAGCTGATGTCAGAGCACAGGGTCAGCCATTATACAGCATGCCTGTAGATGAGAGGGTTAATTAAGCAACTTGCTAAAGGGCCCAATAATGCTTGCATAGCTGAGCCAGGAGCCAAACACACCAGCCTTCCTATTAGTAGCCAAAAGTCCTACCGACAAAGTTACCCCTGTCAGGACCAAAACAGTAGTCATATATAATATATCCTGAGAGCACATGACTGTACTAGCAATCATCAGATAAATCTACACAGGAATGCAGCACAACCCACATTACAAAATGTCCTTCCGTACATTTTATGCACTTAAATATTTCCATCAGAGATGTTGCCAATTCCCCAAACTTACACAGTACAGCTTTACATACCCAGAAATCTGTACCTGTGCTTTATACATAATGGTCCTTGGAACTACCATGAGTCTATTCAAAAGAGAACACATTTTTATTAGATTACTCTAACATTATGTCATTTGTGTCTTGATTACTTTTTCAGTTAGAGTCTGGTGTCACACTGTCATTTATGGACTCACTGTAGCACTAGTATGCCCTGACCCTGAACTAGCATCACTCCCAGCAACATCTGTGCTTTAGGCAGAGGACAGCTGTTCTGCCTGTTCTGCTTGAGTAAAGTACCAATAAGGGCTTGGTTATATGTGGGAAAAAAAAGTATCATCTGCAGACAAGGGGGAAATCAGAACACATATTTCATATCTTTACCTAGCATCTATACATTTCCATGTTACACTATCTGTATAGTCATGGAGACATGATTTACAAGCTGAATTTGCTCTTGCTCTCGTATTGTAAATTACACATTTGGCAGAAGTTATAATTCTGGTAAAAAACTAAAAATCTGTTAATTACAGTTTATGAATAATGTCATCTTGTGCATTTTTATGAAATGCAAAATGAACAAATGTAGCATAAGCTGTTGCTCATGCATGTTACATAGGCTAATACTTGGTCTGTGCACTAATGCTTATCATGTTGGCAAGCACTAAAGGGGTTTGAGTAAAGCAGAAGCACTGCCATGTCTCAATATCCCTCTTTACTCAGATATGCTTCTCACACTCAATATAAATAAATAAAAGAGCTAAGTAAGCACCAAGATGAAAAAAATCAAGCTCAGTTTCCACAAGTGGAGCTAGTTACCACTAGCAACACTGAGCCAAACTAAAGTTCTGATATTGTTCTCTCTCTCTTTCTAAATAACATACAATATATTAGACTCTTATATACATATTTGTAAATATAGCTGCAGCAATGATTTATTGTACACAAATGCATATTTCTTCAACCACACAAAATCGAGCAAGTTATCATGAGACATTTTCTGTACATGTCCCCTGCTAGATTGATGAATCTTGGTGAATCTTTTTGTTTGTTTTTTGTGTTTGCATCTTGGTAGCTGACGAGTGTCATTGTCCATTGATTTTAGATTATTATTGATTTTTTTTTTTTAAGGCAGTGCAAGCATTCACACTAAGGTAGCTGTTTCCTCTCTAACTCCAGGACAGACACTCTCTTTATGTCTTTCTCTTTCATTCTCTCTTTGTCCTCACTATGAGAGCACTCTGTCAGGGGGATTGCAATTAACAATTATGGCAAACACCAAAAAACAAAACACACAAGACCTTTTTTTTATTTTGCACCCTGCCAGCATTAGTGCAGAGCCTCTGTCTCCAATGTGCTGAACTGCTGGCTGCTGCCACAGCTATAACTACCACTTATCACACTAATTGACTTTCTCTTGTAAAATGTAATGCACACTTGGGTTCAGGTACTAGAGTTTTTTCCAAATGGCTTCCATCAGCTGCAATGAGCTTTATATTCCCTGTACATCTGACTGCCTTGCAATATGCTAAAGCCCCTTTTTACTCACAGCTGTTATTTATATTGGCACCCAAATATTTTACATGGAATCATGAATTGGGAGTGGGGCTGTGAGGGGGTGGGGGTGGAAGTTAGGATGCTCTAAGAACAAATAATAATTTTCAAGAATAGCTTATTCAGTACTACTTCACATTATCTGCATTGACAAATCATACACAGTAGCTATATCCAGAGTTCATCTGACCTTTGCAAGCACTTTTAAGGTAGACTTGTGTTAGAAAAATTCAACAACCCTGACTACCCACTGGTCAACCACAAATACACCAGTTCTATCAAGCCAGAAATATTTAGATAGATGGGAATTGATTTTTTCAATCAGTACTCTGAAGGGCTTGCTGAAAATGGAATCAGGACTCTACATTGACTCTACATTGGTTTTTTGACAGTGCGCAATAGCAACAACTGTATAAGGAGCAAATTATAAAGTGACATTAGGCCAGAGTCATCTTTAACTTTCAAAGATGGTCGTTCAAGGATCTCAGATAATGTTATATTGATGTTTAAAGTGTATCATTGCCCATCTCTTTCTGCCTTCAGAAAAATGTTGAAAAATTGAAAAATGAGAAGGTACAAATCTCCACACACATCTCCACGTCATCACAAACTTGATGAAACTTGCAGTTATATTTGTGCAACTAAACATGCTTGACCCCTTTTACTCTCAAATTAGTTGACCAATAGTAAAGCTATTGCTGGTAAATTAAAGAGGAAGTTTAATTTATCCAATCAAAGCAGAGTGGCTGCTGTCACACAAACCTTTTGTCAGCAATTGGTAACCGCCTACAATTCTCGTCATCATGGCGTTTTCCCAACGGGTACCGTTGGAGAGCTAGGTGTGATAATACTTATTGCCAGATGAGCTAAGCACAGTGTAACTAGAACATATCCATGTGCCAAGCTTCCTCTTGAGATTTTCACTGAAGTGATGTCTTTACATACTACTGGTCTTTCATCCATATAGACAGTTTTCTACAATTCCTTTACACAATTTCTCATTTTCCCATATCATGTTGTTCTGCATCCCAGATAGTTTCTTTTGAGCTTTATTTGACACGACTCCTTTTCTATGTCACAAGTGCCGCAAAACCATACACTTTCGAATCTTTTATGGCAACTTTTAACTCTCATCATGGAAAGTCTTTGGACCGCAGCCATAATAAATAGGTAGCCTGTCTTGCTCATCTGATCCTTCTAGACCTGGTTGCAACTTCAAAATAATGTCTATAATATGGTTTGTACCTACCTATTTTAAATAACACTACTAGGACAACTGACAACAAATACACATTTTTGTATCTTGTATGTGTATATCTTCACCATTGTTTTGCAGCCTCCCTCCCACATAGTGCCCCTATGCAATGCATATGTTGCATCTACACACTGCAGTTTTGCGCCTATGGGTAGCAGGCTGGTTTATGACGGATTCATATATGATCACTGACTGAGGATTGACTTGAGTGTCTACAAGAGACTACTTATGAAATCCACTTCCCATTCATTAACAGTGATGATAACAGCATTACTGTTGCTTACAACAACATTGATGTTTTACACAATAAGTATTGTGGTGCATGTTCTCTGTTTTTGGCAGAATTCTTATGCATTTTCCATTCATGATCAAGTTTTAATATGTACTAAGCATAAAAACCAATAACGTTGGTCAGTGAACTTATAATAGTCATCTCAATAATGCACATAAATTGATGCAATCTATATCTAATGGCTGTCAATGAAGGGCCTTCTCTAACTTCTCCATTGCTAAAACATCCCTGCTTAAAATCACCTGAAAGATGATCATGTTATTAGACTATCAGATATCCCTGATCTTAAGCAAACCTTAAGCATAAGGTTTAATAGCTGGTCTGATGTTGAACTGTTAATGTATGCTTAGGTTTAGAGGTCCTTTAATTAGTATGAGTAGTTTTACATAGGTCACACAAAGAAATTACTAATGCACAGCATCCTCAGTACAAGGCAAGCTCCCTGCAGAATTCTAATCCCTCTTCTTTGCCTAGGGAAGCATGTGGGCATCTCCTGACATACCCATGAAGATGAGTAAAATGGAGATAAAGTGTCTGAGTCTTCCATGTTGGTACAAAAATATATGTGGCCTTACCATAAGACTCATAAGAATTTATGATAAATTTGAAATCTGAAATAACTTAAATGTTGTAGGATAGACAGAGAAACTGTAATTATATTGCTCTTGGTAACCTAAATTAACAAACAAACAGATAGCTAAAGTTCTCTAAGTATGACCTTCTGGTGTAATTTAACCCATGCCTATAGCTTAGCTGCATTAACATTAGCTAGTTGTAGGTTGCACATCTAACCTTACATTAAATCCTACACTAAACTAAACATTACAGTAGCAATTATACACCTAGTTAGCCTCTTTGTGGGCTAATAGATTAACTATCTGGTTAGATCAACTCTAACCAGATCAAATCTAGCAAGTTGTAGGCTGCACATTTAACCTTACACTAAATGCTACACTAAACTAAACATTACACTAAACATTACACTAAACAATTAAACACCTAATTAGCCTCTTTGTGGACTAATAGATTAACTGTCTGGTTAGATCAACTCCCTGAGCAACAGCTAATGATTAGTTACTATATTAAAGGTGTCATTTTGACTCTATTAGCATTACACTTTCTGCTTGCCTGATAAAATTAGTGACTCAGCTCTAACTATGTTGACCATATTAATAAATTCCACTTGGCATTTTGTGCTGCAGAACAACATCTGGGAAATAAATGAAACAGATCAATGTCTTACTTAACATAACTAGCTAACTATGCTGCGATTTGACTGGTTAGCTGGTTATCACTTGGCTACAGGGCTATAAAGCTATAGTTTTATTGTAAAGCTGAAATATTGCTCAGTATATTTAATGCAATCAACTACTCTCCAAAGTGAGCATTTTGTACTTATTTTATACTAACATTGTACTTAACCCATGTGGTAATAACTATTCACAAATATTCAACTCCTTGTGCCCCTCAGGATGTCCCTTATTGGTGACAGCCACTCAGTGCTTTGACCGGATAAGCAATAACCTTACTATTGCAAATCTAATTCAGTGGCAAAATGGGGTCAATAATATACAGTTAAAAACAGCAAGATTCAGGCCATTTGTGACCATCCAAGATTCAGGCCATTGTTTCAGTAGCTCAAAATCTTTCTGGCCTTTCTTTGACTCCATACTCCCCTCTTTCCCCCTGACTACACCACAATTAATTCAGCCCTTGTATAGCTATAGTCACTTAAAGCCACAGTCATAAAATAGTATATCTAGCAGGACAGTTTTTGGGTTGTAGCAACAGAATTATAAACCTGGCCTACACACTGAGATGTGTATGTTCACCATGAATTTGTTCAGTAAATTCAGAAGAAATCATAACTAACACACTGGCTCATATTTCAAGTATTTTTGATAAATGTTCACAAGGGAACAAAGTGTGACACTGTAAAAAAAAATCAGTAAAAATCAGTAAAAAAAGAACCCCAAAAAAACAGCTTTCCCCTTCCTCTTGTACACTCCCTATGGCTCTCAAGCAGTACTGTTGCAGATGTTTTGTAATTCTTAAATTGAGTGTATACCCTGTGCAGTATACCCTCATTGCTAAAGAAGCAAAGGCTCAAATCTGCTACAGTAAGAGCTGAATGTACAGTACGCTGCAGCATGAAGGTGTGTAAACCTGCTAGTAAATCAGCCCTCGGCAGCAGGAGGTGGCAAATGAAAGTGTCTCCAGCTGCACAGTAGTTATCTTTGAACACCCTCCTCACTCCACACTGTGACAACACACACACACACACACACACCTGCAGCATATTGTTCACACCTGTGAGGCTTTCGGCAATCCATAAAAGAGAGATAAGAAATGAACTTTATAAAAAAGTTAAGGCCACAAATATTCATTTGTGTAGAGATTTCTTCCTCATACTGTTTAATGCTGTTTTTGTGGATTTTCTTTTAAAGATTACATAAAAACTGAATATGAGTTGCCAAAAATGTGTGTGTTTTTTTTTTTTTTTACTCAGTTGGTTAACACATGTTAATTACTGTGAATATTGCCACAACCAGTGATAAAATTTGATTTGGATATCATGCTGGCCCTTTTTTTGCAAGACAAAATGAAAAATGTCAAAGCATTATCTCACTCAAGCTGGAGTTGATCCCTTTGCTGGATAAACATTTAAAATATTTATACTTCCATGAAAAATTATATAAATGAATTATGTGTGATAGTGGGTCCAGACAACTGAAAAATCTCTACATTACTCTATCATTGACTAAATAATATTGAGATATGATATCAATTATATATGGATATAATTATGCATTGCACATTGGCTCTTGTAATGATCTGAAAGAAAACCAATTTAATGGACTACACATTGCGTCTGTCTTATTCAGCTGAGTGCATTATGTGAGCAGGACTATAACAGTAGCATTACAGATAACTCAGTAGATTAAGCATCACTTATTTCTAATAAAGGATAGTGTGTCTGCAAGGAGTCAGCTTTCTGGGGGAGGTACATAAGCAAATTTATATCATGAGCCAGAATCTCATGGCATTGATTTGCACTTCTGTAAGGAATTAGATGGCAATCTTTGTTTTATGTGGTTTATACTAAGGAAAAGTATGTCATGCCATTTAGAGGGCACTGGAACAAAACAATTCAGCCAGATGTTTCAGATTTGTTTTTTATGTTTTTGTTTCAGTATTCCCAAGAGAGTCTCAAATCCAATGGGTAAAAGTCAGCATGCCAAAATAATCCATGTTAAAAACGTAGGTGAATGTTCTGTGGCTGAGATCCACTTCTTCAGCAAATGATATTCCGGCTACTCAGTCACATTATCTAATTACACTCTTTTAGTTTGGAAAGTGTACTATGGGGAGGATGTTAAAGATAGTTAAGCTTATCCATTTTTCATCAATTCAAGACCACCCACATGTCACACTGCACAAGAGAACAAGTGTGCTTGTGCATGTGTACTCTTTGTCCTAGTGTGTGTATGTGTGTGTGAGGGTGTATGTGCTAGCGCACTTTATCTACCATTAAAATATTCACAGACACCATGGTTAATATTTCATACCACACTAAATCTGTTTTATTGTTACGAAGTTGGGCACCATGCAAGTCAGTCATGACACAGATGGGATCAACTGAACTTTGCACTGTGCCATGGTTTTGAATCCTGACGCCATCCCCACAGTTGCGTTCATAAATCGCCATTAGATGGAGGCCCTCTCGCACATCCCAACAGAATAATGTCTTCATCTGTATCTGTAATTACATGCCCTAAAACAAGTATGCTCCATAGTATATCCAAGACCAGCATGATCTTTCAGGCAATATGTAAATCTCCTATGTATGAATATTGGACTATTTAATGGAAGTGTAATGTACTTTTCAGAGGGTGCAAGGACTGTGGGAAATTCACTTAAATATATTCTGATGTAGTCAATGGCAGGTTAACGTAAAATGTGTAAATTTGATGGCCTGAGTGGTCTGATGGCATGGTTCAAATTATGTCTGCTCTTAATTCTATATGAGATTACAGTGAATAAATATCTTCTCTAATTATGAATGCATTTAAACAATCTATTTAAATTTATCCATATAAAAAAGCTTTTTTTCTTAGTGTAAGTGCTTTGCCAATCTGGGAGACAAATTAGTGTCTTTTTCTGTAAAGAAAAAGTCATAGACCTAGATGACAAATATGAGATTATGCAAATTATTAGTGCATTCTCACGTTGACAAGTTTCAAACTGAGTTGTCAACAGCTTCACAAAGCGATACAGTTATGCATCAACAGATAATCACAACTGAAATCACAGTTACAGAAAACAGGTATGCTCAATAGAATGCATTTGTCTATTACTTGGCAAGATGGTGTCGGTTGTGTCATTTTAGAAAAAAAGTGCCTTTGTGTAATTCAGCCATGCACTTTAAATGACTATTGAATTCAGGGCTAATTGTACTGAGTTAGATATCAGAAGCAACCTAAAAGCAAAACTTGAAGCTGCCATACTTTCCTCCTTTTTGGCTAATGTGTTTTCTCCATGACCAATGTCCTTATCCAATGACACTCCTAATTCATTCCTCTGACCCACTTCTGTAGCATTAAGTGATGTTGGTGGAGGTGAGGAACCTCTCTCAGGACTCCACATGCACATGCACATCCGAGGTCCAGAGAGCCACCGTTACGCATGCTATTTGCACAAATTGCCCCATTTGTAATGGAATGTACAATACATTCTTCACCACACACCCCCGCCCCAAAGGTATTCCTCATGGGTACTGAATGACAGATGAATTTTTTTATTTCCTATTTTTTCTTTCCTCAGATGAAATCTCATCTTAGTGTTGCCAATACGTCTTCTATCAAGCCCTTATTTTAGGTAAAAGGGTATACTTTGTCACACTGAAAGTTCTTAACAGATACTTTCATGTATACTTTCATGTATACTTCTAATAATCATTGTATTTTTGTGCTTTGTGTATTTCTGCAGGATCTCTACTGGATTTCTGCTAACCGACAACATGGTCTGAGGCATCTGGGACAATTAAGATTGATAAATTGCATATGTCCTTTAATTGATAACTTATGTTTTAATTGCCTCATTAAAACATACTGTTGTATACTGTTTTTATTAAACAGCCTACCATAAACTACACACTTTCAAGATAAACTCTCAAAATTGCTACCTGAAATTAGGTCCATATGGGAGAAGAGGGCGGGGGGAAACAGGTGCGAACTTAAGGGAGCCATTTGAAGTCACTATATCGGTGTCAAAATTGAGGGATTTCTTTATTGCACACAATGGTGAAATGCCTTGTCTAGCAGGCTGAGACTTTAAAACTACTGCTGCAACTTAATCACAGGGATGGGTGGAAGATCAAACAAACTAATTTCTGTTACATATTTGCCCTCAGTTCAGTCCTATGTTTGCCTTTGTTTTTTGTCTCTCACTTACACATTGCTCCTTCACTCCTAAATGTCACAGCTACTCTCTAAGCTTCCACAACAAAGATCAGTTTATCACTTGTGCTATTAGTTATCAAATGTAATAGCTAAAAAGAATCTTATAAATAACATAAAAGATAAAAATATCACCTTTTATCAAATACAAAAGAATGTATAAAGAGATTGAAAAAGCACTCTAGTACATTAAGTGGATGTAGGTCTTTGTTGCTCTTAAGTAAATGGAATAGTTGCTCTGCAGCTATATGTGCAGCTGTAGCTCATTACTTGAACGAATCAAATCCATACAGTCCACCAAATCCACAGAACTCTCCAATCAAGGGAATATAAAGGAAAGATAAGCAAGGTATTTCTAAAGTGCTAAAAAAGCTGTCCAGTTTCTAATATTTTAAAACTACTGCTGCAACTTAATCACAGGGATGAATGGAAGATCAAAGGAACTAATTTGTGTTCAAGAACAGGAAAAATGAGAGGAGGCATTTTGTGATGCTTCTTGGCATCATATGGGTGTAAATCAGAGAGAGAAAGAGCTCAGTTAAAAAATAATGGATATAAAGTATAGAGACTGACCAGTTAGACATCTTTTCCTACACAGTTTATTACCTTCTAAGATCAGTAAAGCATAATGTGATTTCTCCACGTTTAACTCTTAAAAGATTTAGAAGATCTTTAAGCTAATCATACGCCTGACTTTCTGGGGCATTCCAACATATTTCAATTAGACCGAACTGCACTACATACTAAACTGAGGGTGGAGAGAGAGAGAGCTGATGCTGTGCTTACTCTGCCATCTGAGTCAGATTCACGTTTGCCTGTTCATAAATAATTCAGTGTTTTAATTCCAGTGAGAACCATAGAAGCCACCCACATACAGTGCAGCCGCTTGTTGTTGTTGTTATTATTATCATTCATTGTGTGGCATGATTTTGAACACAGAAAACATCACACTCTGTATGAACAACCTAATTTGCTAACTTGCACAGCATTTGTTTGTCTCTGAGATTTATTATTTAAGAGGCCTGATAGAATTCCATAGGTAATTTACATTATCATTTCATATTGATCATACTACATACCCCCCCCGCCGCCCACCCCTCAGAAAAAAAACAAACTGCTGCCCAAAGGTGAAACCAAAACTATTAAAGGAGACATGTATGAATGACTGCTGCCAGTCATTCTATGAGTAAATGACAAAGCACTTTTGTAAGTTGCTCTGGATAAGAGCGTCTGCTAAATGCCGTAAATGTAAATGTAAATGCCAAGAGTGGTACTCTCCTGAAGTGCTTGGAAAAAGTAATTTCCCATAACACCCCTGCATCAAACAGATCTGCAGATAAAGCCACCTCTCTCTGACAGGAAGAATACTTATCAGAACTCTATATGTCAATAACAGCTACAAAATGTAATAACACCTAGCAAAACTGTTATAATAAGCCCAGAATTTAGGCTTCATACCTCTACTGTTCCAGGCCACTAGTGGTTCTATGTGTGTATAACTAGGTAGTATGCAAGATAACTCATATGCCCCCCAAGTGTTTAGAGATGGCACTGTTGAGCATAGTGAATGCTGTCTATGCTGTGAATGCTGTCTACAAAGGCATGATGTATTTAATTCAGTAGGCCATGGAAAATTATGGTTCTAGAAATCTTTATTGCTTGCACTGGTTGCATGTACCAAATAAGCACTGAAACCTTAAAAACCCTGGAAACAAGCACATATGCTTTGTCCAGCTCATAAAATATATGCTTTTACTTTGCATATATGAATTCTATATATCACGCTCCACTCCACTCCCAACAAAACACACACACACAGCCCCATTCACTCTCCTCCAGTCAGACACCTCCAGCCCGTCAGTCACGAGTCCCTCCACCAATTATGAAACACAACCACATTCCACATTCACAATCCCATATTTATTAATTAGCACACACACTGTACTTCATTCCATCTTCCCTATTTAAGCCCACAGGACCATCTCCTCAGTGCTTCACGTTGACCTTCTCCTTGTATGAGAACACATCTTGCAAGCCTACAAACTCCAAGACTATTCAGTCTCTCATTCGCCTTTGTTCACCTTTTGCTCAAGCTTCTTGTTTCTGTTACAAATTTGCCCTTAGTTCAGTCCTGTGTTTGCCTTTGTTTTTTGTCTCTCACGTACACCTTGCTCGTTCACTCCTAAATGTCACAACTACTTTCTAAGCTTCCACAACAAAGATCAGTTTATCACTTGTGCTATTAGTTATCAAATGTAATAGCTAAAAAGATTCTTATATATAACATAAAAGATAAAAATATCACCTTTTATCAAATACAAAAGAATGTTTAAAGAGATTGAAAAAGCACTCTAGTACATTAAGTGGATGTAGGTCTTTGTTGCTCTTAAGTAAATTAAGTAAAGAACTCTCCAATCAAGGGAATATAAAGGAAAGATAAGCAGGGTATTTCTAAAATGCTAAAAAAGCTGTCCAGTTTCTAATATTTTGTATTAACATCTGTAAGAACATGCATGATTATATACTAGACTTAATATAGAACATGCATGATTATATACTAGAATAAAAAAGTCTAGGCCTAAACAGTTTTTAAACTGGTCACCCTGTCAATAAATCAAAACATAAGGATATGGTAAAATCTAAAAGTATCCAAACTGACAACATGGCAGCTATATGAGAATCAGGACCCGACCTTAAATGTAGTATTAAAATTTAGCCTCTAAAATAGGAGTTGTGACAGTATTGTACAATCACAGTTCAATGTAGAGTTTTCTAATTCAGTACATTATTGCAGAAAACATGTACTGTGAATTTGTATATCCTTCACCACCAGATCCTTACACTTTTCAGAATCAACTTTGCCAATGGCTTTTAAGAAAGCCTAACTTGTAATCATCAGTACAGTGGAATGCATATGGTGTCATTTACAGTGCCAAAAATGTGTAAGTCTATAAAATTAGAAAAAAGCACTATAATAAGCATGTTAAAAAAAATGTATCATTGTAGATGTATGTGCATGTACGCATTACATTTAGGAGCATGTACACAACTTTATCAAACCATATTTGAAGAAAAGTATGCTAGCAAAAACCTAGAATCCTTGGGGAATATGTAGTACTTATTACAATACAAACCTCAGGCAACATTCCTAATGCATATCAGAAGTACTGATATGCAGTCAAATACCATGCTTGTACATACTGATATTAATGCAGTCTGTCTACTAATCCTAATAGAGTCTGCTGAAGCAGCTGGCATTCTGAGTTCACTGGCTTCTCATGCAGTAACTCACTTTGAACAATCAGTGCATGTATTGTAGTGCTAATTATTAATGACACTCTGGCCCACTCTTCATGCAGTATTTCAACCCTGCCTCCTCACTTCTGGGCTGACTGCCAGTTGCAAAATCTCTATCAGGCAATTGGGGAATCTATTCCTTCCCCTGAAGGCTGTAACATCGTCATGTTACAGATTACATCTTAACTCTCTCCTGTCAATACAGACTAGAACCACTAACAGAATGATTTTAAGTAACCTATGACATTTTAGTTGTTAAAAATGCATGAATCCTAGTAGAGCATTTTCATCAACACAATGTCATTGATCTGGCTTTGTTTCTTTTTAGCAAACTTTAAATAATCCTTTATTTAGACTTGAGAACAGATTCACTGAGTGCAACAATAGCTTAGTTTCACTTCTTTTGGCCATCTCAACCTCATCTTGTGTACTATGAACATGGCCTTGGTAACCCATCAGGCATGTTGTCAGTATTCAAACCTTTTTTTTTTTTTTTGCTGTTTACTGAATCATGAATTCTGGTGCGACAGCAGCTGATTAATATTTCCACTTCCCCCGAGATATGCAAATACGTTTTGTCCTCTGCTGAGTGACAAAGTGTTACAGAGGACCTCACCCCATGAGGTTTCCTACATGACTTAGTCTCAAACCCTTTCTGAGAGAGAGAGAGAGAGAGAGAGAGAGAGAGAGATGAAGGGATTCATGATAAAAATGTGCTGTGACTGCTTAGTTTGTTTGCCTGAATAAGGACTTAACACTTTTATTAACTGATTTCAACTGAACAGAGTTCTTACATGAAACAGCAAACTGCTTAAAATGTATGCACAAATGACCACAACCCAATTTTCTGTCCTTTCCTCTAAACTTTTTAAAATAAAGTTATACTTGAAAAGCCTCCAGTTGAATACACTCACCAAATCAAGCTCAAATAGAAATCAATACCTGAAAAAAAGTGCAGGTTCATGATTTGTGTAAACTGCCTCACGCTACAGCTTTCCAAAAAAAATGTATCTTTTTTGTATCTTGACAAACATTTAATGGTATGTATAAAAACTGCTGCTTTGCCACCTCTTAGGAGACTTGGGAATGTTACAACTTTTCTTACAACCCCTACGAGGCAGAGAGATGTTCCTCCTTGGCAGTCATAATTTAACATTTTGATTAACTTTCTGATGGCTCACTGATTTCGGATGGTATATTTTATGGACTGTACACTGTGTGCACTTTATTAGGCCTCAGTATAATGAAATTATACATCTCTAGGGATTTATGGTTGAATGAGATGACAGTGACTTATAAGTGACATTGCTCAGTAATATCTAACAATAGCCTCCAATATTGAGCTCCCTGATCTAATAGGTAAAGTACTCAGAGCAAGTTTACATCTGGTGTTACCATTATAGTACTACATGTATGAATAAACCTGTTTACCTCCTTACATCAAATATTTCTCATGAAATAAAACATTAAGATACTCAGGTTCAGTTATTACTTGTATTTCTGTATAACAAAGATGCTTCAACATATGCACATTTACTGTACAAGATATTAACATTTTGCATGCACTAACATATTTTAGGGTTTAACGCTAAATTTAAATTGACTATAGTGTCCTTTAAAACAAAAAACAAGCCCTTATGTCCACACAAATATGCTTTGTTTATACAGCCATAATTTGTCTGAGTGCTGCCAAGTGAAAAGTGCTTTCAAAGTAGCAATTTATTTTCCATTTTTATTTTGTTACCCACTCTCCCAATTTTTACTCTCCAAACTTTTTGATCTCTCACAATAGGCTTGTCTTCTCTAGGCTTTCCGCCCTCTCGTCTGCCCTCTGGCTAAGTCACTTAGAGCTTGTTACAAAACCCCACTGGCAGCTCATGCCCTATCTAATTCCATTCCAATTACCACCTAAATGAACCACAGGGCTGCTTAACCATGTTTGCCTCGTGCTATTGTTTAATTTACGATGGTAAGAAAGCCTGCATTAAGCCTCCCGAAGCCAAATGAATTACAGTATTTCAGCAGATACATTTTAAAGATTTAATTGTGCCTTGTATTGGACTACAAAAGGAAGCTTCTTAAAACTGTTTCTCCTGTAACTTGGCTGTTTCCAATGGTCTTTAAGATGACCTGGCATGCCCCAGCCACAGACTATTTATTTATGACGGGTGGCTGAGGACAGTGGGGGTGATGTCTTAACGCATTATTGCTTTGACATTTACATAGGCATGATGGTTATCTTCTCAGGGAAGAAACCTAATGTGAAAAAAATTGGGTGGGGACACAAATTAACAATATAATTCCCATCTGAGAGGGAAAAAAAAAACTGGATTGGGGGTTCTTTGCTTGTTTTGTGGTCGTTGTGATGTCCATTTGACAGTGAATAATTAGTCCCAAAAGACTTCCAGGAATTAGTAGTCACTTAGAATATTTATGGTATATTAAGGAAAAATACCATCATTCTACACCAGTGAAGAAAGAAAATATTTCTGCAAAAGGACTTTCCCTTACCTGTGTCTATTTATCCTTTAGATCTGCTCTATATGGCTGGCTGTCCAAGCTGGACAGTTTCTTTTACTCTGCAAATAGCTCTGGGAATGAAGGAAACTGAATCAACAACTGAGTATGGGAGGTGCTGCAAAGAATTTGAGCAGCAGTCACATATCTACTAGATATGTACCTCACAGAAGAGAAATAGTGGCACTGGATCCACTGAAAGCCTGATATAGCTTGCCAATAATATGCCTATATCAGTCTTCTTGTCAGGTCTCTACCAGCTATCGCACACACATATAAAATTGGCAAAGCAACACTGACAATATTTCAAATCAATGTAAGCAATGTAATCAATGTAAATGTAATTAATTCAGTATTTTTAGGTTTCACAAAATAAAAGTAAGCTGTGGTTAAAATTGCAACATTTAATTTTTTTCAGCTGCAAAAATATCCTAATGTACCAGATACAAACAGAGACACAACTCGAACAAGCACAATCTAGAATCGCTTTGCTGTAAAGAAAGTCAAAGCAAAAAGAAGAATGTGCAATAATAGCAAAAACTGGGTTTGTCTTTGCATATGCCAGCAGTTGCTATGTAAAGACTTCAAGTGTAAAGACTTTAATCAGTTATGGACATCTCGCATGTGGAAAGTTTATGATGGAAAAAAAAAATCTCGCATGATGACCACTGACAATCAGACAATATTTACAGTCAACTGCATATAAATGAAGATGCAAAAAATATTTAATTACTTAGAGACATTTTACTTACATTGGCTGGGTTTCTTCTCAGATGTTCCATATTGCTGCAATAAAAGAGGCAAAAGCTTATTAACATGATGTAGGAAAACTAAACAATGGTTCTCCAAAGTCATGACCTTTCACATTAAAGAACTACCCAGTAGAGCTTACCCTAGACACACTACCCCATTAGAGGCTAGAATTTATTGCATCTAAATTGCCATATTGTGTACTCAACTACCTTTTTTTATTCTAGCCACTCACTAGTTCGAACTTACAATGGATATTAGTTTTACCTGCTTTCTGGATTACCATCTCAAAATTAGCACAGAAAGACCAATTCCATAAGACATATTCAGTCCGAATAAAATATTAAACACTAAAAAGGTTGTATTAATGCTTTTATCAGGATCACTGTCAAATTACCTTATCAAAAAAAAGCTTTGCTTGCTATAAAAATGACTGATAGATCTTTTGCATGCAAAGCACACTCACACCTATAAGCTTATAATAAAGCCTTACAGTAAAGTAATATATGCTTACAGGACTGTGATCCTAGGTCCCAGTGGAAATGAAAACAAATGGAAGCAGGAAGTGTGCATTTGTAAACAGTCTAGGACTTTACAGCTAACTTGCACCAAATGTCTGTGTTTTGGTTCAGTGGAACTTCTTTGAATCAAAAGTCTAAAGCAGCCATGTCTTTACTCAGGCCCGCAGAATCCTTCCAGTGCCTCTAAAAAGGCTATCTTTCAGAAAGCCTAGACTGCTAAAGCATTTGTCTGTTAGTTTTTCAGGTCTGCCAGTTCAGAAAGCCTGGTTGCCCTTAGGGGAGTTTTCATACTGCAGCATCATGGCTGAGAATCATGGCAATTACTGAGATGCACTCGAACCTTCTGTTCTTCTGCCACCTGTCTGTCTTAACTACAGAACTGCATTCCACGGGCACCAGGAAGCAGAGTTGATGATGGAATGATGGAAGTTTAATGGGAATGACAATGAGCCTTTGTTATATGAGAATGAGTCAGTAGTTCCCTTTAACATAGCTCTAAACTGGAACAGTATTGATGAACACATGGTGACACAAGACAGTTAGGGTTACTCGATATGCTGAAGATTTAATAATGTTTACGCCGATAGACTGAAATCATGTGTATTCATTAACAGTAGGTCTGGAGTATTCCAATAAATACAAGCATAGCACAAGCAAGCAATCAGGTCTTATTCACAACAAGCAGATTTTATTGTATGTGAATATTATTTTCTTTACTTTTATTTTATTATTAAGTTCTGAAAAGATAATATAGGATGTGTTTAAAGCTGAACACAACCACTTCATGTACAAAAGATAATCAAAGTCCAGCCAGTTTTCCAGACTGGCTTGTGGTGCACCCTTCAGCAGTGCTTGTAACTGCTTGTAGCCCTTCTCCGATTTTGCCTAGTCTGGAGCTTTAGAGCTGCCTGATATAATTGCACCACATCCTGCTCTTCCACTTGACATGTGATGTAATGACTGTCTGGGCAAGGCCTGAAGGGCCTCCGTGCTAGTGCATAGTGAAGCCACCGCACATTAATAGCCACTACCACTAATAATCGATTAGTGATCAGTCACTTCGGATCTGATTATAATGAGGGGGAAGCTAAAAAAATTACTTAATTGAAAAATCATGTGTTGACTGTGGCCAATAGAACAAAGGGAGCTGGCATACCACAGAGGTAGACTGGTGTATTTTACCCTCAGGCCTCACTGGCAACATTTACAAGTAGTTTAATAATTATTCGATAATCACTATTTTAATAATTGTCCCAGGACAGCCCCCTCCTCCCATACATCTCCCTGTGTGTGTGTGTGTGTGTGTGTGTGTGTTCATTTGCATGGCCACGCCCTTCCCATGTATTACACCTGTTCCTCATTTTACATCGTTACTGTGCATGAATATAAAGTCCTGTTTAGGCATTGGTGTTTAACCCCACATAAGCAGTGTGCTTAATTGTGCTGTTGAGTAGCATTCATTCATGTTTAGCAGTCTTTGTTGTGATCATTTTGTTGCGTGTATTAAATAAACGCCTGTGTGTGCAACACGGCTCGTCTGTGCATCCTGCCTCACCTCCCAGGTCACAATAATCTGTCAGGAGGAGGAGAGTTGGCCATGGAATCACATGGACCTGGCTGCTTTCACAAATGGAACCAAGCATCCTTATATATATATATATATATATATTCAAATATAATATTTTGAAGCATAATTTCATTGCCAGTGGTCTACAATAACTGTGATATGTTAGTGAAAGAGGAACAAGGCATGAGGACAGGTTGAAGGCAGGTTTATTTGAGCAAAGAATAAAAAGGTGTTTAAACAACACAGAGCAGTCCTTGAAGACAGAGTAGAGAGCAATGCATTAGTTTCTACAGAGGCTGATGCAAAGCGCTGTTGGATAGTACCTGTGGGAATAAATAGGTGGAATGTAATAGGGAACAGGTGTGAATGATCAATCAATAAGTGGGTGATTGGCAGCAAGGAAGTAATTGAGGGGTGTGATTGGTGAGAGTGTGGGTGTCTTTCTGGCTGGGTGTCAACAGAAGCATGACAAACTCCTTTTCTTGTGTTTTCATGTTCAGTAAATAAGTTGCATAAAGACTGCATTTGGCTGAGCCTGCCAGATTTTATGAAATATTAAAAACACAAACACATGAATAACACGCTGACAGGAGCATTTCAGGTAACCTAAATACTAAATGAAGATAATCACATGCAAAAAAGTGTTGTTGTTGTTTTGTTATTACTTCTATTTCAGATGTAAATGGATACTTTCAGTAGATTATTGAGTTTAGGGTGGCTATATACAGTTCAACTCAAACATAACAACTATGCATTATTAACTGAATAAGACATTTATTGTGAATTATCATTAACTGCAAGAAGATATTCATTGTAAAAGTCCAATTTGAAGCATGAAATATTAGGCTAGTTGATATCTCACCGCTGAGACCAATCTAATTACATTATGGTAATTGATTTCCCACACTAGACTTTCCCGTCTACCATAACATGACTGAATGAGATGTAATCATTAATGTTGCATGGTTACATAAAGGTTCTCACTTGTCTCAAACATGCTTTATACTTCAAAAGAGCAAGAGGCTCCTAATGTATTTTTATGATTACTATGAGCGTGTGTGCACTATTGCAATAATTGTTTAACCCCGAAAATATCAATTACTCAGATCTAACAACATCAAAAACTAAAAAGGCATATTCTGTATTTATTTGTCAGTCTAATGGCGAGGTAACAGTTAAGAAACCCATTTATGCTCTTTATGTTCAAAAAAAGATTTCACTGTTTTGTAAAACTGGGACGCAGAGCAAGGATTTACATTGATGATTAATGGCCAGAATGCACAATGTAAGGCTTCTAAGGTTGCCAGCTTTGGAATTTATTGCATGTCATTAAATGGAGAGTTTGCCACATGCTACCAGGCTATTTATGGTCACAGTTTATTCCATAAGTAATTTTTGATTAACTGTAATTTGGACATGTCTGCTCTGAAGATGAAGTGAGACAAAGAGGTTGGACCACAGGGCCGAAAAAGCTTTTACATGCACAGATATTTGCCAAATTAAAGTGTTAATCTCCCCTGTGATAGAAGGCCACAAAGGGTCAGGAACTGAGGAAATCTGCTCCCTGATAATACCCCACTTCCCAATTCCTTATGCTAACACTTTCTTACACTCTTGCTAGACAATGAGAACAGTTCCAATAGTCTAGAATTGTTGGTACAGCTCATAGATATTCCAGTAAGTCAACTTCAAAAGAGTTAGGACCAGGGTCATAGTCATGATGCACGTTCTATTGATGTCACGTAAATAATAAACCACCATGCTAAATATATGTGTGCTATCCCACTTTCTAATGAATTAATTCCCTTGTGTTACTATAATGTCAATTAAATTCAAAACCCTTTTCAAAACTGACCATAAAATGATACATGCAAAATTTTTGATTTCACTTAATTTATTTCCCATAACATCATTTCGTGAACTATTTTCAACAAGGTTTCAACAAAAAACAATTCTGAGTCATGTTAGACTGCTCTTTTTTTATGTAAATAATTTGTTATTTCATAACTTGTTATAATTTGTTTATTTAATTATAAATTGATTTTTCTTTTTTTGCCCTACGCTATTTATCCTGTTTCTCTTAATGCTTGTCTGCCTGTGTACCCAACAGACTGCAAAAGAAGTGTGTTAATTACTGAGACTTAGGGTGTTGCTAAAGCTTGTTCAGTAATGTGAGTATCAACACATATCACACATAAATCTATACATTTTCAGGGGTATTGTTGCTTGCTGGTGTCTCTTCTATTTCAGGGTTAGAATAGAATAGGTCATTTTGAGGAAATAAAATGTCATATGCATTAGGCTAGTTGTAGTTTGTATCATGAATTGGATGAAAGAGATGTTCATATACTACAGTACTGTCTTCTCTGCCACTGGAGTCTGGGAGACACTTTACAAAATGTACTTTAGAGTACTCTAAAGATCTGTTATATACAAAATACTCTGTTATACCCTGATCTTCCTCCAGTCCATACTGCAGAATGGTGACCCTTAGAACTCTTTAAAAAGCCCTTTTTGCTAGATTTCCTGCTACATTTACTATGATGCCTACATGAAAGTATGTTTTCTTTTTAATGGATCCTTTTAAAATGGAGGCTTTTCATATATGCACCTAGACTCGGAGATTGCTTCGATTTATATTCTATAGATCTGCTCAGTGGTGCATACACTTGAAAGCCACCTTTAAGAGTCCTTCATCTAGATCACTTTAGATCATACTATCTTAGGACATACACATTTTAAGCCCCATAAGACAGTTATGTACTAAATATTGATAAAATTAAAATGTTGCACTCATATCAGTTTGATTGTACATGTTCCTATAACAAAACAATAACAAAAAACAACAAATTACAATTTTAAAGGAACCAGTTTCAGAACATGTTTAGGCATACTTATAAATCATTATGATCATGATATGTAAGGTAGATTGTGACAGATGGCAGTGTGTGTATGTGTGTGTGTGTGTGTGTGTGTGTGTGTGTGTGTGTGTGTGTGTGTGTGTGTGTGTGTGTATGGTGAAAGTCATTTTTCTTATGAATGACTAACACTACATAAGTCATAAGTCTATAAAGTCAGTATATTTTATAAACATACCCTAACTGCAAGTGGTCCTAGGTTTTATGATAGCTACAAGTCTTTATCAAGTATATAAATGAGTTCTGACCAAAGCAAGTAAAATTATCATTTATTGAATCAGATTTAATATTATATGTGAGGATGCTGAATTTATTATCTTATTCTTAAGTTATTTATTAGTTTATTCTTAAGTTAAAAGGAATCCCTTTGAAACCCAACTACAGTCAATTAACTACCAGATACGGGTAAATACTGCGGATAATGCTGTCTTTTCTTTTTTTTTCTTTTTCATAGTATTGGCACAGACAATTTGTGCCCGCAAAGTATTCCACCTTCATTTGTTCCAATTCACCACAGGGTATGAACCGCTCACATCCATTACGCCCCAGCCTTCTCCAGTGTTGGGTTGGTTGTCTGTCTGCGCAGTGGGATTAAGGTTGCAGAAGTGGGGAATGCAATGCAGTGACATTCCCTCACTACCCTGAGAACATGGCACCCCACGGGCAAGACAGAGTGAAAACAGACCAGAGGGGTTCATGCTTAATTGCACAAAGAATTTAGGGGGGAAAACAACTGTGGATGAAGGTAGGAAACAAGCCTCCATTTGCTTCACAGGTCTGTGGGACAATTGATTTAGAGAGGCTTGTGAGGATTGCCTGCATGCAGCGTAAAATCAAATCCTCGAGTGTGCTGTAAGAAATGGAAGAAAATCTCACTAGGGAAAAAAGTACTAAGTTAGAGAGCAGGACATATTGCGAAGCAAACGATCATAAGGTTGTGTTATGCAAATATGAGAAAATGTAATTTGAAAGGGACTCGTTTCAGAGCAAAAAAAAAGTGGTGTAGTGAGAGTGTCAGCTTGATAAATTTAATGTTCTTGCTGAGCATTTCCTGCTTTTGCTCTCTGTGTGTGAGGGGTGACTTAGCCACGGGTAATCTTCGCTAACAGAACATAGAAGTAATGGGGAAACACTGTTAGGACAACTGAATTTTATGTTTATATTATTCTGTAACAGTTTGGGGGGCACAATAAGTGTAAATAAAGAAAATCATTTTTAATCAGTTACTTTTTAAAAATAAATTGTCAGATCACTCTCATGTGATATGATGAAATTATATTGAATTTGTTATTGAATAGAATCAAGAAACCATAAGATAAAACCATAAATCATAAGAATCAAGAAACTGAGAAAAGCAAGCAAAGACATGGAGAGAACAAGTGAGGGTATTCACCAGTTGCTGAAGTCCCTCGGGGACACCGTCTGCTCTGTTCGCCATTTCAACACCACCATGTCCGTCACAGAGCTGCCAGAAAGAGGCTCCGAACAAGATGGGGAGCGTCCAAATGCCCAGCCCGCCCATCAGTGTCGGCCTGTTGCAGGGAGAAAAACGTGACACAGCCAATGTGAAAAAAAAGTATCCTGACACTCAAAGTCACAAGCAAATACAGCCCAGACAGACGAGCGCTGTCAAAACTTATCACCACTCAACTAATTAATCTAGACACTAGACACTTCTGCAACACTATTGAGATGGCTCTCCTCAGGCAATAATTGCTACTACAGCTGTCCTCCATGAAATGAGTTTCTGAAAAAGTTAAAAAAGCATGATGGTATTTTTTTTTTTACCTTTGTCAATTTTTGTTCATTGTTAGACTTTTAATATAACTTTTACTTTGATCTTTGAAGACAATTTAACCTTAAAAAATTTAACTCCCACAAAATATGAGTGGTGAAAGGTTTCTGACAATGAGGGGAAACACTGTCCTTGTGAAGTTAATTCAGCAATGCGGTCAGATGGTGCCCTGATTTGTGGCACTAAAATCCAGCACCATTACAGGCTTCATCTCAGTGACTCAGACAGGTGCTTATTAGATCAACGATGCTGTTGAATTTATGGTGGATGCAATAAACTTGTGGGTTTTCTTGACTGCACCCATTGTAAGTACATATCTGCTTACATAAACATGAAACAGTGATCACTGACATATGTGCAAGCTGTCTGTCTAGTCCCTTCTGCCACTGACACAAAATCAATAGTGATTTGTTTAGAATGGAAACCTTTTGGACCTTCTTCACTATTTATTATTAGTGTGCAAACAGAGATGAGGCTGTTGATTTTACTGCTTCCCTTTATATCTGACAACAGTAATGGTGCAACCAATCCAGTTAGCGATAGCTCTGTGCGCGCTGTGTGTTCTCTATTAGCAGGTAGCAGATCAAGGCGTTCCTTCAGAATGCACCTGTCATTGCCATGCCTCTGCTCCTGCTTGGAGTTGGTTGACTCACATGCGGTGAAAGCCAGGGACTCCAGCCAAGAGAACACAGCACAGAGTGCATCTTCTGCCAGCCGGCTTACCATACGGATGCCGCGTGTCCAGAATGCACTCAGCTATGAGAGCTTTTTAGCGTACCCACCCATCTGCATGAGTGAGATGTTCTATATTTTAAAACTCTGCAAATGAGATATGTGACAGCAATATGACCTCAGCAAGAAATCTGAGGTCATAACAGACAGAATGGCCAAAGTCACACTCTGTGATTTTTACACCATCTTCACTGAATGCGAACAACAGCTCTTTGTTCCAGATGCCTAAAAGAAACTTTCATAGCTCAGCTTAAGGTGATATAGAAATCTTTAAAATATGCCTCTTACATATAGAGGCCTGTCTGTGAATTTGGAGGAGCAGTGTCAAGTGTCAAATTATATTTATCTATTAATATTTATATATGTGCAGCTAACCAAATATGCATAAGACTAACGTTATCTAAACACCTTGTTTGTCCAGTTAATGCTTGAGGCTTTCAGGTTAATTCTATGTAGTCTATAACTTTTTTTAATGAAACCTTCATCAGCTCCCAAGAAACTGCTACACCGCAACCTCTTTGGAAATGCATTTTCAGTCATTCTTCCAAGTGCTATCCTCGAGGATTTTTATATGAAATATAAACCTGAACAGGAAGTCCCTCCATATTCCTAAAATCAATCAGTATTCTAGGAGTGACACAAGCAAAACAATATCTCAAAACGCATAGTATAAAAAAAATTCTCTTTACAAAAGTGTCGTTTTTTTTTTAACTTGAATTCATGGCTTTTTTGCAGCACATGTACCCTCCTCTTCACATTTAGTGACTGTACGGGTATAGCTAATACAGCCGATGAAGTTGATGAAATCAAGTTCTCCGGTAGCTTGTATGCTCTTGCATTTTTCTCATTGCTATCACTGACCCTAGGTTAACAGGCAAAGCAGGCATAAGTTTTAAAATGATAAAATGACATACAGACCTATTTGAAGTGGATTTATGCAGTCTAAGCAATAGAAAGATAAGGCTGTAAACTGCGCTTGTTTTAGAAAAAGAGAAAAAAAGAATGGAAAAATAAATGCTACGGCATTGAGGAGCTAGCTGAAACAGACTCCTCCAAGTACCAGATCTGGTGCTTGATGCATTTTTTTTCTGGTTGTTTTGACATAGCTGTCAAGGTTTATTATCTTATAAATGTACACATGTAAGATTTTTACATCTAGGTTCCATTAACATTTTAACTGATTTCATTAACTTTTATTAAATATAATGTCCACTTCACATTCTTACTTCAAAATTTCATTAACAGATCATTATTAAACCTTCATAAATTAAATGAGTGTCATTAGCCAACATATGTCACCATCTAATTTCTAAATGGTGTTTCCTGAAATTAAAATGCAATGAATGGTGTCATTCCATGAATGCACAAAGGATAAGCAGTTTATTAGGAGTTTATCTTGTGAAAAAATTAAAAACTGTTTCACAACTTATCATGTATAACTTGTATCACCTTAACATTTATCATTTATAAATTGTCTCATAGTTTGAGCCAGTGGGGTGTTACCAAAGTAGAACTAATACGATTTACTAAGAGCAAAGTAAAGTTTACAAACAGTTTGATTTTTTATAGGTCTATGAGTGTATTTAAGTTATTACTAAGACTATTTTTTTTCTGTTTGTTTTAATGTCTGTTTATGCTATTTTCTAATACTCTGAAATCTCAGTCAGTCAGTCAGTCACATATGTTTTAAAATATTGTGTATTATTTTGGTAAATTCCATTACTATATACCCAGAAGTAAATGGTTTTTCATGAGTATGGTATCAAGCTTTCATTAGTGAGAAAGGTTTGAATGAGGGCAGGAATGATAAGTCAAACGGTTCAGAAGGCTATAATTTCAAACGCAAGGTATTTGAAATACACCCTGACAGTGCACCTGATTCCAATAGCTGTAGACTCATAGGTCTAGTAGCTTCTTATCTTGTTCTGGTCATTTTAATAGCTTCTAGCAGAAATGTGGGACAGAGATTGCGCTGTAGGTCACTTTTAATTCCGTGGATTGATGGAAAGAGTTCCTAAATGGCAGGAAGCTCAGTAAACCTCTAAGGCACAAGTTGGATTTTGCGTTTCCTCTTCTGTGTATTCTAGCATACTTGTGTACTTTAGAAGGGTCAGTGTATTTGTAAGCACAAATAAGCAATACAAAACCATTTGCATGGGCTATATAGAACCTGAGTGAAAGGTATCAGAGACAGATTATAAAGACAGATAATGAATTCAACACACTTGTAATAAACAACATCAAACCAATATGAGACAATGCTAAAATAAAACTATCATCATGTAGATGACCTGAACAAACTGCTTGTATTGGTTTTCACAAGAAAGTCAAATAGATCCTCTCTAAGCAAATAACAAAACCACAGTCAGATCCAATTAAAACTCTGAATGCAATCCTTTCACATTAGTACTTTCCTTTTTAGAGCTTGTATTAGGAGTTATATCTCAATAATCAAAGAGTAAATTAGCTGAACATGGCTATAGTCATGCTGAGAATGTATTTTTGTCTGCAAATATAATTTTTAGCTTAAAACCATATTGACTTTGTAAAAAAGTTTGTTGACATCATTTTCTAACTGAAGTTGACAGCTTATAATCAATTTGAATAATGTAAACAGTAATTATATTTAGAAGGACAATGAGTGCCAAGAGAATGTACAATATATATTAAAGATGCAAAATAATTATATTTGCAACAATACAAAGTACAAGATAAATAATTTACAAATATAGCATTGATAAAGATTCTTATCATTTTCATTAATAAGGGACAGGACAGCACTGCATGCCACAACTCAAACTTATAAAGTTACTTCTGTGCTTTTCAAAACAAAATGACAAGCTATTTTAATTAGTTATGCCAGATGTTGTCAACTACCATACTATTCAGAAATACATTTAAAACAATAGCAACTGAAAACTAGCAAATGCATTTGAAAAATAGCTGGAGAAAGGCATGACATCCAAAATTCAGCATAGCCTGTGCAGGTTGAACTACTTCATGGATCTTATCCGCAACACAAATAAATGTGCAGCAAAAGTGGTACTCTCTACCAGGCCTGTATTAAGTTATAAATTGTAAAACTTGGTTAATAACGTTACAGATTACGTGACATCAGTTACGGTTAGGATAAAAATACAACGCATTCCTGTGTAAACACTTTCCTCCAGAATGGAGTAGTCACTGTAGTATTACAAATGCTTTTGCGAGTCATTGGACATCTTCAGAACCATGGATAGCTCCCTCAGCCACGCATCACGGTGGACAAGGAAATTACTTTGAATGTGTTCCTCCGTTATTTAGTCATTTAAAATACTATACTACACATGTTACAAAATTACAACATGCGCTTCAAGGCAGATCTCAGGTGTAAAACTGCTTGATGTCGACATTGTGATGTAATGAATCTTTCCATTACACAGCGTATGATTGTCTTGGTGGACCTTTCCCTAACAAACGTCAATTTATGTAAATATGATAGAGCAATTATCTGCACATCAGAAAGCGCAGGTTATGATTACACAAGTGGTCCTGAGCGCATAAAATGTACGTACGGCAGATTGAGAGATATGATGCATGAATTGCAGCTTAATCAGGAGCAACATTCAACACAGGTCGGTAGGGCGGCACATGCCAACTGCCAAGTAAACTAAAACTGATGTTAGTTGTGGAACATTAGTTTGACCAAACAACCTCTTGTCATATCTTCAGATTTCACGTATAATAAGTTTAGGTAAAACAAATTATTGTCACTGTTATCAGTTTATAGAACTGGAACACAGCATAATCTATGCGTCAGTATTCTTTTTTTTTTTTCGAATAATAGTTATAAATAAAATCAGATACTGCCCTCATTACATGTATGTTAGAATTTTACCGCATACCCATCGGATCATCGTACAATAGGTAAGAAGCTAATAAATAAGAAGTACCATTACATACGCATAAAAGATCCCGTATAAGCAGTGGTTTACCTACCTGTCGTATTCCACGGGAGACTGAAATGGTGAGTAAATAACCGCCAGGCGTTTGCGGTGCAGGTTCTCCAAAAGCCCCGCTAACTTCAGTTCTTTACCCCCGTGCCAATTTCTCTCCGTGACAGTTGGCTTTATTTAATTAAGGCTGCAAGCACGTACGCATTCGGCGTTTACACTGTTAGCATGAGCGGTCCATTCTTCGGCTATGAGTGGCTCGCGCCGTTACAGCTTGCCCTATTTCATCGGCTTCAGACGACACTCCTCTTGACGTCACTCGATACATATAAAATATCCGTACGTCGCGCGCTGAAAGCAGACCCCTGTGCCCATGCTCCTGGTCCCTTTAAAACCTTTACTTAAACATATGACGAATGGTCATTTCAATTAGAGTTTTCTTTTTAACAAGGGCCAATGTAGAACTAGGCCACGGCAACAAAGTCTGACTATAAATCATTGATTCACAGATACACTGAACATAAACCGAATGTGGAAATTGCGAGGCTGGCTAACAGAGTTTAGTGACCCTAGTTAAATGAGATATAATGAGATGTTATTAGTTAAAACACTAGTTTTAAAAACTCGTTAAAACACGTGTCGATCGACCAGTTGACAAACGCCTTGACACAGCCCAGAAAAGGAAATACTAGCATGCAGACCATTTCAGAAATCGTTTTTAATACAAGACCCTTTAATAGAAGACCCTGGCACACTTACCGACTCTTACAAGAGATACGAGACTGAGTTGGAATCAAATTTGCATGTGTCTCTAAAATATTCATAACGAATGTAACATTTATCATGTATGAGGAAAGAACTTTATTAACAGTGCAGCCTCTTTTGATTCCTCTTTTGACCGCTGCAGGCTGGTAAACTAACGGCTCGGTGTAGCACTAAATTAACGGCAAAAGTAGAACATAGGCTCTAATGACAAAATCTAAATGCACATTGCTGAAAGAAAGTGTTTCAAAACTCCAGAACCTGAAACATTCGAGCAACTACAAAAGCAGCTACTTTCTTACAAGTGTTTACAGACTTTTACAGGGGAAGAGTTTGTAGGTGTTTCAAATGCACTTATCACAAGAAGTTTTGACAGTAGGCACACAAAAACTAATGCTTTGCTAAGCACCGTTCGGAGGCACCTGGCCCACCAAAGGGTGGTTTCCTCTTTGGGAGGCCGTCCTAGTTTTTCCTTCATTTAAATAAATCTTTTCCGAGTTACTATTTTCTGTACCAGCGGTATGTCAGTAGTAAGTGCACATTTTACCAAAGTGTGATAAAGTGATGGATTAATAATAACTGCCACATCTGTGATGGCAAAATAATCAAAAGTCTTTTAAAATATATGGACAGTATTCATCTAATTGAAATAACTATTGCTTTTAAATACTATTATATAATATTAACATTATGATTAGTTATGCCAATAATTACAAGAAAATAAAAATATTCTTTGGAAATAAATTATGTAAAAGAATGGCCCCTGAATTAGCCCCTAAAGTTAACTGCCAGAAATGTTCATGTTATGAGCACAAGTCTAGCTACACTCAATTCTTTATTCTTTATTTATTTCTTTTTCTTTCTTTCTTAAGTAATTTAATTAAGTCTTTCCCACAATGTGCTTAACATAGTTTTTGTATAGCCCTAAAGGATTTTTAAAATCTTTTAATTACCTCTGGGTCACCCAGTCTAGAAAACATCTTGAGCGGCACAAAACTCTGTTTTGTACACCAGAGTTTAGAGTGTATTGGCAAACTTAGTAAATTTAAAAAAACTATAATCAGTATAGAGCAGAAGCCTTTCTTATAACAATTTATGCAGATATGTTTATTTTCCAAAATGACAGTTATGTTGATGTAGTTTTTTAAGGACAAAAACATTGTGACTTTGTTTGATTTCAGATGTTTTCTGGATAAATCTCAAATGAATCTTTTGGCAGACATGTGCAATAAATACATTAGGAAGCATTTTGTAAATGAATGAATGTTATTTCTATGGACATAAAACCCTAATGATGTATAATATCTCAAAGATATGGCAATCATGCTTTTATTATTCTCTAATAATGAGTCTTCCCCAGATAAAGTGCATGTCTTTATTATTTGTCATCTGTTCTGTAGTGCATACTAAAGCCTTTGATACACCATTCGAGTCAAACATAATTTTTCAAAGAAGAAGTGAAAACTTTTCTCATGTGAAATGCTTGCCTGCACTGACAACCTGCACTATAATTCCGTTGACATCTGGCTTTTTTTTCCTCCAAAACATCTATCTTCAACCTCCACTCCTGTGCTGTCAGCTTCAAAAAAATTTTTTTGAGAAGATCATAGGGTTTCAATGTCCTTTATTTCCAGTATTTTATAAGTCCTTGATTTGATGTAAATTGTCTTAGGGTTTGTGAAGGTATGGGATGGACTGCAAGTACATTTCCAGTGGAATGACAAGTTAATTGCTGTGAACTGATATTATAAACCAGGCAGAAAGCAAAGACATTGTAATCCTATTCAGATACTATTCAGATTCAGATTTTTAGTTAGTTAATCACCTACAGAGAAACAGAAAAAGATCATGTAAGCAGTTAAAATTCTTCAAACGTGATACCAACTTTATAAAAATACATCTTACATAAACAATATTTAATGATAAGCTATTCAAGTGTTTACACACCATCACAATCTTTGACCTGGATTCGGGCACATGCTGTTATAGCACCATATAGGTGATGAAGATTGTTCTGACAAGGATTTTTGTAGTGAACCTCTCATTCCCCCTCATCTCAAAGGATGCTCTATTCAAGTGCTTGCCTCAACAACAAAAACTAAACAACTACTCCTCATGTCAGCATTATATATATTGTATGGTTTTTTTTAAGTATTGCTACATGGTTTTCTTGGCTTTTTGTTTTTTTTAGAAACTTCAGAACAATGCAAAAAACTCTTAATAACTTCAGATCTTGATACGTGAATCTGTGATACAACTGTTTGAAAATCCCAGGCCTAAATCACATGCAAGAATCACATTTACTGACTCCATTTATGTTTACCTAAATAACACAGCTTTCTGTGCTGTTTTTGTTTTTATTCTGACTGCTGTGGTTAATAACAAATGTTACTCTTAACTACCTGCAATATTCTCTAATGTGCATTATTCATATAAACCTTTCCTCCAGGACTTATCATTACGGTATTCTCTTACCTTATTAAAGCTTCTGTGATTCAGTGTATACAATATAATGAGATGAAGTAAGCCCATTGTGCTGATTCTGAAGCAATTCCAGGGGAGTATGTTATCTCTGAAGCAGTGTGTTAGGCACTTGTAGTAATTTCCATGCATCAATGTACCAAGTTGCTCTATAATTATACCAGTCAGTATAGATATTTTGTATGGCTTTTATGACCCTCTTTATCTGAATTGCAACAGGGAAAGACATACAGATCATGTTAAATATAACAAATGTGTTTGCAGTATTATCATGAATTGATAGATAGATAGATAGATAGATAGATAGATAGATAGATAGATAGATAGATAGATAGATAGATAGATAGATAGATAGATAGATAGTTGATGCAGAGTACTATCTATCAAATGTTCATACTACGATACAGTCATAATAATCAGGTTATGCAGAATCTGCAGTATTTTTACCCACAGCACAGGCTTCCCTTGGTTTTATACATGGCCCAGGTCATTACAATCTTTTCCTCCACAGCTTACAAACCTATGGCCACTTTTATGTGTCTGGGCAACATGTCAGGGAAAGGAAAATCTGCATGGCTATGGAGGCTTATAAGAGCCCAATCAATCGCATCTAAAACAGACAAATATACCTATTGATCCCCTGAGCTTGTGAATAACACTCCTCATGTGCAACATTCTCCAGCCAGAGCAAAAACAAAAGAACACATAGTTATCATGCCAGTTATTTGGCTGTGTGCGATTCATCCTTTCAACTGTGCTGTTTTGATGCTGCATGAGGTTCTGCATGATAATCGATTGTAATTTTTTATGTTCATTTTTAAATGTTTCCATGAAGTCTGCTATGCATTTGATAATGAGGAGCAAACCCCAGGCTAATTATAATGAATGTTTAAAAAAATGAATTATTTTGACACCTCCATCACTACTTCACCTGCACAAAGCTAAGCATCAATTAAGTTAATAAGACTGACCACAAATTACAGCACTGAAAAATCTGAAATCTAGAACTGTATCATGCTGTCCATCTAATTTGTCTGTCAGTTTCAAAACCTATGTGTCTGTCCCTTCTCACTCCCACACACACAGAGTTTGTGTCCTGTGTCTTCACTTGTGCCTGCTCTTATTTCTGTTGCAAAGGGAGCCATGCAGAAAATTTTATTTCCAGTAAACTCCCCACCACCACCTCACACTGGCTCTTTGCAAGCAGGGCAGCTGCAGAGTACTGCAAGCTGCCCTCTATCTTCCTCCCTCCACTTCTCTGTGTCATGGCCCTCACCCTCGGCTCTGATTTGTTTCACAGCTGTACTTTTTTGTTGCTGTTGCTGTCCCCCTTGCCTTTTCCAACTTGATGTTGATCCCATTCCAGATGACAATGATTCAGAGAAAACGGATGAAAGCGGAGACTCAGCAAACACAATCTAGCTCCTGCGGCTCACTGTTGCGGACCATACGTCTCTCTTATGGAGGAAGTGTCCTTCTTCCGGGCCTGACCTGCACATATAAACACCTCAGAAGAACACTGTCATTTAATCTCCACGGCCACGTTTGGTTATATCTCTGCAGTCTGTGTTGCTGCACAGCATCTGTCACCCCTTGTACTTTCCCCTCCCTCTTGCCTTTGCTCCCCCATAGTTGCCATTAACCCAGAAAAGGCCAGCAAGCCCCCTTGAAATGGTTTGCTTTCATTATGCTTTGCCTCTAAAGCCAAAACAAATAGTTTTTAGTGGGATGTTCATTTTGAGATGAGCTATGTGTCAGGAGATTCTCAGGTTAATGAGAGAGAGAGAGAGAGAGAGAAAGAAAGAGAGAAAGAGAGAGAGAGAGAGAGAGAGAGAGAGAGAGAGAGAAACCAAACAGTTGGCTGTATAAGTAAATTTAGCTATGTGTATGGGTATATGCCAGGTTAGCTCAAAGTGGCTGAGAGGCATTTACACACATTTTCAGCTGGCAGTGCAAATATCAATAAGAGAATGAGAGACAGAGAGAGAGAGAGAGAGAGAGAGAGAGAGAGAGAAAGAACATGCTTCCCAAAAGACACCACAGTCTGCCAGAAGGATTTAAACAAAAGATGCACAGGATTCATTATCATGAACACTGTGGTGGATAGCATGAAGCAGGATGGTAGTCATTTGATTTGATTTACAGAGGGCTTCAGGAAGGGGGGCAACAGTCTCATGCTAACTTGGGCTTTTATTTTGAGCATCACAGTCCTGCTGAAGGACACTAACAGGTACCACACAGCAACTGTGTGTCAAGTCCAGTTTGGTTCAGGTTACTGTCCTTTTTCCATGAGAAAGACTTCAATTAATGAGGTCTTTGTTCTGCATGATGATTTGTAGAATTAACATACAAAGTGGTGCTTGAGATTCTTTCCGAATTTAAATCAGTGCACAAAGTTAGAAGCACCCCTCAGGACATTCCTATTTCATTAAAAAAGGCTAACCCTTTATTCTGAGTGGTGTTTTATAGATGATTAATATACTCACAACAGAGTATCTGTAACATTATCAAGTAGTTTATTAAACGAAACAGTGCTCATATATGGAACAGTTCTATTGTCAGTCACCAGCGATAAGACCTCAAAGCAACCCAACTAACCTTACGCTTAACCCAAAACCTAATCCTAGCCCTAAATGTAAACCCAAGATTAACCCAAAACCTAATCCTAATCCTAATGCTAAAATTGTATATATGTTCAGATACTTTTCAGGTCTACTGAAATATCTATAGATATGAACTTATATGTACAGTATATGTTATATACTGTAAGTCTTTCTGAAAAGGAACAAGTTTGGCTGCTACTGCTATAATCAGACAGAGTTAGATTGGTATCATAAATCTCTTGGCTTGTCTCTTTCTTTCAGATATACAAGATTGGGCAGAATCCACAAATGTGACATTGCAGTAGAGGGAGGCAGAGTGGTGAATTAGGGAGGCAGAATTGTGAATTATGTAGTCAGTGTGGGAACAGTTTAAGAACATGAGTATGAACATGCCAGAACTGAAAGGAATACACATTATATTGCCACTACCTTCATATTCTATTATAGTGTGTGAAGCAAACAGAAAACATAAAAGTATTATATATTAATTACATGTATACATTTGAGATATTAGTTTGGGTTTAGCTGGAAAGAACTATTAAATTTGGTTTAATCCATGACAATGTCAAAGTGCCTGCTGTATCTATTTATCAGCAATACCTTTGCACATAATGCAAGGCCAAGACGTAAAATATCTGCAGAGTAGTCAAAAGCCCAGTATAGAAATGTGCTTCTGGAAGGCAGTGTACCATGGAATGACCTTGGAATGACTGGTAGCACTTCATTTGCCAGGCCTGGCCAGGCCTAGCCATACTGTGGTCCACCCTGCCCTCCTACCAACATTCCTAATGCATTCCACACTTGTCGCGAGCTGGAATTAACCGTTCGCTAAAGCACCCTCACAGCTTTACGGAAATGCAATTACCCAGGAATACCATTATACAGTGTAGATTTTTTTACATCAGTTACAAGAAATATTCCCCTTAATTACTTATAACAATTACAGTGAATTTTTTTTTTTAATAATTCCAGCATATGAAATAAAAAGCAATTATAATAAAATATAATTAAAAAAAATTCTGTTCTGTGATAATCTAAAAAGTAGATGATATAGTCTGTGTTAATGAGATAATTAGTAGCTTTCTAAATAAGAAGCATGTTGGTCCTTCATTGAGCTTTGAATAAGTTTAACATAGACAATGTGAGCAGTTACAGTGCATTTTGAAAAAATGTTTTATGATGTAAGCATTGAGATGCATAACCCATTTAGAAAAAGGTTTTGAAAGGGAAATGTGACAGAAGAATTGGTTAACTGGAAGAACTGAAACTAAGAGGGTAAACATGTTTGCAATGTACAGGGAGCAAAGGACAATGACATTTCTCCTATTCAGTCTGCAAAGCATCTATCCAACTACTTACAACTATTATGATTACACTTACAAACTTATCTAATTATATCACCCTAGTGGAGAAACACTCATTCTAAAAGGTTAATTACTTAATCTCTCCACCATATGTACACCCGTTTTCATAATCCAACTTTTAATGAATTTTTTTATACTAAACAAAATGTGCAGTACACATGTACTTTTACATTGTCTCATGTTTTAAAGTAAAAATATCATAAAATTAAATAAAATGCAATATAACATCTCAACTATAATATAACAGACAGTATGTTGTCAGTGGAAAGACTTTGCAAAGAGGTCAACCATGTTTGTCTGGGTATTTCATGCCAAATAGCCTCTTGCCGAAGGAAGAGAAGCTCATCCGTGAGGTAAAGGACAGACATTACACGGATCATTACTCCTTGATATAAGAGAGGGGGCCACGGATGGCTTAATGATGCTTTGATAAGCTGTTCTCAGGAGGTAAACATAATCTGTTAGCTTTGGACTCTTGTGTTGTACAAACAAAGTACTGTTTGCTACAAAATTAAAACATCATTGGCTTGTTAACAGTACTGGAGACTGAATTCTTAATACGTGTTAAGGAGTTAACAATCATGAAGCTCTCTCTGCAGTTTGTGCTACTGTAACTGAGTTGTAGAAAAGCTGAGACTGGAGTTAAATAAAAGTTTATTTTACTGTCAGTCAGTCGTGAAATTGAGTTATTGCTGCTACTCTTATAGCCAAACTGAGCTGAGTATGTGGCTATCATATTCAACAACAAATTTAGAAGAACAGGTAGATTTAATAAATTGCTCATTACACAGCAGACTTCCAAGAAATTGGAAACATTTCTGTCCTGAATCAGGGGAATTGGTCTACACCCTGTATTATAGAAGTGACAGGTTTATCTGAACTGCTTGTACACAAATACTGCACTTCTTGTCAAATCCTTTTTGATGAATAAACCTCTTGTGAAAAAGACATTTCTAACCTTAGATGGTGGAAAGTCAGTAAGCCAATCACATAGTCCTCCACACCTTCCAGAATTATCCAGTAAACCAATCGCATAGTCCTCCACACCTTCCAGATTGATCCAGTATACCAATTGCATAGTCCTACACACTTTTCAGACTGATCCAGTAAACCAATCGCATAGTCTTCCACACATTCCAGACTTATCCAGCAAACCAATCACAGTCCTCCACACCTTCCAAATTGATCCAGTAAACCAATCATATAGTCCTACACACCTTCCAGATTGATCCTCCTTGCTGGTTAAAAGCTGTCTGATGACAGTTGAGATAGAATATCTTTCATGTTTATCAATTCCTTCCCCATTTCCTCTGCTGAGAAGTGCTGTTATTGAGCTCCACTAAAATTATATGTAACAGTTTTGAGTATAGATAGTAAATTTCAAAGGTAAACCCAGTGCAACATGATTTTTGTAGGGATGCATGAATTATCTACTATCAGGACATTCATCAAAGTGTTAATGTTCTCACCAACATCAAAACTAGTGCCATCTTAGCTACTATACTTGGAAACAGACTGAATGTTAAGGAACATTTTCAGACCTCTGCGAATAAGCTGGTACCCTGCAATGTTAACATAAAACCTACCAATGAGTGATTTTGTTGATAACTTTAAATCTTTTTTCCTAAGATGCCCTCCAGCCTCTTTAGAAGTCAATAGAGGTTTCTACTTAAGGAAATGAATAATTTATGATTTATGGTTTATGGTGTTTGTCCTGCTTTCCTGTGTGTCTACTGAGGCTTTCAAGAACACCATGGAGACAGACATGCCATCTTCTGTATGTTACGACATGCTACCCATCCCATAGATCACGTGATACAGCCACATTGTGCTGCTGGTGTTGTTTTCTTGTTGACTGTTCACTGTGTGATTGTCTTTTGTTTGTAAACATGCCCTTCTTGCTAGCCTATCACTTGTTACATCTGCACCCTGTTAAATCATCTGTGCATGTATTTAAACCCCTGTGTTTGTAGTGTTTTTGTTGGTCATTGTTCCTGTTCCTTGTTTGTATCTGTATATGTTGAGATTTGCTGCTACATCCTGCTCCTTGCACTGCGGCACTCGGGCCATCACACTCCAATGTTATTCTTGATTAAACTAGAAATGTATAAATGCAAATATTAAAGTAAAGATACCTTATGAAATAAAATGTCAGTGTAAACTGTTATACAAAAGGTATGTAATAAGCAATCTCAAATAATCACTAAAGTATCAACATATAACAGCTATCAACAAAGAAAGACAGACATATACACAACTGTGTATAGACACAGTTCAAAACAATCACCCAAAGTACAGATGTACTCCAGCCAATAATATAAGATAAATTACACGGATAACTGGTTAATGCTAGCTTAATCTCTTCCTGCTCAAACAAGCGCCACTGCAACTGTGCTTGCTGTGCTAGAACATCAGCTATTTTACATTCTTTTTTTTCCTGAAAACATAACAAAAAAAAAATTGTAAAAATCCACCATTTGTGCTTTTCTGAATACAGTATTCAGATTTGGCATAAACCATAGTGGAAAGTATGATGCCACTGGACTCTGGATTGGAATGGAATCCATTGGAAATATGTTCTTCGGACTAATGAATCACTACATGGCAGTCTCACTACATGGCAGCCTCACTACATGGCAGAGTTTGATGGATGCCAGGAGAATGTTTCTTACCTAAAGAAACAGTTTATTGGGGATAATGGTCTGTGTTTGTGCTAAGCCCCTGTGCTCCATTGAAGGGTAATGTTAATGCTGCATCATAGAAAGACATTTTAGACAATTTTTTGTGGCAACAAGAAGACCCTTTCCTGTTCCAGCATGACTGCACCACTGTGCACAAAGCAAGATCTATAAAGACATGGCTGAACAAGTTTGATCTCCAGTGGCCTGCACAGAGCCCTGAGCTCAACCCCACTGAACACCACTGGAATAAATTGAAATGTCGATTGGGAGCCAGGCCTTCCCATCCAACATTGGTGCCTGATCTCACAAATGTTCTTTGGACTGAATGGGGACAAATTCAGTAGAAAGCTTTCTCAGAAGAGTGGAGCCAATGGGGGATGGGCACAGGGGGTGCAAGTCCATTTTAATGCCCATGGTTTTAGAATGGGATGCTCAAGAAACTAATAAAGGTGTGATGGTCAGGTGTCTATTTCGTTTTGTCCATATCATGTATATTCCAACCCCAGTTATCTAGGAGTGTGATGTGAATACAGAGTGGCCACCTGTTATTTTAACTGTTCAATCACTACCAGTAATTACAAAAGGACAAGATTTTATATTTCCATGTCTGGAGTTGAATACCTCTATCAAAGCCCATAAGTTACTATGCACATTTTGTGTACATCATTCTCCACCTCTCCATTGGTTATTGGCTTTTGAACACAGAACTGCTGTTGACTGGATATGGTCTAGTTATAGACCATACACAGCAGTGACACTGACATGGAAAACCTTGTTTTGCTTCTTGCAAATATAGCCTGGCTTCATCTGAATTCAGGAAAAAAAAAAAAAACTGAGTTCAGGAGAAGGGTGATGTTTGCTTTTCAAGCAGGCCACCCAAGATTCTATCCTTATACTCTAAGGTGGAAGTCATAATATCATAATTCTCAAAAGCATTTAAAACATGGTTTCTCTCTCTGGTGTGCTTTATTTCCTCTTACTGAAGGAGAGGCTTGCGAATTTAACAGCATATCCAATGGCAAACTTTGTGAAGTTTTTCAACATGTTGGATAGGGGACAAAATGGAGGAGGGGAAACACTTCAGCTGGATGACAAGGTGACAAGTCCATCAATCATCTTAACCCATGGAGAAGCAGGGCTGTGAGCTGGCAATCAATAATGTTCACAATTAGTCTCCCTCAGCAGGGGGTTTCAGCCAAGCACAGCTGGACTGGAGCACTGTGTGGCCTGGATCATGCCAGCCACATGTCCCGATATTAGCCAGCCCCTCATGGGACACTGTGACATTTCCATGGACTCACAGAGTTGTGTCCACGTGTATGTGTGGCAAGCTGTGTAGTGTTCACCTTGACTTATTGAACTGGAACAACATCTGAAAGGAAGGGACATACACATCCCGCCCCCCCCCCCCAGAGGAGTTCGATGGCTCCGTATCAAGTAGTGGAAAATAGATGTCTGTCATCAGTCATCAGGATGGCAGTGAGTTAAATAAGGGCAAACTTTCTGTGTGGGGTATGGTAAAGCGTAAGTCAGACTCCAAGCATGACTGGAGTTTGGCTGTGCTATGTTCCAACACAGGGCTAAAAGCAGGTTGCAGGTCTTGAATGACTTCTGTTAAAAATACACCTCATCAAGGACCTGTGTATTAAATAGAAATGAAGAACTCAAAGAATTTATTAACATAGTAAAAGTAACAGTGGCAGAAGAATGTTTCAGTTATCAAACTTGAAGGAATTTCTTAGAAATGTGTCTGTTAGAAATTGTATATGGTCAAATTCCTATAATAACATTTATCCCTATAAATAACTGCATTAATATGATTGACTCTGATTGATTTATTGAGTTTATTATATTTTTTGATTAAACATGGAACAATGAAAACAAGATTGGTTAAATCTCATGAGTCAAAACAATGTCTTAATTTTGAACTACATCCTCATCTTAGTGCATCCCCCTTAGCTCTGACGCAGTGTTTGTGATGATAAGTGTGATTTCAGGAATGGATTCTAACTAAGAGGGTCAATTTGCATTAGTGTGATGGTATGTTGAGGTAAGACAAAAAGGCAGGATGCAGACAAAACTAAAGTAAAACACACAGCATCAACTTCTATATTCAAACAATAACCAAAAAAGATTAAACAAACAAGCAGGCAGAACATTTAGAAGAGGTGAGAAAAAACGAGAGACAGATGGATGGACTTAGGGTGGGGATTGACATGGGTGAAGGGTGGAACCATGGAGGATGAAAGCAAAGAGCATGATGTAACATGAAGAAAAACAAAGGACCATGTGGTGAACAGTGCCACGTGAGAGAGGAACACAGGTGAGGGGGTACCATAACATTTAGGCTATGCCTATAATTTATCAAACTTAATTGATAAAAATAGGTTTTAGCATTTATATGATAAGTGTTTGTGTCTTCAGGTTCTTCATAGTAATTTATGCTCAAATTTAAGTACAGTAGACAAAGTCAGTCTACATACAATTTAACTCTAAAATAGTAGATGATTGTAAAAATAAATCCTCTTGTCATGGTAGGCCAGTTATCCAGCAGGTGGGATACACCCACTCCTGCTCAGAACTGCACCACACATCTGCCACGGTCCCAATCACCCACATATTAACCAGAATCACCTGTTCCTTATTTTCCTTTCTTACTATTTAAGCCCACAGGTTCCTGAAGTCAGTGCTGCACATTGGTGGACCAAAGAGCCATGTGCTTTGCCAGAGCTCCACTATGCTGATCCAAGCCAAATTCCTGTTTAGTTTACCTTTGTTTTTTGTTGTAAAATAAATCTGTTAAACTACATCAAAAATTACATAAAATTTCATGACATTTCTTTGAAATTTTAAGGTTGTTAAACCCTTACAAAGTCCTTAGAGATCTGCACATACATGTTCTATTTCCCTAGAGGGCAACACACTATTACACCCTCATTTATTCTGTAATCCTGCAAAAAAAACCAAAAAAAACATGAAAAGCTAAAACCTCAGCAGTATGCTAGAATGCTAAGCAAATATGAACTGCATCTATTTTCAACTCAGAACAGCCATCAAATGAACAACAAAAGAGCAGGCTTCAATGATTGTCTTGCACAGTTAAAGACCCTTTGCCAGGCTGTAGAAAGCTGCTAAAAGTACAACTTTTCAGACTCATCACTGATTTATTATCAGTGTTCTTTGAGGTTTTCATGTCTTTAGAATGCTACAGTATACACAGAGCATTACCTGGTTCTTTTACTTTTCTACATGCTGTGTAAAACCTGGACGTAATGGATTTATACCACATATATCTGTGGAGATCAAGAAAAGCAGTTGACAGTACACCCATCTGTGAAATTACATATACAACACATGTACTCTTTCTAGGTGTAAATATTTTTATCATGACACTAAATGCATTTTTATGTAAGCGATAAAACTCAAATTCTAATAGTCTTGCAAAACCATTACAATGATTAAGAGAAGGGATCATAAAAAACAATATCCTATCAACTTATAGGTCTTAATAAACAAGTCCCTAATAAAGATACCACAGGCTTCAACTCAATAAATATTACTATTTTCTCCTTTGTCCATTCCAAGCCACTTGTTCCAAGCAAAAAAAAAAAAAAAGCATCTATGAAATTACTCCAAGGCTTAAAAATGTCCAATTTCTTTTCCTGGAAATAGCAGACTTATGCACAACAGTCAGTCAAATTTCTTATTTGTAAGTCATTCATATGACTGCTAATTTTAAAGAAAACCCACAGAGCATTCTATTCATTTTCATATTAGCAAGAAAAGGGTTACCAGGTGAATGAGATTAAATGGAATTCTGTGCAATTAAGTAATTGCTGAAATTAAGAGTGGCTTGCTATGTTACCTACACTTCATTAACAGTTCTGGACCTCTTAAAGAGGGACTTTTTAACACCTGCACCTAAAGGGGACTTTTAACATAGATTGCTTATTTTCATATATTGTAATACTAATTCTACAATACTAAAAATATTGCACTGTGGAATCACAGTACTAATACTAATTCATTTCAGGATGAAGGATGCTGGCACTGGCCATAATGTACGCACAGCCCCCTACTGTTGAAGCATTTGGCATACAGCACTTCCAGGGACTTAAAGGACACAAAGGGTTTTTTTTCAGATTTATCATTCATCTATGTCTCTGCAAAGTCAATGCATGAAGTCAGGAGACTCTTGCAGTATAATCCCTCTGCAGAAGGAAATAGGGCACTTCTAAGACAAACAGCCACTGGTGGTATACAAGCAATTCAAACATAGCTGTAGGAAATAACACTGTGCTGTATCATGTATATTCTCTAATGTTTCTTACAGGTAGTCTACTTCTAAACAAAACCCTTTGAGTACTGTCACTTCAGTGCATTAAGGGAGCTTGACTGAGAACATAATAAAAATAATGTTACTAGGGATAAACCCACAACCTATGAAAAACATTGTCATGGCTCTTCTCAAGATATCTACAAGGGGTTTCATCCATTGTCCATCACTATGACAACACCACTATATACAAACACAGTGGAAGAAGTTATTTTATGATTTACTAAGCCACAACAAACTCCGGACTAACAGTAAAGGTTTATAAACCTGCCATATTGATGAGCAGCCTTAGTGGTTCTGCATGCTAGGCATTTTTATTAGTGAACTCTGTAAGTCTTAGAAATGTAATGGCCCAGTCACTAATTACACTCTAACGCACCCTCCTTCACCTATGTTGAGCAATTCAAAAAGCATGTCACTCCCAAGAACCACAACCTTTTTCCTTTTTTTAAACTCCCTTTCTCTTTTTCTCTGCATGAATGAATGAATATGAAGCTAGTCTGTACAATATCCATGCCTTGGACGCTATGGTGGTCTTATAATCATATAGTTTTATATAATAAACTTTTATATAAACTATATGATAAAACTATATGACACACACACACACACACACACACACACACTCTCACCAGCCACTTTATTAGGTACACATGTTCAACTGCTTGTTAATATGAATATCTAATCAGCCAATCACATGGCAGCAACTCAAAGCATTAGGGCACATATAGATGGTCAAAATGACCTGCTGAAGTTCAACAGAATGGTGAAAAAAGGTGACTTAAGTGACTTTGAACATGGCATGGTTGTTGTTGGTATGAGTATTTTAGAAACTGCTGATATACTGGGATTTTCATACACAAACATGTCTAGGATTTACAGAGAATGGTCAAAAAAAAAGAAAAAAAAATCCAGTATGCCAGTGTCTGGTTTTGTGTTAATTAGTTCATATATGTAAACCCTGTCTGGTACCCTGTGTCTCTGCTGTTCATTGAATGTATGTCTGACTATCTGAAAACCTGCATCTGCCTCAATGTATGTATGTTTCTCTGAGTTCTTCCTAGTATCTTTGTTATAGCCTGCTTCCCTTGTTTGCCTTTGTGTGCTTTTGGTTTGTGTTTCCTAGCCTTCATTATCCTAGCCCTTGTTTTGTTTATCATGTATCCTCATACTCTCTGTGTTGGCTCTTTGACCCTGGACTACCCTAACAACTACAACTCTGGATTTGTCCTTAATAAATCTCACTCTTCTCTGCACATGCATCCTCCTCCTTACCACTCAACGTTAAAGAATGAACAGCCTAACACAGACGCAGAGAGAGAGCGAGACTCTGGGAGGTAGCTGTTCTGCTCGGAGAAAACCCCAGCTGTTTCTACACAGTCCGAGTTCATTATGTCTCAGTGTCACCAAACAAAAGCAAGCAAATCCCCTACCGCTGTGGGTACACAGGTTTCTCGTCATTCCCGGAAAAAACAGGTTCCCATTTTGATGATAATGAGATCCCAGGTAAGCGCCAAGAGTCTTATGATGGTGAGAGAGTAACAGGCCTTGTGGCATTAGAGTTCCTTGGTTTGTGTTTCCTAGCCTTCGTTATCCTAGCCCTTGTTTTGTTTATTATGTATCCTTGTACTCTCCATGTTGGCTCTTTGACCCTGGACTACCCTAACGACTACGACTCTGGATTTGTCCTTAATTAATCTCGCTCTTCTCTGCACATGCATCCACCTCCTAACCGCTCAACATTACAACATTGAACATTGAAGCAGATGGGCTTCTGCAGCAGAGGATCACACTGCACACCACTCCTGGCAGCTAAAATACAAATTGCCTTGACTCAGCAAAATTTCCTAATAGAAGGTTGGAAAAATGTTGCCTGGTCTGATGAGTCTCTTTTTCTGCAGTGACATTTGGATGGTAGGATCTGAATTTGGCATAAACAATATGAAAGCATGGATCCATTCTGCCTTGTATTAGTGATGGTGTAATAATGTGTGAGAAATATACTTGTCATGCTTTGGGCCCCTTCATCAGATGATGGAAGGATAATGTGCCTTGTCACAAAGATCAAATCATCTCAAGTTACCCACAGTTACCCACACCTTTAGGATGCCTTTGGGAACCAGTTCCTAATTTCTACTGTCAATGCAAAAAGATATGCCATTAATGTCATATCCACTAGCATTAAAATGCCTTGCCACTGGAAATGACAAATTCTAAATTCTGATGGTTTGAAGGTGTTCAGCAACCCGATCAGCAAGCCTTCTCTTGATTTCTCCATTGTAAAGCTGAATGCATATCTTTAATTAATGTAGTAGATAACTCCTGCAGTAATTTTTGAGTTAAAATATAAACTGTTTCAACCTCCTACTTTGCTTGCATAGCTGATGAAGGACCGTTGTCTGAAATGTCCTGTTTTTCTAAAAACCTTCACTACTGTACTTCACTACAACTTTGAATATCTCTACAATGTTAATTGCATTACATTTTTGCTTGGAGCGACTTACAGCATCCTTCCAATTCTGCAAAACATTGGACAGTGGGTAGGTGAAGAACTTAGTTATAAATTGTGTAGGGGTTGGGACACTGAAGCATATTTTATCAGCACTTAAGGTAACTTTGTTGCAGGGATGATATACATTCAGACATAATCAGATGCTTAGGTCACTACCATGTTTATTCAATATTGTGTAAATAGAGGTTTACGTTTTGTCTAGTAGTGATATGAATGGAGTAATTAGGTTTGTGCATAAGCAGGTATTGGAGAGTGAGTGCAGGCTATAAACATCAGTAGATGGGTCAAAACATGAGATTGGAAATTGGTAGCAGATGTAGGTAAGACACTATAGGTCCTAACACTTAAACTACACTGAGGCCAGACATTATAGAGTTAATGATTCCATTTGTGGATGCAGTTGAGGAAGCTTTTGAGAGAAGGAAGCTGAAGTATGCAGACATTGGTGGCTCATGTGAGAATGTGGGTGACAGGCTCATATAAGGCCAATAGAGATAGATGCTAGGAGATATGGGCTAGTGCGAGGTTGTGGATGAGGAGAGCACAGGTACAGGCTTGCTAGGAAATGCATTATAAAGGCATGAGATGTCCCATATTTCAGCTACATGGAGGACTGGGCAGATGTGTGGATTGTTGTGTCGTGTTATTGTGTAATATGGTAGATCCAGATGGATTGCATGGCACTGAGCAAATATTACTTGTGCCAGTTAGCACTGTAACTGGCACAGGTAATATTTGCTCAGTGACTGAATAAGACTATGGCCTTAGTCACCAAGGAGGCCAATGTTGTTTTGAGGAATGCCTGATGGTGTAACAGTTAAAATCCATATGGAACCTGCGGCAGTGAGTATGCATTAATGGTGCCAGGTGACTGGGTATGGCCTTGGTCAATGGGGAGGCTAATATGAATTTTATGGGTTAGGAAGTGATTGGCTGCGCAGGGCAATGCAGTGTGTAAGTACAGGGAATGCTTGCTGTTGGAGTAGTCTGTAAAGCCCATATGGAACTGTTGGCATTGAGCATGCTTTACCAGTGCCAGTGGGGCTGAGTACAGCCTACTAGGTGGGTTTATATTTAAAGAAGTGCATGCAGTTGGTTGAAACATGAGCTTGGAGGGGGGTGGGGCTGGGACGTCATAACTCACTGTTGAACCGTCTTTTTTGTGGGCTTAATTCAGTGAAATTCAGACAGGGAATTGACCCCAGTGAAGAGCATGAAATGTTGTGGTTTCCAGTAGGATGTGCGTGGGTTGGGAAACTCTAATGGATTGGCAAAAGATATTGACATCTTATAATGTGTATAATTACAATTATGGCCCCATAAAATATAATTTATACAAATAGTATGTCATGTTAATCAAAGGTCAAATTTATTTATATAGAGCAGCTGTTGTTGTTACAAAGCAGCTTTACAAATGTCTGAGTCCAAGCCCCCAGTGAACAAGCCAAGGGTGACAGTGGCAAGGAAAAACTCCCTATAGTATGAGGAAGAAACCTTCAGAGGAACCAAGACTCAAAGGGGGAGTTTTGAGAAACCAAATACATGGAGCAGGTAAAGCAAAGAAGAGCCATATTCAAAACAATCTTTGTTCAGAGCCATATGAAGAAGAACTTTAGGAAAAACTAAAAAAAATTAATTAACAGCATATGGCACAGTATCTGTCCCCCAAACAAGGGGCATAGCCTTGCATACTTTACACTATGAAGTGTTTCCACCTGACAAAAGGTGTAGACTAAATGAAAACAAAACAATAGATCATGCCATGGAATAAGTTTTTGATGCGAGAACAAGAGACTATGACAGAAGTTGCAGAAACACCAACAGACTGATTTTAGCATTACAAAGGCTAGGTGTTAAGACTTTTGTAATGTATTGTTATACTATTTATATTTTCATCTGTTAAATGTGAGACCACAGCAAGTACAGATAGCCAATCATACCTAGAAACCTAATTTTAAACAGAGTAGTTGCTAAATTTCTGTATGCACAGTAGAAAAAAAAAGGATCTTGATTGTATTACAATATTGCTGAGTGGCAGCAATTTTAATTATGTATTTAATTTTTTTTCTGATTGAAACACAATGATTAAGCTGTATGATGCTTTTGTTTTTGCTGTGATAGTGAACGACAAATCATCAAATTGTACTGGTATTGGTATTGGATACCAAATGTTTTGTGTTGGCACAACACTACCCACTTGCCTTGTAACAAAAAATGCAGGGCTTCACCAATAAATGTTCCAAAAAACCAAAGCCAGGATTAAAGAAAAAATGTGATATGGATTATGGGTTCTATTACTAAAGACCACATGTATAGTAACCTGTAGAATATATTCTGAATCGCATGGGACACTGCAAATGAAAAACAAGACATTGATAAACCTGAATGCATCTTAGAATCAATGTTCTTAATTAAAAGTGAAATAGCACTTTGTCATTGAAGTACTGACCTGTTTGAGAGAATGCCTGTTTGTTCCATTTCCTAGAGTGTCATTGGATCTAAAAAGTGAATTGCAAAAGAGAATTGTGGTATAAATGTATCTTTAAATATAGAAAATCATCAATGTTGTTCTCAACTACAAATTTTTCCAGATTAAGATTAATCATGCTTTCACTTATTTGCCTCCTTGGAATGTTTTACAAGATTCTATAATACATTTGTTTTACAATACAAAAATGATCCATGTCTGATATTCTGACCTAGCACACTGGAACTGTCTTCAACAGCTACTATTGTCTTTGTCTGGTCCAGAGTATTCATATTAGTCCAGAACACATTTATCAGTGCACACTTTAATGCTTAGTGGGGGGAAGATACATTTGTTGTTATAACTGGGCTGTTTTGATTGTTGTTAACAGCCCTGTACCAACTGTGCAAGCACTTATAATTATATTCCTCTTATGACTAATCCTACTCATCAAGCTACTTACATGAGTGCTCTTTATGTAATGGTTATGAGGTGATATTTGAACCATTTAATTACACATATTTATCCATAGAAAACCTCAGTAGGTCTTAGTGGGGCTATATTTAAACCATCTGGGGTTTGTGGGGTTTGTTTCTTGAAAGCATAATAATGCTAAGTTGTAGAGGCAATTATAGGTTAGAGTCAAATATAAAGTTATACACGTTTATAGAGGCAATTATTACTACTACAGTTATACAATATTTTAACTGAACTCTTTAATTATTAATTAGTTTAATGTATTGTTATTCATTATTTAATGCCAGCATTAAAAAAAGTAGTGTTTTCAACAGTTTATTTCCAAGTTGTTAGATTAAAATAATAAGCTTTGATATTATGAGCTATAGGTACAAGTTGTGTGATTTACCAGTTGTCATTAATACATCATGCTTGTCCATCTGACACAAAAACACTAGCTGTTGAGTGAACAGTGAGAATCATGCCTCATAAATGTAGTTTTATGGTGCCAAAAAATAAGTATGTGACCAAAACATTTCTCCAGTAAACCAAAGACACTAGGACAATGAACTACACTGGCCAACATTTCCAGTATGCAGGCAAAGCTATGTTCCTGGTGTACTACATCCCAAATACATAATGACAATTTCATTTAAATGCTGCATGAAATTTTAAAAAATATTCTCTCTAGATTGTTTTTCTTTTGTGATCTTCAGTTTGAAACAAATAAAATAGCTGAGCCTAACTCGCAGCAAAATGCCGAATGTCATTCAGGTAAGCTGCTTCAGGTTAGCAACCATTAATTTTAAACAGCAGGTGACATCTGTTAACTCTCTAAATAAAGTTTAAATAGAAATAGTTGAATAACTTGAATTGTTGTCAATATGAAAATTAAAGCAGCACTACATACGTTTGGGGAATTGGTGACCTGTCTGATGGAAATGTCACTGCACAAAATGTGCAGAAGAATATTTTCTAATATGCGATGGGTTGCGTTCCATTTCCCCAAGCAGATGTATTTGATGATTGCAAATATTCAAAAAGAATTTGATCAGAACTCTGTGAAGGGAATGTTCTCTGAGGATGTATTGTGAATTATATACTGTTGTAATAATGGGATTTGCCTTTGAGACACTTCAAATGCAGATATGTATTAGAATACAAACAGAATCATATACACCACATACTAGGTTCAACTAGGTTCAACAGTAGACTAAGAGTGATTACTGATAGTCTAGATTGCTGTCATCAATATTGTGAGATGTTTAGGCAAGAGAATGTACTGTTCTGTAGATAGCGATGCCAAAACAATGCGTAGGCTATTTGCTGTGCTTTTTGGCCAAATATCAATTGCTTTGATATCACCTGCTATTAGTTATCTTATGTTAGGTAAAGTAACCTCACATGAGCCAGTAGTCAAATGCAAGCCCAAGAAACATCAGTAATGTCAGTCAGCCTGCTGATCAGTCCCATTCTACCAGCCCCTCACCCTTGGCAGTGTGAAGCCAATGTGCCACTTCACCTGATTACTAACACCTGGCTCTCATTACCTATTTGTCAGCTCAGCTATTTAATCAGCAGTCCTCCGCAACCTTGTTACACTTCTTCACATGTTCTTGCTCTGCTATCTTAGCATTCCTGTATCAGGTTAATTCCTGTTGTTTTTGTGTTTAACTGTTGCCTATGTGTATGTAGTTTTCTCCTGTGACTAGCTAAGTGATTTTTTTATAGAGTTTTGTTTTGGAAATCTGTTCTATAGTCCTGATAGTTCACTGTGTTCTTCCTGTGTTTCACTACTATATGGTTGATTGTTCTCTGTTCCCCAAGTTGTTGTTATCTATTAAACCTGCTAAAAGAATCATCAGCCTGTCTGTCATTGCTACATTAGCTTAAGCCATCAGCCTTGTATTCTCCAGATATTTTAAATATGACAAATTATGAAAAACTAACAAGAATACATATTATGTATAGTATGGTTTTCACAATGATAATGTGATTGCTCCACCAGCAACCTCTGTGTAGTGGGGTGGTGGCTATCGTGTGACTTTTGTTTATGTTGTCTCTTTTGTTTCATGTGTTTTATGTTTTATATTCCTGCCACAGCCCACACAGGTGGTGTGTGTTTCCATCTCCATTTCAGCACCACCTGTGTGTTATGTCTTTATTTCTTTCCTTTGAAACTCCATTTTATTTTAACCGTGACTTTGGTTATTGTTTTCACATTGGGTTTCTTTCATTTTCATTTGTGCATATTATTAGTTCTCCTTTGTTTTCATTAAACTTCTTCATTTAGAAACTTATTCTTGCTTCCTCCTTTTTGCCCATGACAGACAGTAATGCTGGAAATGATCCAACAATAAAGAATATCCTGGTTTGAGAAAACAAAGGATGAACCATGAAACAAAAAATACACCATTAACCATTAAGTAAATTGATAATATTAGCAAATTAGCTAGTTAAAATTAGCTATACAGCTAAACCATCTTCACAATTACAAGGGTATTAAATTGCATTATATAACAAGGGTAACATTAATTCTACAACAAAAATAATCTGGCTATCTATTTTCAGTATCTAGCTAGCAAACCACCAACATACCTGTTCAGCAATAAAAAGCCAAATCAGTATCACTCCTGAATCCCTTCAGGTCATGCAATACTGAGAGCTAAGCCAGTGTTTATTCTGATTTTAGCTTGAGCCCTATTGCTCTTCCTTTTAGCTTGCTAGCTCTCCTCAAGTCTATGTTTCTTTGCTTTGACCAGTGGTGAAGCCACTGAAGACAACTGAGGTTGCCATTCTGATGTCTTCATATTCAGTGATATCGCTCTCCTTCCATTCAACTTTTATTGCTGTACAAATCAATACTGTTAGGCAAGCCCCCACTAACATTACTTAGGAAACTGGCCCATTGACCTAAACTTTCTTTATGAGTCTGTGCGTATGACATTAATATGTGAAGATGACTGATGTCTGAAAAACGTCCACCAAATCCAATCTGATAGCTATGATGTTTGAATGAATATTTCATGCTTTACAAGGTAACTTGCAGTAGCAGGCTAGACCCCTACCATCTAAAGCGCTCATGATAAATGAAATCGTAATATTGCATAGATTTAATGTAGTTTGTCTAACAGAAACCTGGATCAAGCCAAATGAGTACATAGCTTTAAACAAAGCGTGTCCTTCTGGCTACAGCTATGTACACTGCCCTCATCTAACTGGCCGTGGAGGTGGCATTGCAATTATTTATGCTGACATATTAGGCGGAAACCAGAAAGTTGTTTATGATTTTCAATCCTTTACAATTATTTTGACTAGCATACATGAGGTAGCCAGCGATAAGAAGCCCGCCCAGCCTCTTCCACTAATTGGCATCTACAGGCCACCAAGACCCTACTCAGAATTTATTAACAAATTTGTATATTTCCTCTAATCTAGTCACTCTAGTAGAAAGAGCCATTATTGTTGGAGATTTCAATATTCACTGATAGTGCCCAAGACCCTCTGAGATCAGCCTTTAGTTCTATATTAGAATCAGTTGGTTTCACCCAATATATAAGAGAACCCACACACTCTGGTGGGCATAAGCTTGAATTAGTACTTGCATATAGTGTAGGCATTTAGAACATAGTTATACTACCCCAATCTGATGCCATCTCAGACTATTCCCTAATTTCATTTGAACTATGTATAAGTATTAAATGCTTAGAATCAGTAGTCTGTTGTACAATCAATGATGTTGCTCCACTTAAGAATAAAAAAATCAGGGACAAAAAATGTGTACTTCGGTATAATGATCACATTCACAACTTAAAACAAAACACTTGAAAAATAGAACGCAAATGGTGCCACACTAAGCTTGTAGTCTTCCACCTTGCCTCGAAGGAAAGCCTTGTCAAGTATAGAAAAGCACTTATTACCACTCTAACAGCTTATCTCTCAACCCTTATAGAAAATAACAAAATTAATGCTGGATTTTTAGTATAATTGCACATATAACTAGGAATAAAACTGACACCAATGCTCAAATTACAACATCACACAGTAGTAATGAGTTTATGAATTTCTTTAATGAGAAAATTAAGCACATTAGAGATAACATTAAGAGTATTAACATGACATGGGGCAGCTACATAGAGATCAGAACAACCAAGCCAAAAACGACTCTGTTAAACCTTCCATTTATTTCCAAGATCCTAGAAAGAGCTCTAGCTCAGCAGCTAAGGTCATATTTGAATCAGAACCAGATACATGAAGGGTTTAGGCCTAATCATAGTATGGGGATAGCACTAATTAAAGTAGTTAATGACCTAATGTTGGCCTCTGACCAGAGTTATGTCTCTTTATATTGCTTGATCTGAGTGCAGCATTTGACACTATAGATCACAACATTTTACTAGATAGATTCGAGCTTGTCGCTACCAGTTTGTTAACGTAAATGGAGACTTCTCAGCATACAACAAGGTTAGCTATGGTGTCCCACAAGGATCTGTTCTAGAGTCTTTGCATTTTTCTTTATATATCCTACCTCTAGGTGATATTAAATGTAAACATTGTGCTAGTTTCCACTGCTACACTATATACACTGCTATATGTCTCCACCAAACCCGAGGACATATATCAGCTTAGTATTATTGACAAATGCATAAAGGACATCAGACACAGGTTGTTGAGGAACTTTCTCTCACTTAATCCTGACAAAACAGAGAATCTGTTATTAGTTATTATATTATTATATTGGTTATTATAGATCCCAGTCTCTCATTCAAAGCTCACAAATAAATAATATTTCTAGGACCACCTTTCTCCACCTTAGGAACATTTCAAAGTTTAGGAACATGCTCACCTCACATGATGCAGAAAAGCTAGTTCATGCATTTATTACTTCAAGATTGATCTACTGTAATGCCTTACTACATGGCTGTGTCATGAAGTGTCTAAACAAGCTCCAGCTAGTTCAAAATGCAGAAGCCAGAGTTCTTACTATTATCTTAGCTACTTTACATTGGCTCCCGGTAACATTTTGCATTGATTATTAAAAATAACCTTCCTGTAAATGTTTGAGACTCAGACACAGTCTCAATATTTAAGGCTAGGCTGGCATTATATTAACTACTTTTACATTATATTAACAGTCAGGCATTATATTAACTACTTCCCATCTTAGGTAAAGGTGTAGATCTGGGGGTCCATGGGCATTGAGAGTTATGGTAGACTGGGATGATATGATCCATCACTTCACCTCCCTTTTTTCACTCCAGCGTGTTCCAGCGTGCCCTCATATCTGTGCTTCCATCTGACTCCATCCTTTTAAATATGCTGCCATAGCTAGATCTGCCAGAATCTTTTCACATTAAAGTTTCCTAACTTACAGACCCTTGTACCTGGACATGCCTAATAATTTAGTCTCTCTTTCAGCTGAGGCACACCGACCCCTGATGTCATGATGTTACAGACCAACCTGTCTCAGATGCCATGGCTACTCCCACCACCCCCTGATGTAGCTCACCACACCTCTACCCTAGCAGACAGTTGTAAAGCTGCTTTATGACAACATCTGTTGTAAAAAGCGCTATAAATACATTTTGATTTTTTTATTTGAAAAAAATGTGAAAAAATGTGCATGGAATGCTAGCAGCCATTATTGATTCTAAAATAATTATACAGACTCACAGAAGAAAAATAGGAAAAGCCTATTAAATTGTGTGAAGACCTGCTACATCAAGACACAATTGAACAAGAAATTCAGATGGAAACACAAGTTTCAGAGATTTAGTGGCACAGATAGAATTCCTCTTACTGCACTTGAGACACTTAAGAACAGTGAAATTATATTCTTCCCTACCCTTACAAAAAATAAGCTTATTCAAGTGCACTGTTATTATACTTCTTTTAAACTGAAAATAAGTAAGTATACTTTCAGTTTGCTTTTTATGCACTTATCGAAGATAAGATAAAATGTTACTTAAGCATACTTGCCTTATACTGTCAAGTATACATAAAGGTTTAAGTATATTTGGCCTACACTCATACTTATTTACTTATACTGACCAGCAAACAGAAAAACCTGTGTACAATAGTGGTACAAGATATATATGCTTGCCTTATATATAAAGTTCAATTATACCAGGCTTGTAGTTTGAGGTGGAATAGGAAATAATGGAACTAAACCTGTTTTTGTATGTACACAGTGTTATTAACAGTGTTAGAAAGAAATATTCACTTGGCCAATTATTTCAGATTCTTCTAATTGTGAGATATTATGAGAATATTTGAAATGTTTTATTAATAAAGACAACAAATATGTCCTTAATCCTGAGTATATCTTCTGAATTTTATATGTGCATACTGTAAAAAAAATGCTTAATTTAAGTACAATTGAACTGTCAATTAAGACTGTCACAGCACGGCCCCCTCCTCCCAGACGTCTCCCTGTGTATGTGTGTGTGTGTGTGTGTGTGTGTGTGTGTGTGTGTGTGTGTGTGTGTGTGTGTGTGTGTGTGTGTGTTCGTTTGACTGGCTACGTCCTTCCTGTGAATCACACCAGTTCCTCATTCTATGTCATTACTGTGCATGTATATAAAATACTGTTTAGTCGTTGGTGTTGTCAGTGTTTGACCCCACATAAGCATTGTGCTTTATTGTACTGTTGAGTAGAGTTTGTTCGTGATTAGCAGTCTTTGTTATGCTCGTTATGTTACGTGTATTAAATAAACATCTGTGTGTACGACACGGCTCGTCTGTGCATCCTGCCTCACCTCTCACATCACAGATTGGTGGAGAAATTAATGTAAATTCAAGTTGAATGGTGCATTGTGGGTTGTTAAATGCACAATGGTCACTCTTGATTCAAATTTTTGTCTGGGTTTTTGACCTGTTATTATTGTACTGCTGTTTCTGTGGTAATATTTTAAATTACTTTCCATATAGAAAATGTATAATATAGATAATACAGTTGAAATGAATATACCAGCAAATATGGCTAGCTAACTTAATGGATTAGCTACTTTCCCTCAGGCAGCTTGTCTCGATAGCTAGCTAATGATACCTACCTAGCTAACCTAGTTAGTTAGGTTAACTAATGTGACATATTAAGAAACATTAAGGAGGCTACAAAATCAAAACAGTTCTTTTTAGTGTGACCTCTGTGTTCTGCCCCACCCAATGACGCACACCAGGTTGTGGATAAAAGGGGTTTCCTTTTATTTTCCACACTGCTACAAGTTCAGACCACATTTAATTTCACTGAGTGGTCAGCTAGCCAGCCAACAGCCATGTCTTGCTCTGCCATGCACCTTACTCTGCCATGCACCTTACAACTTCTTCCATAATAACAATATAATAAAATATATATATATAAAAGGAAGTTGTGATCATATAGTGTAGTCATAAGTTTACTGTATAGTGTAATAATATGTTTATTATGAGATCATTATTTATAATCAAATGACTACACTATACAGTCATATAGTTGAATGATTGAAGGAATTGTCATTTGAGTTTATGGAAAATGTACCACTAAATTTTTACTTATTTATTTATTATTACAGTGCACTACACAACTCAACAAGTATATTGTTAATATTATTTCAAGTCTATTTAAAGTTCAATTTAAGCTATGTTCCAAGTCTAAAAACAATACCTATGTACAAACCTAGTGGTATGCTTTAAACTTATATATATATATATATATATATATATATATATATATATATATATATATATATATATATATATAATTATTTAGAATCAAATGACTATACAATCAGAACTTCCTTTTATTTATATATTTTATTATATTGTGGTTATGGAAGAAGTTGTAGCATTTACCATGAGATGCACGGCAGAGCAAAACGTAGCCGTGGGCTGGTTAGCTGACCACTCAGTGAAATTATATGTAGTTGATGAACTTGTTGCAGTTTGCAAAATAAAAGGAAGCCCCTTTCATCCATAACCTGGTATGCATCATGAACTAGAGTAAATTAAGTATTATAGTAAATATATTTAAAGAAAACCTATAAGTATACTTGCAGTATAAAAACAAACTAGTAGTTCACTGAGAGTACTTAAGTTTACTTTCAAAATGTCACGTTTGGCCCCTCGTGTCCTTATTGTCTCTATGATTTCCTTGTCTTGTGTCTTTGTTTTGCTTTGCTTCCTTGTTGTGATTCCGTTCCTTAGTTTAATTTTCTCCGACCCTTATGAGTTGCACCTGTGTCTAGTTAAATCTTATTAGTACATGTATTTAAACCCTGCCTTTTTGCCTGTGTGTTTGCTGGTTATTGTGATTCTTAGCCTGTGTGTTAAAACCTAGCCTTGTGTTTTCTCTGCCTGTTTTGTATTCCCTAGTGTTTGGTGTTAGTTCTTTTCATTTCTTGTATCATTGTTATAGCCTGCTCCCTTTTTGTCATCATGTGCTTTTGTGTGTTTCTTAAGATGTATTCCCAGACTCTACATGTTAGCTCTATGATCCTGGACTGTTCAAAAGATTATGACTCTGGATTTGCCCATAATAAATCTTGCTCTTCTTCTCCTAACCGCTCATTGTTGCACATAAACTAGAAAGTTTAGAAGTTTAGAAATAGTAAACTAACAGTATATCTATAGGCATTGTTGCACTTGTCCTGAATACTTGAGTCCACACCCAGGACCTATTCTGGGCTTATTTGAGGGAGGGACTCTATCACTCATTTGCTTTCACACATAAAACTCTAGCTGAACTGTGGATCAATTGCGCAATTCCATAAATAACTTTTCTGCATGTAGAAGCTTTATCTGTTTGCTGCTTTTTATTATTTGTCTTGGATACAAATACTCAGGCAGCAAGGAGCAGTGCTTTTGGGATAGATGGAATTTCACCATGCAGGAGCATCTGCAAACAAGGAGCCCTTCTCATATGAGAATATTTTTGTTGCATTGCACGTATACAGACTGTATTTTTCCTGTAAAATATACTCAACCTTTCCGTGCAAAATTTTTGGGTACCAGTGAAAAATGGATTTAAAAAGTTTATATAGATAGTAAGCATTAATTTACACAGAAAATACACAAAACCTGAAAAGGGAAGTAACATAAGTTAAATCAGTCATGTTACAGAATGAGCCAATCATGCAGACTGCACTAGAGTTCACTAGAAGCAAACCCCAGTCCACCAATTTGAGAAGGACTAGAGATCCCCCTTGTTGGAGGTAAATCTTGGGACATATTTTTATAATACTATACATGCTTTTCAACTAAGCTCTTCAGTTTTATCAGTCATACAATCTAAATTATTCAAATGAATGTCTTCAGGCAAACTCATAAAATCCCTGGTTGGTCTGAAATATCTATTTGGCTAGAATTGCTCCACCAATGCCTAATACATTTATTAAATCAGTTGCTGAGATTGTATACTAACATAGGTCAATATTTTATAACAACCAAAAGAGCAATTCATCAATATTGACACGTTCTTCAATACTATTTAGATATTGTAATGTAAATTAAAATCTTGCTGAACAAGACTTTCAACTCAGATATACATTAACAACCATATAATGGCTCCATGGAGCATTTTATTTATTTATTTCAATGGGGTTTTGTGCATTTATTTTCATAAAAAGTTAATGTACATTATTAGTAGTAGTAAAGAATAATTAGCATGACTAACTGAGCTTCATATAAATTACTGAAAAACATCTACTTCATCTAGTAGAAAAGATTATTTTTTATTAAATAGAAGCATTCATGTATTTGCCTGTGTGTACAAATACAGAGGGAAAAAATCACAAGGAATCACATGTTTTACACATAGCCAGTTGTTTAATGTAGAAACAACAGCAAGTATAGAATCTGTGAGCTTCAGTTTAATTCAACAACTAATTGCAGCATGCTGGAACATTCACATTCATATTCTCAAATGGTTGCCCAATACAGTAATCAAACTTTCTGACCCTGTTCTTATTAACTAGTGTAAGGAAGCACAGTAGTGACTTAATACTCATTTGCAAAGACCTTTGCATTGTAAACATGTGCTATGAGGTTTTGTGTACTCAAATTAGTTGATCAAGGGCACTCCACTCCACCTGGAGCTGATGAACAAAGGCAACTCTTTTTTATTGCATATAGCTAAAAACAAGAGCCTTTTTTATTGCATATACCTAAAACAGGAGTTTTAGTAACAGGAGGAGGTGAAATAAGTATTGTAATCACACATTGTTGAATATTTATTAAACCAACTTTAAGCATAAACACACAGCCGCATTAGTATAATGACAAAAAAAAGGTCAAGAAATTAAACGAAAAAAACGTGACTCAAAGAAAACCAAGACTCCCTATACTGTTCTTCTGCTAAAACCTTTTGAGATGGCTTTCTTTTGTTTACCATTGCCCCATCTGTTAGACAGCATGCCTTCATCTCCAAGACTCCCACTAGATGACATGCAGGCATTCTTGTTAATTAAGTGTCATTGTGCCTTCTCTTGTTAGCATACCAGCACCATGCTGCTACCTAATCTGTTGTGAATAGCCGCCCGGGAAGTAAAGGTAATATTCCATCTGGGGTCTTCTTCGAAACACATCCTAGGGAGGAAGACAAAGTATCATCCACTCATGGAATACATTCAAAAGCATTCTTGCATATATGCTGTAATTGTTTCTAAACCAACACTCACTTAATGTTGGCGCTAGGGCACATGGACAAAGCAGATCATCAAAATGGAGACACCAGGTATCTCACAGTCATATCCTTTTATTACCTGAGGAAATTATAATCGAAAGGAAACAGAAAGGCCATCATCTCCATTTGCAGGGGTACAGCACTGCATTGTCATTCCTCACCACCAAGAAGTGTTTCTTTGAGGAATGGGGATAATGAAGACAGAGATCAGACAGCTATACCTTTGCTTGGAGGAGGGAGGCATGTTTGATGATAATTGAAGATAGCAGCATGCATTTGGAAAGTACTAATTATACAGGGTTCTCCCCCAGTGTGGTGCACATTAGCTGTCTGATCATTTTGAAAGACTGATTGGGAAAACCTTCAAAGCTATTCCTCTTTTAAGGCTACTTTATATATCAAAGACAAGTATTTTGGCTAGCAAAAATTATCTGAGGTATTCCATAATGTAACACTGTTTGACAGCACAAGGAGCAACCTCACACAAACAGGTATGAACTTGGCTTTAAGAGTCATTTGAACATTCTGACATAACCTAAGTATGCAGTGTTACCTTGGCAAATAATACCTTAGTAAACTGTTTATTTATCTAACCCCATTGTCATTTCAAGCATTTTGGTTTTGACTGGCTATGTGTTAGCATTATAAAGCAACAGATGGTTGCTGTGTATGATCGGTGATGTTCTGGTAAAATAAAAAGAGGAGATGGACATCAGATTTTGGTGAAATCCAACCCAGCTGGAGCAGTGTACTTTCACTGGCAGCATATCATATAGGCATAGCTAAAGAGAAGCTATCAGTCCTTGTCCACAAGTTTAATGGAAAGTAGATTTATAGTTCCACTCACCCTTAAACTGCAGAATGTCTGTATGTTAACCCTGTGGTTCCTTGTTGATCTTAGAAATATGTGCAAATGCCTGAGCCTGAACAGTGTGTTGCTTTTAACCTTGACATGTCTTTTCTGTTCCTTTATCTGTTCAGAAACTACTTGCCCAGTGTCTGCAAAAATACTTAATACAATCAAGTTAACCAGCTTCACTATGTCTCCCTTCCCTCCCATTTGCTCTCTCTGTCGCTCTCTCGTACACACATATACAGACTTTTAAAGCCATCCTGGTTGCTGTGCATTGTTCACACTATTGATTACAGTTCTTGGTCCTAAATTTATTTCCATAAAGGATTATTATTGATCATGCACTTCATATTCATGTGGGTTCCTTATCTGGCCTAAATCAATATCTTCATACCCAATAGAATCATAAAATTGAGGCATGTTTGAAAAATGTATACAATGGGTTAATATTTTTTTTACATCCAGCACATTTAAGTGACAGCATATAAATGGAGATGTGAAATATGCATGTGCAATGTTTTAAGACGGCAAACCTGCTGTAAAATATCACCAACATACCAAGAAATAAAAACCTTCTTCTTCTTCTTCTTCTTCTTCTTCTTCTTCTTCTTATTATTATTATTATTATTATTATTATTATTATTATTATTATTATTATTATTACTTAAGGTCTCTCCAGAGAGTGTCAGCACATCACAAAAATATTTAGCCTCCATGTGTCTGATGTGTCCCATCAATCTTCATCAAAAATTAAACAGTGAATCAAGTTTAGGCTTCATCTACTGCAGAATGTGGCTACCAATTTTTGTGTATTTTTGTCAGTGAAGTGAAGGACTGAATGTAATATTGCCATTTGTCATTATTTGACAGACAGATAATTTGTCTGAAGAAAGTCATAAGACTGAGCCAGATAGGATACCAGTAGTTCAGATAGGAACCAGTGCATTGTTTTTGTTTGTTTGTTCTTCTTTGTTTTTTAGAAAATAGACTGTCTAGTCAAGAAAGGAAGATGGGGAAATTGTTATTAAAAATCTATAAGTATTTGTGAAGACCTTTGAAAAACTTGAAAACTTGAAAGCTTTTTAGCAAATTTATCTGAATCATGGAAGTTTTCTCACAACATTTGATGGGGCTCACACACTTCTATTTTTAAGTATACATTTTTAATAGTTCCAATTTACCTTTGATATTTCTGACATATTGATTGAAGATATTTGTGCAAATAGCATCACTTGTCACACTCCAGTTACAACCCAAACAGGATTTCATCTTTAAAAAGGATGAAAAGCTTAAAGTTTAGCTGCCAGTTATACTAATAGTTAATGCTTGGTGTGACTGTTGAATTTAAATAGTTTGAGGGTAAGAAAGGTCAGAGTGATATGGATTTTGTGCCTGTGTGTTCTACCCCTTTTTAATAAGCTCACTGCAGCTTTATTTTTTAATATTTGTATATGCAATTCAACTTCCTCAATTAGCACTAATCGTAAATGCCTTCAATGACTTCACTGAAGACTCTAAATTTTAAATCAGGGATATTTTCATCCTCAATGGTGAACAACAGAAATGATAGTTGTTTAAAATTGACAACTTGATCGTAAATAAAACTGTGATTAGTATTTTTGTATTTTGTTACAAAATATGCTGATATACATCACAAAATGCTAGATATCTACTGGTGGTGCTTGTTAGACCAGGCTTTTAATGAGGCCATCATAAGTTCCTGTCAGCATTATACATTCAGTTGTATCTGGAGTTGAAGCACTGACAATTGAGAGATTTGGTAAAGTCTGAGAAGTTAAGATGATTCATTAAACTTCAGAATTCATGCTGCTGCAGCCTTCATCAACACTAAAAATAAGTCAGTCCTGTTGCTTGCCTTACAGAACTCTGCCATGATGTTTCTTTCTACACTTTTCTCTCTCTGTCACTGTGGAATAAGACCATTTTCAGCTAATTTGTTAATAAAACTGGCCTCTTTATCTTTTATAATAACCAGTGGATTGCCTGTGACATTTAGCTGAATGAAATCATGCTGTTGTATTCTTCTCTTTATGGTCATCTTTCCTAAAGCCTTTACTATATTTTTGATAGTGTTCATTGTCTGTTCAACAATTATTTTTCATGCTTGACACATTCTTCCACCATTCAGTTCTTATTCTTGACTGATGTGTGATTAATGATGGTTTCCTTTATAGGCATTGACACTGGTCCTGGAGTTGAGAGGAAGCAAATGCAAATAACACATCTAAATCAAACTTTTATCTCACTTGGGTATGATGCAATAACACAAATGTGACCAAGAAACAACTTAACCCCACTGATACTGGGTGTAAAAGACTTGTTTCAGTCTGTTTCCACATTTGAGTTATTTTTTCAGCTATATTCTAGATGTGACTGTGAATTCAATCATTGTTATCATGTAATAACACTGTTCAATAAGGTAAGAGGATTTTTTTTTTTTACATTTTTAGATGTTCAGTAAAACATTACATCACTGAGTCTCATAAGCATTTATTGCTGTTGACATGTTGGGAATAATCCACATGACATTCAGGTTCATAAAGACAATGAATTATACATTTTTAAAATATTAAAGTATATTGAACTATTTTCTAGCTAGATATTTGATTAATTATGAAACCTATTAATGCTGCATTCATTCATTGTGTCACTGATTGGTTTCCCTGCTGTGTCCTTTGTCTTTGATCATGCAACCTGATATATTTGTCTGTTGAATATGTATTCATGTAAAATGATGGAGCTTGATCCTCTTTCTGTTCACGGAATCATCAGCTGCTCTCACCTTCTCTTGCCTGTAACAGAGTGTATCCATAGGGGCTGCTATATTAATACCACCCAGGGAGATTTCCTTACCACTGTCACCTCTGGCTTGTTCATTAGGGATCTGGACCCATAAATTTGTAAAGCTGCTTTGTGACAATGTGTGTTTAAAAAGAGCTATATAAATAAATTTGACTGTAACTTTTGTTACTATAGCAAACAACCATAACTGCTTATTTAACCAGTAGGTGTAAACAAATAGAGCATCTGTTGCTACACATAATTTGTAAGCAAACCTCTACCACATTCTTCTCTGGTGAGTTTTAGATCACATGTGGACTGTTGACTGAACACTATATCTATTATGTTACGGGTTTTGCTATTTCATCCAACAAAAAAAAATTCTTCACTTTGTTACACTATATAGGCCACATGGACCATTCACATTCCTGAACCCTTAACTAATCTCTTTTTGACTATTGACTAAGCTACAATTATATTTGTGATTTTAATATACACATATAGATGATAAGTGAAAAGTATCCTTTAGAATAAGCAGCATAAGCATGTGTAGCATGCTCTGTGAGAGATCACATCTTAATGATGTATTTAATTCATAACTTAGATGATTGTGATCTATTTTAGACATTTTAAAACATGATAAGATTATTAGACTTGTCCCATGGTACAGTGAACACTTATGCTCCAACAAACAAATCTCAATGATGTGAATGATAACAGTGAAAAAAATCAATTAGAGCTCTTAAAAATAACGAGAAAATAACTAATTAACTACCATCAAGTTCTTGTTACAGACAAACCAGCTTATATTTTAAATTTGATTGAAAGCAAATAGAACACTACTGTATTCATAATTAATACAGTATCCAGATTAACAAATAATCAGGCAATCCTCTTTTCCTAGTTCATAATAGCCATAAATTCTTACACGTCTTTAGTAAGGAAACAAAGACCATTATAGCGTAAATAGTTGGTTTATACCGAAATGTTCTTGCCTGGTTTAAATCTTATTTGTAAATAAGTATTTTTTTTCAGAGCATGAAAGAGTGTATTTTCTGTTTTAGGACCATTATTGTATTCTCTTTATATCGCTTTATATCCAACATAATTCAATAATAATAAAGTTGCAAACATAATGTTGGCTTTCATTTTTATGTTGATATATTTCTGCAAAACCTTTTTAAAAAAAGAAAAAAAAGGGGGGTACCCCACTCAGGTCCTGAAGGCCTAGTGCAGTCAGGCACAAAACACTGAACCCTCAATTTCTCAAGTTGTACTCATACATAATTGTAGGTTGCTTTCGATAAAAGTGTTAGTTAAATGCCTAAGACGTAAAGACAATTTAGCTGTTTTAATGAAAGAAAGGCTGTGTGTGAAGATGTTCTTTACACCTTTACTTCCAATGGATTCTTACAGTAGTTCACATTGATAACTCTGTGTTCTGACTAAACTGAAATGAGGTAAACCACTGTAAATGCCTGTCAACATGGATAGATATAACAATAAAATGGAAAAATGCTACATTGATCTGTGCTTATAGTTAGATTTAACCAGATATACCACACAAACCTTTAAATTATGTAGATATCTCTCATGCAGTTGCTTACAAGTACACAATATTGGTCATGATTTATTATTTAAATGCCCATTATAAATTCCAGCACATTGTTATCCTTATTTAAATCGATGGACCTTCCAAAGAAATGGAGTGGATTTTTTCTCGCTTAACTCATTGAGAAAAAGTCTAAACTGAGAGAGATTGCTGTACTAGAGAGGACCTCTATTTGGTGAACATGAGATGTAATAAGAAGTTTAATCTGTTTTGTTTTTTTACAAAAAATTTGAATATATGAAATTATTAAAGTCAAAATCTGAAGTATTTTATAATCTAAGGATTTTATGAATTTACATCACTATACACAAGCTTGTCACAAGCACTATCTTCTTTCATATATACCAATCAATGATGCCCCACTCTGGACATGGATGTTGGAATTTTGTGAGGAAAACCTAACTGTAGCATAAAATAATATGCATATGGGTGGACAAAACATATCCCAGACCATCAGGTCTTCTTTTGTATGCAGCCTAATGAAACGTAATGTGCAAATAATGACTTGACTTTGCTCCAGCTAATAGCTACAACATACATATGGACTGCCATGACCTTATCATTATACTCTTTCTGACCTTTCAGTGACTAGAAGAAAACCTATTGTATGCTCATTTTGACCTCATAGATTTCACCTTGGAGGAGATCCATAAAACAAGGTGTGGGCTCACTGTGTTTTGTGAAAGCTCCTCAACATTCACCTAAAATACACATTCACCTCCAAAGTGACTTATTAACTGGGTTATTGATCGTCTTTTCCTTGGGACTACTCAAGGCCACATCGAGCCGCCGGAAAGCAGGAGATAATTTAGAAATATAATGAGGACTTCCTCTCAAGGGTTCCACATATTGTTTCTAGAATAACTGAGCAGACACTGGGGATAACAAAATCAAAATGGTTTGGTGTAATTCACATTTGTCTTGTCTTGATGGCACTTGGGTAATGTGTAAAACACATCAATGACCATTGTTGTGAGAATATTTGAGATAAATGCAAACATTGATTAGATTTCTTTATATTTGCCATTATAGAGCCATGTCTGACAATGTGTTTTGTTATGAAGTGAATATATAGTTTATAGACACGTGCTCTTCTTGTGACAAATGCTGGTATTTTTCATGAATATGATGTTCTAATACATATCCATTGTCAAGAAATAGATATCAAATTCATATTGTCAAATGTCCAAGCAGATTAGTTTATTATCACAAAGTGCTATTAAAAGACTGGGGTGCCATTGTGACTTTGACACATTTTGGAAATGTGGACAAGATTGTTTTGAGAATCTTTCAAATAGGACAAGGAAATTGTTAATTTGAAATAGATTATTTGATGTGCATAAGTGATCATGAAGTGTAGAGTAAGATAAGTAGCTGAAATTAAGAGTAATGAATGCTTACCTTACAATACTTTTACAGTATTTGTTTTGTTATATCTTTATTGTATATATATTTTTCCAATGGTCTTAATCTGACCTAATGGCTTAGACAGTAATGACCAATACAGTATGTACCTCAATATTTTTTCATATTTTTAAAGATTACAGTTGGCTTTGCCCACCTTCTGAATAGTGTTTTATTTTCAACTCCTTTAATTCACCTTGACAAGCTGCTTCGTTAAATAGCAGAGTTGTTAACTCTGTCTTTTAGAATATATCCTCTATGTCTGTCTCTCTCCAAGGAAGGACAAACAATTCATTGCTCCTCTTTGTCTTGTTCATTATGGCATTATTGTTTTGAGATTGAGAGGCACAGAGATATTTTGGATTTGGCTTCTTAATCATGCAAGCGCAGACATCCCAGAATGATTGAATAGGGCCAGTCTTATCTCCAGTAGTCAATATCATATACCCACTGCTGCTAAGCGATTACCATACTCTTCTGTAGATACTTGTCAATTTGAATGAGAGGCAGACTACTGATTAGGTGATAACAGTGTTAGATAAATGAAGGGACTGGTAAGCATTAAAGCTGGCTATTTCAGGTTGAGACACAGCTTCGGACAGGGTACAGAAGAAGGGCAGTCAGCAACACTGTTATATTGCTTGTGACCAACAGGCTATGACCACCATGCTGTGCAACATGCTTTCTTTCCAGCAAGAAATAAGTATGACAATTAAATGACAAAGGTTGTGTGTTCCGGAAGGCAACAGGTGTCATTTAATGTGTTCAATGTGTGCTGTATGTTTTCTTTATAAAGAATGTAAGGTATTGAGGCTGAGAGCATGACTTCCAAGGGATGACTTGAGAAACACTGATCTACACAAAACACACATTGCAAAATGTAGAGAACTGCCTATTTATAAACTGTTTATCAAGATTAATGATGCTCCTTCTCTGTACCAGAGTTTTCAGCATTTTGCCCATTGTATCTTTTCCTGATGAATTTTCAGTCTTTTGTCTCTTGTACTAACAAAAATCCCCACCCCACATGCCTATAAAGTTTGTGCCTCATAAATCTTTTGCCCTATGCTTTGCTTCTTTTTTATCTTTCTGTTGCCCTGTTACCTGCTCTACACACTTATTTCCTAACTAGTGTAGCTACAGAAAGCTATCATGATGGGATCTCACATGTGGGAGTCACATGTAGGTTAATGGAGCAACAGAAGGGCTAAATGAGGCCTAGTTCAATCCAAAGAAAGGCTAGTTGACTGAAGAACACAAGGGTGAGAATTGAGGTTTTTCTGCATTATAAAGGCCCCCTGTTTTCATTACTAAACAGAAGACAGAAAGGTCAGTGAGACATAGAGGAAAAGGTGAGGAGCATGGGAAGGAATGCAGTGATGGAAATTTGCCTGAAAGCCTTCAGGCAACATGAATGCAACTTGGTGAAATTAGTCCCAGTGATTTACAGAAGAGAAACAATGAGATATGGGTCATGTGCACAGAGCTGCTGTATTGTAGAAGGTCGGGGACTGAAAATTGAGATGTTGGAAGAACAAATGAATAAAAAGATTAAGCTACAAATTTCAACTCAAGATTCTAAATATTAGCATTAAATATATCTTAGATTCAAATAAATTTGCTGTACTAGAAAAGCATCAAAAAAGCACCCCAGAATAATTTAGTATTCTCTAGGATCTAAGGTCCTTGTTTTGGGTTTTCAGCAACTGCTATCACCTTGTTACAGCTGTTACTTGTAAAACATGTCTTTACATTATCTAAGTTTAAGAACATTTTCATCAGTGATTCTGTTGTCATAAATGGAAGCCTCATCTACATTTTTTGGTTTTTTAGATGAGAAAATGAGAAGAGACAGGCAAAGATACGAGGATGAGTATGATGGTTAAATGTAAAGGAACTCAACCATAATTTCCCTCTTACATTCAGTAAACCATGCAGAGCTGAATTAATAAAATTACCCACTATCAGTGAGACCCCATGGAAAAAGTAATTTTAGAAGCACTCAATGGAATTATTCCACTATTCATTTTAAGATGAGTTTAATAGCTATTATGAATTGTGTGATAGCCATTGACCAGGACTTCAATTGTATTAAATACTGCAGGAGACTGAAGGAGACCATTTTGGAGCTGACAGTCTGAAAATAACCTGTGCTGGTTGAGGATGATCAATTTACTGGCAGGGAGACAGCAGGGGTGTCATGTGACCATGAGAATATACAGTTACTTTCAATTAGCGATAGCCTCATCACTTTCTATTCCACCTTGGAAGAGATATCATTTTCAGAAAGAACGGAATGAATGTGAGTGCGTGTGTGTGTTTGTGTGAGTGTTCATTTGCATATTAGATAAGTAATAGAAGCAGATGTCTTTATGCATATACAATTGAGACGCCGAGACACTGTTGCTAAAACATTACATTTATTTGCTCTTGTCCAAATGAGAAAAATTATTCAAGGCAAACATATTGAATTCCCTGCTGACACTAAAACTGATTTCCAAGCAACAATACTCCCTGATGCCAAGGCATCACAAATATTATAATCATAAATTGATGTTTCACTTGCTCATTTGTTAGCTATTGGCTAACAAAAGAGAAATTACTATTATCAGTGAGAGATTTTACATTCAGCATTGTATTAGATTACATTAATTCTGAAAAAAATGTTCTTTTGAAAAGCAGCACCAGCTACCACAATCACCAGCACCAGCTACCAGCTACCACAAAAAGTAGAATTATTGCTGTAAAGCTGATATATGTAAAAGCCCTATAAATGCGGTTTCATGCATGGATAACCATTAATAGGTTTTCACAGAGCACCAGGAAATTAATGTGTAACCCATAATGAATATATACACAAAACAATGTTCTACTCATTAACTCGAATCCTGAAACAGGTTTCATTTACAACTAACCAGTACCATCCAGGTCTCTAGACTAACGTAGGTTCAGACCCCTAATGAGCAAGCCAATGCAACAATGGCACATTAAAATTCCCTGAGATTATGAGGAAACTTTGAGAGGAAGAAAAGTTCATTCTCCTCTGGTTGACACTGGATGGCAAACTAACAAATCACAATGAATAGTTGCTTTTGTATTTACCTTTAACTAGCTATATAACATATATGTCTAGCTTTTGTGCTTTAACAAATGAAACATTTGGCACTCAGATTATTCAGTGAGAACAAATTCAAAGTCTCTACAATAACCAGTAAAGTACTGACTCCATGGCATTTGGGTTTTGATCTCTTCAGATGAATATGTGGAACATGCAAATTAGCCAATCAGGTAGGGAATGGAGGGCCTGTGGTGGTCAGGGTGGACAGACAACCAGGACCTTTCCTTCAGGGTCAAGCTTGTATCAGCATCAGAACACACAGTTCTGATGGGTACAGCTCGGCAGGGAAAAGATAGACAAAGTAAGTTAGATCTGTTTGGAATGCACTGGACAGTAATATATGATTAATAGGGTACAGCAGAGACTCCAGTTAAAACTAGCTAAAACTAGCTAAAACAGCTTAGTTAAAAGAGCAGCATTCCTTTGTTATCTGCAGAATGTGCCTTTGTTCTGTAACCCCATCATGTTGACAGGGAAGAGGCCTGCCATTGTTTATTTTAACCATTCAGCACTCAAAAAAAAACAAGAAAGCAAATGTGCTGGAAGAAAATATTAGATGACTTATGTGGCAGAAGGCATTACTATTGCTTGTGGCCTACAGAATACATGGCACCAAGTTAGGAATTACAAATTAGGAATAAAATATTAATAATAATAATAAAAATAATAATAATAATAATAATAATAATGTTGATCATGTAAACAAACTGCATAAATCAACAAATAAAACCAAACAAAACCTATTTCTGAGGTTCTGTGAGGTTCTGCACAAAATATTCTGACAGATGCTGCCAATATTCTGGCCTAATTTGTCCTAAATTAACCCTCCCTGTGGAATAGCAGCACATCAAAGCATTGTACTCCTCACTAGATTGAGCTAACAATGCAAGTTGTAGCCAAATTCCATAAGAGAACATTATCTGGTGGCACCTCCACTATTACAGTTTGTAGAGGTGATGCTAAAAGGGGGGTGGTCAGGATCTGGCTAGAAAGAGAGTGGTGACATCCAGGTCAGTTGCTTTCCCAGTATGGTGCAGCCATTAGCGGCAGCTGCCTTAGACATGTGCCTGCTCAGATTAGCATCACTACTAGTAGGGTTTCACAATGCAAAGCCACATGGCCTGAAAACATGCTCCCACAGGACAAACACTGCCTCTCTCTCAGCTGCAGGTTCACATTCAGGTTAAGAGGTTTAGCTCAGCTACTGGACTGTGCTTCTCCAAGGTAACAATGAAATAGACTCAACTGGTGCTAAAATTAGCTATGATTTTTTCCCCTAGCAGCTGGGAATTGCCTTATGAATGATTTGGAGGTGGTGAATTATTTAGAGGAGTCAGAGTAGTACTATGTATGCTTTTTTTTTAAGGCTGGATTAATCACTGCAAAGGCAAATCATAACTGCAAAAATGTTTGTTTTTTGTTGTATAGGAGAACATTTAGGATATAATCTCTAATAATAATAAAACCACACATCCTCTTGCTTGAGCTACTGGCCCAAGTGCTGCAGGGCGCGGGGCAGGACGCACACACTCCCTCGATGGTACAAGACATATATTAACATTAAACACATACAACAAAACTGGCACTCACATATAACACTTACAGAGAACTTGATAACACATTTAACATTTAACGACTAACATATACACATGAAATGGTGATGATACAAACAGATGTTACAGCTACAGCATCGTTTACAGATAGTGACAGTTACACAAAGTAGTGACAATGACCAACAAGGGAGCACACACTAACAGGGGTTTAAATACCAACACTTAACACTAAACCCTGTGCAGGTGTGCGCTATCCCAGGAGGGCGTGGTTACAAATAATACACATGTGAGTCCCCCTGCACGCAGCGGGCCATACCACATGACTCATGGGGGGAGGAGCCTTCCGTGACAGAAGGTATGTTAGTAGTTCTGGAGTTGCCACAGAATATTCAGTGAATATTCACAAAGAAATTGCCTGTGTGTTGTTACAAAAATTATATTCAACTTTGATTTATCTGAGAGATTTGTCAGTTCAATAAGTTATAACTGGTGAAGGGAGTCTGCTGACATGATTAAATTCAAGACGAAATGGGTGAATTTAAGAATTTGAATGGGTTTCTCATGTAGATTTACTGGTACCACTTTTTCTATGCCAGCAAAACACAAGCAGCTTGTCAGTTGGCATCATTGCCCTCAACCAATGAATCTCATAATGGAAATGTATCGGCTTCTAAGAGGGCACATTCATTTTTATTAATGACTGTCTCTCACATACTATTGCACTCAGCACCAAGTTGAAGAAAACTGGGGTAGTGTGGGGGCGGGGTGTGTGTGCTGCACTGGGTAGTGGCAAGTAGAGCTCATTCCTCAATGTATATATTTTTTGCCTAATTGTATGTTATATTCATCTTATTCACAAAATAGTAAGCCTAACTGCACAAAATAGTAAGTATAATTTTTGGGTCAACCAGATGGTAGCTTTTAGTAAAGAGATGAATTACTCAAACAGACAATGTTAGTAAAGCAAATATTTGAAGGGGAAATGTAATTTTTGGATGAGTATGGATATTGTAAACGAATAAGGGGAGGGGCTAGATGTAGACAGAACATGAGTGAGCCAGGCTGGGTTCCCTTTGTCGTGGTAGAGATGAAAGGTGGACAGAAAGATAAATTAGCACTCACACCCTTGTCATTGCATGGAGCAGGAGAGCCCAACTATCTACAGTTCACTTGAGGACCTTAACATTTGAACAATGGTTTACCTTTTTCTTAAATAGACCTACACTAAGTAATCTTCATTTTGTCATTTACTCTCACAGTTTGTTTCATTCAAAAAACACTAGTTTTATGTAGCTATCTAAGAATGAGTTGACTAACTTCAGTGCTTCAGTAAAGTAAAGCACATAAATGAAATGTAGCCATGTCGTAGGTGAACTCACACAGAGGAGAGTTTTGAAGTCTTTATGCTGACTGTTGCCAAGATATAATGTTCTTGTTGAAGAAAATAACAGCATATCTCATGTTGAACAAAATATCAACATATCTTATATTTTCTGATATTTGTGAGAAATTGCTACTTTGCAATAGGAAAAACCCCATGATTATTAAAGATCACTTGCTTGCATTATCAAGTAACTGGTCAAATTAGCTTTACATGTTGGAACCTTCAACCTGACAGAAACTGCATAGACGTTTGATTTTTGACTGTGTTTCTTGTAGCTGAGCATTCAATTATGGCATCATTTCCAGTGGACATCAAATTCAAATGGCATCCATATCCTTATGAACCCTGTAACGCATGGTGGCCGGGTGCCGCAGGGCATGGAGCATGACGCACAGGGACGAACAGGAAATGATCCTCGACAGGGACGAACATTTAATGGAAACATATAAACACAACAGCACTCACATGTATTACAGATACGGAACATGAAACGGTTAACAATAAACAGACACGATAAATGGGAATACATGTAATGATGACACTAACATTTAACATTAACACGTTACATCGACAATGACCAACGGGGCTGCATTCTCTGACATGGGTTTACATACACACAGATAAACGAGGTGCAGGCGTGGCCACAAACAAAGGTCCTCCTACTGCACGTGGCCGGCCAAACCACGTGCCTCGCGGGAGGTGAGCATTCCGTAACAAACCCAAGTCTGTGACGTGATGTAACAAATGTGGAACTGTCAATAACTGCATTAAGATGTGAACAGAAAGGAATTAGTAAAAACAAATTAAACTTTTGTTTTGAGTCCCTAAAACTCACTAAAACACTAAAAAAAGATACTAAAAACCACTATTAAACACATCAATGGAAGAAGCAACATTAACATTTTTTATAACCCAAAACATGAAAAGTAAGATCAAACTACTAATCAAAAAATATGTGAATTTGCTGATAGTGTTTGGTTAAATGCAGACTTTTCTCATTTTACCCCTGTGTGCCAGTTGACTAAGGTTTCTATAATTATTAAGTCATGTAATCAAGAGGAGTACTCCTCAAGGTGACTTTGTCTGTAGGTTTCATCACTGGACTATGACCACAATCATGTTGCCAGTCAGCTGGCAGATGTGTCCCAAGCCCCTAGGCTCCACTGACTAGCACTAATTAAAGCCAATGTCTAAACTCTTTGCTAATCTATAAACCATTGAATCAGACTGTGGCACAGCCATTGATTAGTCTCATCATTCCAAAGACAGGAAAGTTCAATCTAATTACAGATTAGACAAGATTTAGAAGATTTGCATTTCACCAAAAGGCTCCACCTGTTACAAATGTATGCACCTTTAAACATTCTGTGCATTCTCAAAAACTCAGAAGTGTGAGTGATGAGCATGAATTATGAATTTCCCTTTTAGCATCATGCATGGTGCTTTACCCTAAATATAATGTAAATGATATTTGTCTATATTGCTAAAATCCATATTGCTAATTTGTATAATAGAGAGCCTGCAGCGCTACCCAAATCCTTTAATGGATTTGATTTCATATCTCTATGCCCTGACTTACATTATGACTTATTACTATAGTTCAGCTAGAGTCCTAAAACACTCAACCTGTAATTATAAAGATCAGTCATCAAAAATGAGTCAAAAGCCAATTCAGTTATTGTTCCATATTAAGTTAATTAATCTATTATTCCATTTGCTCATTGTTCCATGCTTTCACCACTAAACACCGAACTTCCTTTTTGTACCTTCAATAGGAAGGAATACAAGCAGCCCAGACCTTGAGTTCAACCTCAAGGCCTGCTCTCACAAATGGCCAGACAGCTTAATTTCATGGGAGGAAGGCTATTTTCCCTGATCTGTGTCCCTCTGCTGTAGACACAGTGACTCTTATAAAGCTCTCGGCAGCCTCTGTCATGGGACAAAGTCAGGGCAGGGAAGCTCCGCTGAGGCAAAGGGAAAAGAAGAGCTGGAAAAGAGGAGGGACAATTGTTTCAGAAGAAGAATGGAGTTGAAAATCCCTGTCGACCTCTCCCTTGTGTGGCCATTGATTTAGCAGGCCTGATTTGGTCCTTGTATTAAATCACTGCTGGGTCTTAAGAGAACCTTCTCAAGAACTGGTGTAACCTCAGCTTTTGTTCTGCCCAGCATTCACTGTAATGGAAAAGACTTTATACTCAGAGTCCTGAGTCCAATCTCTAGTCAGTCTGTCCATCACCACTGACCCCCACCTTCCTATTAAAAACACTTTGTGTCCTCTATCCTTTGTGGCCACCTTATTTTGTAAGGAAACAGCACTTTCTTTACAAAGAGTCCTCACGGTCTTGTACAGTGACAACAAATGAGATTTTTGTTTGGACTGCAGGCAGTAATTTGTGGAAAGCAATCCTTCCTCTGGCTATTACTTCTGAGCTTTGTTGGTTATTAGAGGTTTGATTCAAGTTATGACCAATGAAAAACCAGGGTGTGATTTACTTCCACAAACAAACAAATGTACACCCCACTGCCACTGAACATAATTCATAACAAAGTTGTGGTCTAAAATCAAAACTGTTCAAGAAGGAACTTGCATGTTCTTCGCGGTGACAGATATCTAATAAGTTTGATGGTTAATTATACTTTTTTTACAAAGTGGTACATGATTAAAATTTGTTGAGGTTTGTTAAGGATCAGCATTACATAACCTGTACAATAGGTCTGGACCACTCATAAATTTTGTTCATACCTCAGTGAAACAAATAATTAATTAATAATTAACTAATTCATATTGTTCTTAATTATTTAAATGTTATATTATTATTTCCAACACAATCTTAGTACCACAGACTGTTTGGACAGGCAACTGCAGCAATAAATAAAATATTTTTAGAGTGCACTTTCAGGAATTTCAGGACATGTCCTCAGCATCCCCAGTGTAAAGATTTACAAGTTGTACTATCTAAGGAAAACCTAACAGTAACTTTAAAATTCACCAATCATACCTGACATCATCATGTTTGCACTTTTGCTATTCAGCATGCTGTTGAAGGCTGTATATGCACACACTTCCAGACTAAGGAATGGGGCTATCACTATCCTGAATCAGTCTTCAAATAATTCCCCCTAAATATAGAACTCATACACAGTCCTTACACTGACTAAATCTTTTGCACTCTATATACAAGTAAGTGTATATACTGGTGGCACACAATTTGTCTGCTACTGCTGCTGTCAAGCTGCTCTTGTTAACCTTCGTCTTAGACCAGTATGTCAGTGTACTACAATAATTCCTGTTAATGTATTGCACTGTTGCACTTTTAAATGCCCATATGCTGCCATAGATTGCTTTTGACTTGTATAGATAGATCTATATTGAAAACATCTGATATTGTGTTTTAAAAAACTAATTTATTAAAGTAATTATTTATTCTGCTCTGGCATGCAACACACTGAACCTGTAACTGTTCTTATCCGGAGTGAGGAACAGGTGCTTCAGGGTGACTACGATGCGTAGTCACATGGAGTGACACAGACACTGAAGTAGACACTCTGAACGGCTCATTTATTCTCTACCCCCAACCAAACCAAAGCAGGTCACATGACTATCATTCCATTTGTACATAAATAGAACAATATAAAGCACCATACAGCTTTACCAAAAAATAAAAGGAATGTTGAGAAGGCCAGTGAGGGGTAATGGTTCTCCCCCAGATTCCTGCTCTTCTCAACTAAACTCTGTCTCTCTCTTGCAAGAAATATACTTAACCATAAAAGGAGCTATTAAAGGCACAGCACAACTGTGTCTGTTACATTTCTCCCAGGGTTAGATAAAGGCTGTCCCCAGCCATACACAGTAAGGAAAAGACCCAAACTTATCAAACTGCCATACATGGGTAAGTTGAAAAGCTGTCAGAACCACATAGTGTATTCATACACATCATACAGAGCATAATGCTGGTAGATGGCATACATGTCAGTGCAAGGCCCATAGGAAGCTATTTAAGACAAAGAATTCAAACAAATGATGTAGTTTCACTCATGAGCCAAACAGAATCACTTTTTTTGCAAACATTTAGAACAAACCTTTTTTGTTTCTAGGTACACAGCAGTGTTATGCCATCACCTTCCACCTGTTCTGAACACTTTAACATGTCCAGCACACAATAGTAAATGATCAATGTTTATCAAGTTTTATTTTCTTTTAACAATAAGAAATTAGTATAGCCCCAACTAAAGGTTAATTCTGTGAGTTTGATAAGGGTTGGTTCACCTTGTTGTTAACCATCCAGATGTGACTCTGGGAACCCATCTAGGCCTAAAGTAAAATGAACTAGACATTTCAGGGACAACATAAAAATCAGTCAATGCGTCCTCATCTTGAGATGCATCTTCTGAATTATGTGTAATAGACTCATTGCAGTTTTGCAGTCATGATAAGTGTAATGCTGAGTGGTTAGGAGGCCGACACATACGCAGAGAAGAGCGAGATTTATTATGGGCAAAGCCAGAATTGCAATCCTCAATACAGTCCAGGGTCATAGAGCCAATATGTAGAGCATGATTATATGAATTAACATACATGATTAACAAATAGGAAAAAAACACACAATGAAAAAAAGGGGAAGTAGGCTATAACAAACACACAAGCAATGATAAGAACAAATAACTAAGAAAAGAGATAAACAGGCAGAGATAACAGCAGAGGTTTGGAATAACAAACAGTGGATAGGATTCACACAATGACCAGCAACACACTCCACAACTCCACCTTAGAAACATTTCAAAGATTAGCAACATGCTCTCCTCACATGATGCAGAAAAGCTAGTCCATGCATTTATTACTTCAAGATTGGACTACTGTAATGCCTTACTATCTAGATGTACCACTAAGTGCTTCTAAACAAACTCCAGATAGTTCAAAATGCAGTAGCTGTTCTTACTAGAACTAGAAAATTTGATTACTCCTGTCATGACTACTTTATATTGGCTCCCAGTAAACTTTCTTATTGATTATAAAATACTTCTAATGACCTAAAAGCACTGAATGGTATTGCCCCACAGTACCTTAGAGAACTCCTAGTGCATGTCTACCCACCACGTCTGCTTAGATCAAAAGATGCAGGCTTTTTATTAGTACCAAGAATAAGAAGATCTACTGCAGGGGGCAAAGCCTTTTCCTATAAAGCTCCCACACTATGGATTAATGTTTCTGTAAATGTTTGAGATTCAGAAACAGTCTCAATATTTACAATCTGTACAGTCAAGCACTTTATTAACTATTTCCTATCTCAGCTGCCACGACTACTCCAACCACCCTCTGATGTGTCCTCCTGTAGCCCACCATACCTCCACCCTAGCCAACTACTTCTCCATTGCCTTTAATGGACGTTATCTTGCAGGATGGACACATGCATACCATTAAGACTAGGACCTCTAGAAAGACATTAATTGCTTGTTTTTTTTTTTGGGGGGGGGGGGGGGTTGCTATTATTGTGGTGACCATGGTTGACCAGAGGAGGATGCCCCCTGCTTTAAGTCTTGGTTCCTCTCAAAGTTTCTTCTCATGCTCTAGGGAGTTTTTTCTTGCCGCTGTCACCCTTGGCTTGCTCACTGGGGGCTTAGATTTGGACATTTGTAAAGTGGCTTTGTGACAACATCTGATGTCAAACTCACTCACTCATACACAGTAGAACAGAGGTACAGAATACCACTGCTGACTGCCACACCATCAATGCCAGTGACGGGTGTGAGCTAGGATACCACCAGGCAGCCCAGACCTAGACAGGAGCAACTGAAGGTGAAGGACCTTTCTGATGTAAAAAGCACTATATAAATTAATTTTTATTTTATTTGATTAAGTACATGGGCCAGTGAGAATTAAAAAAGACACAGGTGAAACTCATGAGGAGCGGAGAAAATGAAACTAAAGAACAGAACCACAACAAGAAAGTAAAGCAAAACAGACACAAGACAGGGTAACCATGACAATAGAACGCTAGGGAGTGGCCAATAATGACAGTACCCCACAAGCCGCAAGTCCCCCCCTCCCCCAAAGCACACAGCAAAAATGACTAGGACAAGACACCGACAGGAACAGAATGGGCAAGACAAGGAGCAGAAAGAGAAGCAGATCCAGGGGCAAAAACAGGAGCAGGAAGGACACAGGTAGACAAAGGAAATGAAAACAGAGCAGAAGAGACAGAAGACACAGAAACTGGAGACACAACAGGAGCACAGGCTGCAGACACAGGCACTGGAAACAGACACATGGATGGGCACAGGGACAGAAAAAAAGGGAGACACAGGAACTGGAACAGGCACAGAAACAGGCAAAAGGACAGACACCACAACAGGGGCAAAAATAAAACCAGGCATAGGCGAAGGCAAAAACAAAGAAGCAGCAGGAGCAGGCAACCAAGGAGACGCAGGAGGCCCATGTGGAACAGGAGACACAGACCAGGGTGGGATGGGCGGGAATCACGGGGCGGTATCAGCAGGAGACACAGATGGGGGCAGGATGGGCAGAGAACTCAAAGTCTGCGAGTCAGGAGGCAGATCTGAGGGCGTGGAGGTGACTGGCAATGAATCTGGGGAGTCCAGAGGTGCAGCTGCTGCATTCAGCGGCAGGTCCAGGGGCGTGGTTGCATGTCCAGAGGCATGGCCACAGGAACAAACCTGGAATGAGGTAAAGTGGCATTTGTCACACCAAGAACAGGCTGGGTGGTATCTTCCATGCCAAGAACAGGAACTGGAACAGTCTGGGTGGTATCCTTCATGCAGAGAACAGGAACTGGAACACATGGGGTGACCCTGGAGGAACACATAGAACCCACTCGGTAACTCCCAAGGCTCATGCAAGCTATAGGTAGCTCGCAGTTGCGCTTGATAGCACACCAAGTACCATGCCATTATCTGTGCATTATCTGTGCATTCACTCCTACTCAGGTCTTGCGCTGCAGGCCACTCCTCCCTACAGTATTGGTCAGGATAGGCAGGCTCACAGCACTTACCTGGTATCTCATAATAATCATAATATATATATAGGATCCTGTTTTTTTCCAGGAACGATGAGATGCCTGTGTACCCACAGCACCAGGGGATTTGCTATCTCTGTCTTGGTGGTGCTGAGATGCTGGTGGTGCTGAGACACTGCAGAAACAACTAGTTTCCTCACAGTGGAACAACCACATACTAGAGTCTCGCTCTCTTGCTGCGTCTTTAGTAGGCTGGTCATTCTGTAACACTGAGCCATTAGGAAGCGGAAGCATATGTGGGGAATAGTGATATTTATTATGGGTAAATCCAGAATTGTAATCCTCAGAACAGTCCAGGGTCATAGAGTCAATACATAGAGCACAGGAATACATGATTAAGAAAAAGGAGAAAAATACATGAGTAAAAAAAAAGGGGAAGCAGGTTATAACAAAGACACAAGCAATGACAAGAACAAATAACTAAGAATAGAGATAACAAACAGGCAGAGAAAACACAAGGTTTGGAAAAACAAACAGTGGCTAGGATTCGTACAATGACCAGCAACAAACTGAGGCAAACACAGGGATTAAGTACCAAGGCTAATGAGAACTAAACAAGACACAGGTGAAACTCATGAAGGGCTAAGAAAACAAAAATAAGGAACAGAACCACAAAAAGGAAGTAAAGCAAAACAAGGACATGAGACAGGGTAATCATGACAATAGGACACTAGGGAGTGACCAATCATAACACACAGAATAAGTCAAAAAGATCATCTGGTAACTCAACACACATGCGCTCAGGAGAGACCTGATCTGAATCATTGTGGCCAGGCAAAAACAGTACTCATGGAATCAGAGTGCACTACTTGGGGCCAAGTGTGCCTGCTAGTGGCAACTGTGTCCCACGTATGGAATGGCTGTAAGTTGACAATGTGGAAGACACAAGCATGGGCAGGATGGTGGCTTGAAATGAAAGTGGTTTTGGGCCTTGAACTCTTGTCAACCGCCACCTGTCAGTAGCTAGGTCAATAGTAGAGAGAAATTTTCCTTGAGCCAGGCAGTCTAGAGATTCATCAGTCCTTGGGATGGGATAGGAGTCTCTCACTGTGAGCTGATTTAGTTCCCTGTAGTCCACACAGAACCTTGATTTCTGGGGCAGCCCATGGACTGGAAGAAGGCTCAATGATTTCCTCCTTAAGCATCTTTTGTATCTGGTTCTCAATTATTCTTTTATTGGCTGGTGATGTGTGATAAGTTCGAAGGCTCATGGGACTAGCATTACCGGTATCAGTAGCATGCTTAGCCAAGGTGGCCAAGGTGACCATCAAACAAATCACTGAATTCCTACAGTAGCCCCATCAGCTTAGCTTTTTGCTCTGAGTTTAGGGAGCCATTGACTTTCTTTGACTTCACTATGGATAATGCAAGTTAGAGTTTCAAGACAAATTATGGAATCATCTTGATACGATAGGTTAATCATGCCATCCGCATCAGAACTGGAGTCAGGGGTGCTGTCATAAAGTGTCACAGTCCTGAATGGAATATGTATACAAACTGAAGCACATTGCATAAAATCCATACCCAAAATCAGTGGTGAAGATAAATGTGGAATAGCAACAAACCTGTGGTAGAAACTCTTGCCCAGGAACCCTATTGAAAGCCATGTGCCATCAGCTAATTGTATTGGAGGGGCAGACCAAGCTTGAGTTTTAGATGTACTTGAGCTGTTCTGTGGGGCAAGGTCGGCACACACATCTGGCAGTGATTCACCGGTGTCCAGTGTGGCAGAAAGTGCTCTTTCTTTAAAGTTCACTTTGGTTCTGAATGGCATATTCCAAAAAGCTTCTGAGGTGATGCCTTTCACATGTCCTATGTAGGGCTGTGTTGAGTAGAATGGAAAAAGGCCTCCCTCCTCTGAAGTTTCCCCTTTGCCTTCCTGAAGACCTCTTGCCACCAAAATGATCTGTGGCAGACATGTCTTCCCATATAGGCCTAGGATGAGAGTAGGGATGGTGGGGTGCACAACCAACAGAGATACTGTGACTACTGTTGTCTAACTGAGAAAGAGAATTGCAACGTGGGAAGTTGCGAGACGTGAATCCAGGCAGGGAACATTTGAAACCATATGTGTCAGTGGAAGCATTGCTCCTTTTCTGAACACAGAAGCGGTGACAGCCACTAGGGCCAAGAGCAGAATGGAGCTCATGAGCCTGCAGTAGAAGGTCCATTACTGAGGAAATAGTTGTGCCATTAAGTGCCATTCTGTGTCTTTCCAATGTGTGTTTGCATACAAGACCAATCTGATCCTGTTTGGGAGGAACTCTTCGTAGTTTATTTAATTGTGGGCCACAAATGTAGGAAGTGGCTCCTCAGGTGCCTGAACCTGATCAAGAATGCCTTTCATGACTCTTGGCTCTTGGTTGTCAGATGGCAGAAAGACCTTCTTGAATGAACAAAACTGCCCAGGTTACCATATGCATTCAGAGGACAGTGATCCATTTCCGTGGCTCTTTAGCCAAAAAATTCAGAAGGAAAATCTGTGCATCAGTTAAGTCAAAAGACATTCGACAGATGTTCATGGAACAAAACCACTCATCTGGTTGGATTTTGCCATCACCCACAAACACAGGGGGCTCCAACTTTGATTAGTGCAGCACAGACATGAGAATTCTAGAGGTACTGTACAGATCCACAGAATTTGGCAGATGAACAGAGGAAGCACTGTTAGACTGGCTGTCACCCTGGCCGTAGAAACAAGTGTAGGCAGAGTCATTGTGTAAGGTGTTGAGGAGGTGGCCCCAACAGTACCAGCATGGTGAGCAGCCGAAGCATCATCAGCCGTGCCACTTGACTGGCCCCACTGTTAAAGTATATGTCATACCGCCCGACCCCCTATCACACTACACTACCCAGCAGACTGTTTGTCAACGAATCAGGGACAATCAATCAGATCAATGTCACCGGAATATTGAATTCACCTGTGTGTTCAGAGGATTTTGCATATAAACCTGTCTCAAGCTTTCCTATATTGTGAAGTACTTCCTCTAGATTCTCTAAGCCTACCGAGTGCTATTTTCTTTGATTATCTTCCTGATTTTGCATTTCTCATTGCTGATTTTTGCCGGCCCCTTTCTTGGAATTACTGCCTGGTTTTGGATTGCTCTTCTGGTTTTGACATGGACTGTTTCATCTCTATGATTTGGATTCCCCTTACTTCGCTCTTTTGGTTTTGACCCTAGTTTATTCAACTACTACTGAATTGAACATGAATAAAGCTCCTGTTTTATATCCGTGAGCATCTGATTCTGCCTGGCCCATCACAGTATGCTTTTCTTTAAATTTAGCAAGTCATTCAAACACTACTATAGAAGCCTCACCTCCGCTTGCAGAGACTGCACTTGGTCTGCCAAACAACTGATAGAGCGCTGCTGCTGCCTCTGTCTGGTAATAGGTACCATATCTGGTAAGTCACTGAGTCAGGGGAACTGAACATGATGCATAGACAGGTAATACAAAATGCTAAAAAGTATGCAGAATGCCCAAACTAATCAAAATCCAGGATAGTCAAAAATCCACCGGTAGAGTTTGTAAGCACAGTTATATGCACAGTCTGCTCACACTGTAGCTGCGTGCGTATCAGCAGCAGTAAATAGCTTGTAGCTAATGCACAGTTCTCTTAGCTAGCTAATTCATGAAGTACTTTGCTGGTTCATAGACAGAACTGCAAAATTAAAATATCTACTTGACGAGGGCCTCTTGGTCCAGAGAGAGATGTTCAGGCGCAGTTTGTAATGCTTCTTACCCAGAGTGAGGAACAGGTTGATCAGGGTGACCACAATGGAGTTAGCATGGGCTCATTTATTCATTTATTCTCTCCCCACAACTGTGTCTGTCAGAAACTGCTAATTGTATTGTACATGTTTAATGGCCATAAAGATTATATTCTATTCTACTCTGGTGGCCAAGGGTGAAGTGTTTCATTCATCACCCTTATGAGTTTGGATATGGCTGCGGGTCCAGCTTGGTGAAAATGCAGTTCTGTGCAGGAGGCAGCAGCCACAGAGAACAGTATTACTTGGCTGTTGTTTTAAGCCCCAGTAGTTGGTCACCTTTAATTTAAATATTATATTGTTTTTAACAATATACTTATTTCATATTTCAAGTTTCCCAAATTGGACATATCCAAATGTTTGATTTATAATGCTTCTTTTCATGATGGTCTCTCATCATGTTCATGTCAATTTACACTCTTCCAGACTAAGGAAGGGGTCCTATCTGTCAGTGTGATGAACCTCTTCACCAATTGGCTGATCATTTGCAGCACATTGCCTAAGACTATCCAGAGCCTGCTGATAAATACATGCTGACTTAAACAATGCCCTAATCAGAAATTTCAATTTAAAAAAAAACCCTGCAGCAATTAAAATTAAAGTGACTGCTTTATTGCAATAAATAAAAGAATAGAATTTTATAGTATAATAATTGCATGATTTTTATTTAAATATGCACAATGTTCATAACTTGTTTATAAATACTCCTGTTTATTCATTTGAGTATTGATTTCATAGATTCTATAATATTTATTTGAAATTTGCACAGATACCACTGAAAGCAACCTTGGCAGGCTCATAAGCTGCTATACTGGATGAGGTAAGTAAGTGCTGCCAGGAACTGCTGTGCTGGGTGAGGTACAGAAAGTGCTACAGGAAGACCTTGTGGAAGAAACAAATTGGAAACACAGACAAAGTACTGCTGTCTGACATGAGTAGTGGGTCTAAGTGCTGGAGCACATTCTTCAGAGCATTAGTTTTGTAGTTTCAGAAAAAATGAAAATAAAGACCCTGTTTCTGCTTCATTGTAATTGTATTTTCTGTTTTGCAAAGAAAGAAAATTAATATAATTCATTTTTGCATTTTGTATGTTATGTCTGACAATGAAAACAAAAAGATTTTGAAATGAGAATCAAATACCCATCTGTGCTTCACATTTATTTTGCACAGCTGATGAAGGACCTCTGTCTGAAACATTCTGTTTGTCTGGAAACCTTGTGTACTTAACTGCCATTTTGACTACCTCTTTAGCTTTTACTGTACACTGCAGGTTCACCTGTTTCTTGTGGCAAAAAATTGTACATGCTTAGTCTTATTTTGGGAAAAGCTCACCCTTCAAAAGATGAAACAGCTGGGTTTGATATAGATTCCTCTTAATTCATCATTTGAGTTATACTCCAGCATCTAAGGGCATTTTCACACAGCACAAAAAGTGCCCCAAATCTAATCTTTTCCTCCATATGTGACAGATGGCAGTGGGAATAGCAAAAATACACTGAATCTAACATTTTCAATTCCAATTTAGACCAATTTCAGATGTGGTACTTGAATCCAATATGAGTCACATGGCAATGTTTGTATATTAATCCAACTTGACATTTGTCATAATTTCATTGCTTTGAAGGATAAATGGACAAAAATTTGTACTGGAGTTTTGGAACCAGTTTAATGATTTTTGCAGATTACTGTTTCACCTGTGTCTTGTTTTATCTTCATCGGCACCAGTACTAATACCAGATACATTGTGAAGTTTTACTGCTGAACAGAAAAAGTCTGTGCCATTTCCAAGGCGCTTATGCCAGAGTACTAATTTTTGTTTTTAATCTTCCATTTTCCTTCCTTTGCAATTTTAGCGCTCTTTATAAAGTGTTTACATTACCTTAACACGAGCCTGATCTTTTCATACTAAGAAATAGATCTCCAAAATTCATTACACAAAAGTTTTCAATTAAACTTTAATGTAGCAGAAAATATATTGCATTGTAATGAACCTAAGCACTTCCATGGATGAATTAATACTGTAATGTCCAGTGGGCAAAACTATAAGCAGAATTCTAACACATGATTCAAATATGAAGCAGCTACTGACTTCATTAACTGGATCAGGTCTGTTAGATTTTACAGCTAGAACTAAATTCTGCAGGAAGGTAGATTTCCACAAGCAGACTTACACACCCTTGCTCTTTTGATCACATTTATTAGAAGCCCTTTGAGCTATGATCTGATTTTCTCTAATTTCTTTTTGTCTACTCACAAAGCCATAATTGCTGGTGACATCAGCAATCAGATGGAGAATTAAAGCAAGCCTTTAAGGCAAGGATGTCTAGACTTTTTGTCATCGATATTAACAATGTACTTAAAGTCCCTCTGAATAAAGTTGTATCAGATCCTTCTCTTAGCTGCTTTGAATTTCAGATATGGCATTACATCCTGTATTTGCAAGAAGCATGTATTTACACCATTTTATAGATAAGACCTGGACCTAAGTGAACTATGAGGTGTGCCATACGAGAGATCATATCTTGACTGTTGGAGTAAATCCATTAGTGATGGATTTAACCCAACAATCAAGATGTGATCTATCATATGACACACAAAAGGCCTACCTTGGACATTGTAACCCCATCTCATATAAGAAAAATAACTGTTCAGAAATTTTGTCTATAGTACGTTCTTGCTGGTTGCCCTGGTGTCTCTTTAAATAAGCATCAGATAGTTGAGACTGTGGCAGAGAACCAGCATTATCAGCATAGCAATGGTAAGAACAAGTTCATACAGCTCCCCTATGGCATGAGGTTTGGCATCCTCACACTGGTTTAGCATCAACAAGATAAAGAAACTTGGAGTAGACCTTTGTTAATGGTGTTTTCAAAATATTTTAAGAAGGTATAACAATAGAAGGGGAAATTAAAGTTTAATAAACATTATGCTAGTAACACATTCCTAATTACTTATACATGAACAAATGCCTCAAACCAGCTTGCCTCATAGTCATCTTAGTCTGGGTAACAGTGTGCAAATTTAATCCTAATTTTAAGGTCTAAACTGGACCAATTTACACTTCATCATATGTACATATGCACATTATATGTAGTACTATATTATATGCTACAATAAATGTTAATGTTTAATATGTTATAGCTAAATGTTTTAAATAAGGCATATGTGTCAAAGTAATAAATGCTTCTATTTTGAAGGGGTAGCATTTTAAATTACATTTATTTATTAAGTATCAGTAGGTTTTCATCACCCTGAATTCAATTGGATCTTTCTCATACATAATAATATGTTTCTTGATTACCTTTCAAATAAACTAAAGCAGTGATTTTCTCTCTTACAGGTGTATTTGGCTGTTACTGCAAGGCTTTAAATTTTAATATGAAACATGTCCTGCCATTTTTAAATGATATGTATGTATGGACAAGTTGTTGCCAAACCACATAAAACACTAAGCAAAAACAATGATATATGCAACATGCTGAACCTTTCATGTACAGTGCAAAAGTGTGAGTCCAATACTGGAATTGTTTTTCAGCACTCATGAGAACAATCTGCTTTGTAATGCTTTTCTGACATTTTTGCATACATGGCTTATCATTTTAAAGAAAAATATCATGCAAATGGTGCTTGAAATAGTTACTTTTAAATGTATACTAGATTTTCACCAACAGCTGCAAAAATGTATTTGTTTTAGGATTAGAGTCAGGATTTAGGATAGTTTATTCTTTAATAATAAACTGAATAAATCAACTGAATAAAAGTTCACATTAGTTTTTGAAAAATGATTAAATTAAATGAAGGAAACTTTGGACTATACCATACACATGAATGGAGTTAAAGTTCTAAAATTGGTTTGGTAGTGTCCTGCTTCATGCTACATGCCTTAGTGATCATATCTGTTTAATTATTCAAGTCTATTCAGGCTGGTGTTTGCAGGGGTCACACCCTCTAAAGCTGTCTCCTTCACCTCACCTTACCAATGCTTGGTTTCACCAGCTCAATACCTAATAAATACAAGATAAACATACACCAAACAGTTATGAAATAACAGTTTAGAAATATAAATATAAAGCTTATTAATAAATTAAAGTAAAACTATGGCCCTTTTTCATAATAACACATTTCTCCCAGAGTTAGATTCCCTTTCACAATAAAGGGACAAGTAAGTAGTAGCAGAGCAGCTAAGCATTATTGCTTAATATTCACACTATGACAAATTTGTGCCACAGTACATTACTTGTGACCAAACAATACATTCTATGACGTGTCTCGGAGATTTGTATTACATAAGAAGTGTGGGCGTGGTTAAATATCAAAGAATGCATGACATAATAAAACTGTGATATAAATCGAAAGCTATAGGCTTGTCAGAGTCATTTAAGTAAAATTACTTAGCCAATGGCCATATGGATAATCATATGTCCAATATGCAATATATTTAGAACAGTATTCATTGCACACTGAAAGTCTTAATTTAACACTGCTGATGTTCTGTGACAGTATTGCATTAAAATATAAAACAACATACTGAAGTTTACTGTCCTGTTTTGTTGTTTACATGGTTTCACATTTGCAAAATTAAAAGCAAAAAGGATATTTGAAATTATGTTTGACATATATAAAAGAAAGAATGGAATTGATTACTATTACTGTCATTGGTGATGTCACGCACTTTGGAATTACTGCCTCACAAATAGAAGAATTAATCACTAAATGCTAAGACTGAGAAGCCATAGCAAAGTCCCAATGCTGCTACTGAACTAAGACTTAGCAAAAATTACTAACACTGCACTATGTGGACGAAAAACCACATATATTCTTTTTTTTCTAATTTACAGTTATCACACAACCCCAATCACAAGCAAGAGGTAGTTTCATTATACACAGTCTTAAACAAATCACTTACCCAGTTCCAGCTACACTCTGCCCATCCCAGTGATTTGCTCCATATTTGAATTAATCTGAGCCAGGCATCTTTCCAGGCCAGAGAACTAGTAGCACTAGCAGTTGATAAAACTCCCACTCAGAATATTTTCCTTTATACCAGATAAGGCCTGTCAGGAAATATTATATCTAGCCTTCCTCTCCACTATCTTGCCAATCAAAACGTTTTTGGGGGATAAAAACTGAAGGAGATCTTTGACTCTGGAACAGACTTTTTTTTTTACGTTATCTTTCAGGGCAACAGGAGAGCTTTTTTAGGTTTACATTCAAGGTTTCTGTAAAATGTTTCTTTTCTTTGCAAATTAACGTTTTAATTTTAATATGTTCTATTTATAAATTGTCTTATGTAACCTTTTCTTTTATTTTACAAAAAAACAAATCTCTGGATGTAAGAAGCTTTATTATATTTTATTATGTATTTGTAAAGCACAATGAATTGCTACTGTGTATGAAAAGTGCTATACAAGAAGTCCTGAGAATTGTAGTATGGGTCATCATCATGATTTATCACACTGTAGCCCTAACTATACTTGTCCCACTGAATATTGCTCCAGCCACTAAGGGCCTAATGTTGTCAGTTGTGACTACTTTCAGGCCATTCTCCAGTAGCTTCTGATGCCACTGTTCATGGCTCAATAATACCTCAATTTCCCTGCTCAGCCGTCCTTGGCTCCACTGCCATCTGTGTCTCAGGATTCAGTGACTCCTGTTTCACAGTGGTCACTTCACCACCAAGGCCTATACTGTTTCCCAAGCTACCTCACTACCTGTCGAGAACTTTCCAGTTACAGGCCTTCCTGAAATGTGATTCTCCAAGCTCTAGCTCAGCTATTCCTGGACATCTGATACAGTTGCCCAGTCCAGTCCATATTCCCCACTGTGTCTACACGCCCCAAATCTTCTGATCTGTTGGCAGCTGAGCACTCTGCACTGTCCTATTCAAAGACTCTTAAGTGTTCCAGTATCTGTCTGTGCATAGCATCCTACTGCCAATTCTGTGGCGTGTCCTAAGTTGTTCTGAACTGCCCTGCTGCCACCTCAGAGTTCACTAGCTCTTCAGCTAGTTGCAGCCTTATTGTGAATTATCCTGTCTTGTCTTCATGCTGTGATTCAATGCTGCTAGTCCAAGCCAAAGACTCTGAGCCAGCCAGCTATAACATGGACAAAGCATTTTATGCCACTGCTGAAGAGCCTACCCTGCAACAGTGTCTCTCGTGGCTTTGCTGTGGAGCACCTGAGCATAGTCCTTGAGGGGAGCAGACTTTTTTTGCTAAGCCTTCCAGAGAAAAACACAAAACATTTAATTCCAGGCATTTCTCCTAGCTGTGGTTCGTCACACTCTTCCAACTTGTGCTACAGGTGCCATCACAGTCCCAGCTCCTATCCCTGTAGTCCCATCAGTACTTGGCCATCTGAAACTGATCCCAGATTCTGAGCATGTGATATAATGTTGTCTCTGCCCTGAGTCAAGCTGTGGGCATTGGTGCAAGATGTGGCATTGTCTTGATCACTGGTTTCTTACTATCTCTCAATGTCTGTCACACACTGCCTACTCTCATCCCTTCTTTTTTGCTATAGCTTCTTGCTGTTACTTGCTGTTCTTATGAATCCTATAACTCAGGTTCCTGCTATGGTCAGTGTGGTGACATCTGGACTTGATCCTGGGCCTGCTATGGTACTGACCAGTGAGATCAGTCCCTTTTTGGTAACCTTGTTCCCACTCCTATGCTATCTCTCTTTGTGCATTCTGTGTACCTGTGTCCTTTTATGGTTCCACATGTTCCCTGTTCTAGACCCATTCAAGTTCTGTTGTTCAAATTCACATTACTTCACCACTTTCCCAATTTCAGTTGTTTTTTATCCATATTTTTATGCCCTCTGTTTCTATCTTTTTCCCAGGTTTGTCTTTGTATTTACCTGCTTTCTGACTTCAATCCATAGATTATGGATTTAAAATAATAAAACTTGTAATAAAACTATAACAAAACATTAATCCTGTCTCAGATCATTCATTAATCTAGATTACCATAGTGTCCACTATAGTAGGTCAGGTTTACTTCCTGTAAACAGCTCTTGGGGATGAACATTACACAGGTACGTTGTGACTGTGGCCAACAGAATGCAATTGTATAAATAAAAATAATAATAAAATAAAAAAAAACTAAAGGTCTGAAGCATGCTTTCAATACAATATTTAAAAGGTACATCTAAAGTCATTTTGGAAAGCGAGCCAATCCTGTAACTGTGGACAAGAGCCAGTATTCAGCTTGGACTTGAGAAAGCCAATAAAGAATCAGCCTACACAAATGTTTCTTGTGTTTCACCATTATAGTTTATGCAAGAAGGATTACAAGGTATCTAAAGGTAAAAAATAATCTAAAATAGTGGGTTATGTTTACTTGGATGCTGCAAAAGGAAAATAAAAGTCATCCATTTGCAACCTTAAAACAATGTCTGTATATCTAAATAATCTAGGCTTCATTCAAAGAACTCCAGTAGGCCATGTTAATTTTGAACACAAAACAGTTAAAATTGACAACAAATAGCATCTGCTCACATTTATTTACAAAATTGGGACTTTTGTATCCTGGTACACTTGCCCGTGTTTGTTGTAATGTGATTCATTTTACTTCTGTGCCTATTGTCAGAAACTAATTTCTGAGACTCATTTCTATGCTCCATTCAAACTGTGTTCTCCTCCATTAAAGGTAATGTGTAACCTCATGACTTCCAGGATATTCTATAGAGCTAAGCCTACAGCAAAGGAAAAATGTAGTGCAATTGCCTCCAGTTTCTCTATAGAAATAATGGCATAACATTCTTCCATTTTCTTAGTTCCAACACATATGTGCCACAGTACTGTCAGGTGGGACAGTTCTATGCTACCCCTCGCAGGAAACTGAACACTATTAAAATATTTTTACAAAAAAAACAAAAAACAAACAAAACTGGCAGTTATGGTTGCCAAAATAATTCTTTAAAAATACAATAAACATCTTTACAGAACAATCTGTAGGGTTAGGATAAGATTAACTGGTAACTAAAAAAAATTTTGGACCAGTAAATCTAACATCCATTTTTTGCAAAATTAACACGATCACACTGTTATTAAACTAATTCTTTCAATATTTACATACAGTTGTCACTTATTGAATTCAGTGAAAGATGCCAAACATTATTTAACTGTAAAATCCTCAGAAGACTTTATAAGACTAGATTTTGTTTCTGCTAATTGTACTTATGTACTGTCCTTTGTTGTATTAATGGCAAGAGTTTCAGTGAAAGCAACATCTAAACACTGCATTTGCATTCTCTCTATAATATATAATTTACAGAGGCATAAAACCCTGTTCTATGACTGTCCAAGGTAAAACTGTTTAAGGATTCCTCATATATTGTTGGGATTATCACTCAGTGAAAAATAAAAACAATTCCTATACAGATTGAAAGGACTTTTATCTTAGATGATTTAATTTAAAGTGCTCAGCCTTCATATGGATGTTTGATATATGTTTCATATAATGTGTGCATAGATTAAGCATTTTGCAACTGAAAAGCAAAGATAGATATACCTTAACATATACTGTACTGAAAGATTTTTTTAATCCAACAATACCTTACCTTGCTAAGAATTTATTAACCCAAAAGCAGTTAAAATCATTTGTAATTTCTCAGTATACATATTCAGAATATGTACTTCACAAAAATTAGAATGGAGAGCATGTGACTGAGATTAGAAATGAGAAATGACCCTGGTTAGTGGAAGATGGAGAGAAAGCAACATGAAAGAAGGAAAAATAGAAAAACATTGTGGAAAATTGAGAAAATGACAATGGTCTAAATTAGAATTGAACATGTTTAGTTGAGTGTTTTTGCCATTCCCACTGCTATATCAATTTTCCCCTAGAAATGTCTTAAGTACAATTAAGTTGGGGGGTTTTTTTGTAACCCTTATAAATGTAACCCTTGAAGGATTACATTTCCTTAGTAGAACATATGAACAAACTTCAAACTGAGGTACAGACATGTGAATGAGGAAATACACCAGCAATAAAACTCCAATTGCTACAATTACTCTAAAATAATCATACACAAAATCATTTTTGTCTGAAACCTTTACTTGCTACTAAAGGTCCTGTCCACATATATCCGGATAATTTTGAAAACATTTTTTCCCCATCTTCAGCAACATTTCTGAAATGCAAAAACAAATTTCACAAAGTCTGACATCAAATTCCTTAAGAAGCTAATGCAAAACAGACAAATTCAGTGCAAAACAAACACGGTGTTGTTCAAACAGCAGGTCTCCATAAATGAATCTCAGATTATCTCATAAACCAATCTGTACCAGGAAAAATATCTTGAAATATGTGGTAAAAACAAACAAACAAACAAAAAAAACTTTTATGTTGCTGTTACAACGCTGGTGTATCTAAATCATCCACACACTCTTAGTGAGGCATATAATAACACTGAAAACCATTTGTGTGGGCAGGAGGCCAAAATGCAGACCAAATGCTGTTTTCTGAAAACTATTCAGATTTGTGAAGAGGAGACCTTAAGCTTAAAAAACTGAGCATATGAGCGGAACCAAACATTTAAACTGTGAGTGAGGCATGTCACATGCCATAAATCTTACTCAGTTTAGCCCATATTCAGGCATCACACTTAACATATACTGTATGTATACATATACATGATTTGAACGATACTAAATCAAGGGTTCACAGATAGACGGGATGCATTTGTCTTCTCCACTTTGTGCCCTTCTCTGGGTTGATGAAGAAAAAAAACCTTGGGAAATAGAAGAAAAACAGATGATTATATAAATGATACTTTCATTAATAAGAAATAACTTCACATTAACCATTTTTATTCAACAATAGTCTGTATTGTTGAAGCTGGGAGGAGGAGCTACCCTATACATTCTTAAGAAAGGTCTCCTTGAAATTCATTTGTTGTTGTATCATTTGAGTTCTGGGAAGCGTCCTCAAGAGCCTTGACAGCAGAAGACTGAGAAATTGTTTTCTTGCACATGTCACTAATTCTATTAATGGAACATTCTTGATGTTTCCTAACCTAGACATGTGAGCAGTAAATGATGATTTCACAGTGAATGTATTTTTACAACCAGTTACTGGACATGCCACAGGTCACCCCTCCACTATGTTCTTCTAATTGGGTCAGAAGTTCTTTTACCATGTGAAATTGGCACTCACAGCGAAATTGCACATTTAAAATCTGTAACAATGGCTCTAGCAGTAACAGAGGGTGCAGGTAGCTTATGAACACAGTAGAAATGAGCTGTAGAAGCTGCATAAGTACAAAATGTCTGCTTGTAGTCAATGTTAACACAGTCAAAAAAAACAAAAAAACAAAAACCAATTGGGTTCATTTCTATGAACTTTACAATGCAGCAAATAACCCTTCAAAGTGTCAAGTGTTTTGCTACAAAAATGGCAGGTAATCATTTTTTAGCAAACAAGCAAACCTGTTTTTAAGGTTTTGGGCTTCTCAACTACTCCTCGACACTGCAAAAATCAAGCCACAACAGCATGAAAAAGGAAATAAAATGCTCTAGCACAAAACTCACCATTCAGCATTATAACATTCACTGAAAAATATACCCTGGATCAAAAAAAAGAAGGTAGTATTTTTGCCAACAAAAATTGTTATGTATTGCAAGTTTGAGAAAATTGCATTGCTAGCATATCAGTGCTACATGTGGCAATTCTCTGTGTCTTTATGCGTGAGCAGATTGGGCACACACTCAGCGACTTCACCAACACGATAATTCAGTAGTCCAATAAAAGAACAGAAAAAAACTCTATTGCTCTATGATTTGATGAGTCAGAGCCTTTTATTTTTGCAGGAATATACAATTTACACTGAAAATCATTACTATTACATTTAAAATGGCCTTAAGACACTAAAAATATAACCAAATGACATTATTCTGTAATGAAAACTTCTTTCTCATTAGCAATTGATTAACAATTAATATAATGCAAAAATAAAGAACTAATAAAGAGCAATGGAACAATAATTTCAATTTATATGCTGTGATGGGCAGATAAAATACAATGTTTGTTAATGTCCTAATATTTATGGACCTAATAATACATTTGTCCTTCATCTGTCTAAATATTAAAAACATTCTCCTGCAATTCATTGAAGTTACCTACACTTATTTTATTTTGTACAGTGAACATAAATAGGGAAGTGTTAACATTCATATGAACATAATTTTACTGTGTTTTTACATTTTCTTATCTGTAAAATATATCATGGTGCCCCAATTAACCATATCAACTGATTTTGCTTACTACCATTGTTTCTGGACATATATGCAAAATGATTATTCAGAAAATTGACTATAATTTCTCCCTTTGCTTTGAATATGTATTGTTGGTTTTACAAACTTCTCCTTTCACAAGGCAGATCAAGAATATATTATTAATTTATTCATATTCTAAGCAAAATTCCAGAGTCACAAGTGTAAACATTTGAATCAGAGACCAAAGCTTATTGTGTTTATAAATAAAGCCAAACAATAATTGAAAAATGATTACAGGATAAAGCTGTTAAATCACTGACACCGTGCTATCTGATAGTAAGACTTTCTGATAGTGAAGTCTCCTGGATTGTTTTTTTGTTGTTGTTGTTCTTTGTTGGTGTTATCCATTTTTTGGATGTATCTGTCTGTTTTGTTCCTGAGTAATTAAAAACACTGTTGAGCATAAACCTTGGGAGAACCATGCCTGCAAGAGAAAAGATAATGGTGCAACTGTATATGTCTGGACCACAGTCAGACCTTGACGAAGAAGCTACAGCTATATAACACTCAGTTTGCGCTGAGGTCAGTGCTCTGCTGATTCTAGCAGTGACTCACACATTAACATACATACATACACACTGCAAAATGTACCCATTTGCCAAAGTACAGGTGGACATATAACATGTGTCCCTAGCACAACATGCTAACATCACCGACTCCTGATTAAATGAGTGGAACTTTGTAGCTTTGTAACTTTTACTCTCATGTGGTGATGAGATCTTGTTCACTGTGGATTACCTGAGCCATTAGTGGTAGCTAGTGCTAAATGGCCAATGAAACACATAAGTTATCTTAATAATTTTTAAATACTTAAAAGCAGTTCCCATTATCAGCTTGTGATGTTTGCCCTGTTCTCCCCAGGATAACTTCACATATGCAAACAAGGTCTGAGTGGTGCAGCTAGCACTCTAGCACTAAGTCGTGAATACCTTCTCGCATATATACAAACTAACATAAAGATTTGGGATATTTAATAACACCCAACATCATGTGTATGCCAAAACATTCCCTACAAGCAGTATCATTACATTGTCAACACAGATAGACAGAACATAACATCACACGACAGGTCACACAACATAAACAATATGTCAGTGATAAAAAGGTGTTCATATATAGTTATATAACTTCTTGAACATGGCTTCCGAGGGTTGGAGGTGTTGTTCTTCAGTTTGAGAAAACACGATGATGTCATCAATATAGACAAAACATATCCTCCCTTTCAATTCACCCAATGCCTGCTCTATCAGCCGTTGGAAGGTAGCACTAGTGTTCTTGAGGCCAAAAGTCATGACCTTGAACTGATACAGGCCTTGCGGTATAATGACATCAGTTTTTTTGTTTGCTCTGCTTGTCCATATCCACCTGCCAATAGCCACTCAAGAGATCCAAAGTACTGAAGTATGCAGTGCCTCCCAATGATTCCAAAATCTCATGCACCAGAGGCATAGGGTAGTCATCCATGCACGTTTTGGCATTCAGGCCATGGTAATCTACACAGATCCATCTGGTTTAGGCATTAGGACCACAGAAGCAGCTCAGGAAGAGGATGACGGTTCTATTATTGTGCCAGCATCTTCTGGACATGGTTCCTAATCACTTCCTGCTTTTGCGAGGAGGTCCAGTATACATTTCACATGACTGGCACCTTGTCAGTAGTGTAGATTCAATTTTGCACAATCCTAGCAGATCCCAAACTCTCTGTCCATATGGTAGACCACTTCTGCAGCAGCTGTCTAACAATCACAGGTGCTGAGTGCAGAGGGTTGCTCTTTCATTATGGAAATATAAATGTTGATGCCATTCGTCCTGAGTAAAGATGTTTTCTTAGACTGGAAGTGATGAATTTTACTGATGGATATTATATACCTGTTGTGATATAGTTAGAGGGTCAGCTTGCTAACCATTAGAAAAATTTAATCCCAGCAGAAGAGGCATGTGTAGGTTATCATCTAATCAGGATTTATAAGTGGTATCATGCAGACTGAGAATCAATCAAGCTTTCCCGATGGCTCGGCTCTCCAGTCCATCCGTCATCACAAAAGACTGGTTTTCACAGCACTAGAGTTCTTCTTCACCTCTGGCTATGCTTTTCCACAGGCTCTCGTGTATGAGGGTGTAGGTGCTTCCAAAATTCAGCAAGGTGTCACAGTCCATCCCCCTGATTTGTATAGGAACCACAAGAAGAGAAGGCACAGCATGCACAGATGCAATCTCACCCTCTCTCCTGTTCTGCACCCCACTTTTTTTGGAGGCATTTTTTGGCAGTTGCCACTGCTTGCATTCTGAACTCTGGTCCAGTACCCTTTAGAGGAAGCTCAGTCTCTCTCTGCCATGGAGCCCATCTTCAAAAGGTAGTCCACCATGGTTAGTACTCCCCTTAGACCACTAGCAAGACAAGGATTACAGGCATTTAAAATCTTCCTGATTATCTCATCATCGGCCAATGAAATACACAAGTTAGCTTAATAATTTTTAAATACTTAAAACACTTTAAATACTCACATTTCCCTCATCTTACCATGGACAGTTGGTATTGGTCTTTCTTTTAGGAAATGTTTTGTTGCCATTCTTGCATTGTAACTGACCCAAGTTGAAAAAGCAGTCACAGATCAAGTGATAAGCTAGCACACACTTAGCGGTTTTTATCAACTGTACCTAGGATGTTGCTATCAAAAATAAACTTTAATAGACACTCAGCTGTCTACCCCAGGATTTCTTCACATATTGTCATGCTCGCATACTGGACCATCCCCCATTTCCCTGGCTACCTAAAGCACTTGCTTATTTTCCTGCTATCATCTGTTTCTATGGTTTCCTATCGCCTCCCCTTTAGCTTCAGCTATTCCTTGTCTTGCCCTTCATTAGTGTTTCTATTAAAACTTGTTTCCTCATCTTATGTTTGCTGGTTTTGCAGAAACATAGGGCAAGTTGATCTTTAATATTAGTATGGGTAAGTGTCTGGTCAAAGATGTTATTAAAAAGGAGGAGTGCATGATTGCTCATTTTTGCTCTCTTAGTTCCTAAAATGATTAAGATTACAGCTGGGGTTAGAGCCATCTCCTATAAAAGTCCATCAGTTACGGAACACAGTAATCTGAGACTTAGATGCACTCTCTATTCTTAAATTTAGGCTAAAGACTTACTTATTTACATAAGCATTTAGTTAGCCTGTATTCAAGGTGCATAGCCTGGGGACCCCAGTCATAGAGTTTTCTGGTAATCTAAGTCGTCCTGCCATTTTATTTGTTCATTCTTGCTTGTGACAATGATATGGATGGAATGCAATGCCTCAGATACCCAACAGGGCTGTGGTCAGCCTCTGGCCATCCCATTTAGCTATGCTGCTACAGATACACCTGCCAGAGCTACATGAAAATCACTTGCACGATTACTGTATATAGACTGTTCATGTGATGTTCATCTTTACAGATCTAACCTACATTTTCCTGTTTTATTTGCATGCCACTGCAGAGATGATGCAAATCACTGAACTAGATCTTCCCATTGGCAACCAAGCATCTAAGAAAATGATGCTATCCTGTCTGTAGATCAATTGATGTGTCCTGTAGATTAATCCAGGCTGCTAGTAAATGAGCCAATGATATGGATCAGAAATAGCCAGCCTACTCAAGACCCACAGAAGTAGCTTATGCTCTCATATTGAAGTGGATAATTGGACTAAACATAATGTAATGAAGCATGTTTCATAGCTGGGCTACCTAGTGGACAATGGGTTCACTCTTTAATTTTGGTCTCCCCAAGGTTTCCAGGGAGTTTTGGAGTTTTTCCTTGCTGCTGTCTCCCCTCATTATGGGTTGCCCATTAAGGATTTGGACACACATATGTGTGAAGCTGCTTTGTGACAAATTGACAAAGTCAAATTTGAAAGTCAAAGTCAAAATTTCTGAACGCAAAAGAGGATCCGACCAAGATTCAACAAGGAGCTGGAAACATTCTTCAGACATTTTGGTTCATATTGACATGATAGCATCATGCATTTGCTACATTTACATTTATGGAATTTAGCAGAAATTCATATCCAGAGCGACTTACAAAAGTGCTTCATCATTTACTCATAGAATACATCCTAGCCAGTAGAGTAGATTAGAGTCCAATATACCACTATCTAAAATACTGTAGAAATACAAAGATCACTGCTGATGCCTAGAAGTACAACATTCATAATATATATCTTAAACAATGATAAGTGCAATAAATAATAAGTACTAGTTTGTTAGACAACATCAGTGTAATAAACAATACCCTACAATAAGTACTAGTTTAGTTAGTCAATATAGGAGCAGGGTCAGTGGTCATTTAAACATTCCAAATATAGATGGATCTTCAGTCTGCATTTGAAGACTGCAAGGGACTCTGCTGTCTGGACAGTAAGTGGAAGTTAATTCCACCAGGACAGAGAATAGTCTCAGTGCTTGTCTTCCATGAGACTTGAAGCATGGTATTTCAAGACAAGCCGTACTTGAGGTTCGAAGAACTTGAGGTATGGCTCGGATTTTGGCCATTGTCCTCATGTATGGAGGGGCTGGTCCATTTTTAGCTTTGTAGGCATGCATCAAGGTTTTAAATCTGATGCGTGCAGCTACTGGAAGCCAGTGAAGGGAGCGCAGCAGCGGAGTCACATATGAACTTTGGAATATTTAAGACCAGTCATGCTGCTGCATTCTGGATAAGTTGTAGAGGTCTGATGGCTCTTAGAGGAAGACCAGCAATTAGTGAGTTGCAGTAGTCTAGCTTTGAGATCACAAGAGACTGCACAAGCACCTGGGTAGCTTCCTGCGAGAGAAAGGGTCAAATCCTTTGTATGTTACAAAGGAGAAATCTGCAAGACTGAGTTAGATTTGAAACATAATTTGAGAACAACAACTGGATGTCCAAAGTTTTGCCCAGGCTACGGGCAGCTTCGGATGGTGATACCAGGGAGTTCTCGAAGGAAACTGTCTTTGCTACAGATTTGTCAGCTGCACATCCCTTATTCAAATCTGCCATTCCACCACATCCCAAAGGTGCTCTATTGGTTTGAGATCTGGTGACTGCAAAGGCAATTTGAGTACAGTTATGGCCAAAGACCTTTTTTGAGACTAGCACAAATTTTCGTTTTCACAGTTTGCTGCTTTGGTTTTTATGGTGGCAATTTGCATTAACTCTAGATTGTGAAGAGTGATCAGATGAATTGCAATTAATTGCACAGTCATTCCTTGCCATGAAAATTAACATAATCAAAAAAATTACTGCATTCCAGCCACTGCATTTCAGTCCTGCCACAAAATGGCCTGCTAACATAATTTCAGTGATCTTCTCATTAGCTCAGGAGAAAGTGTTAATGAGGACAAGGCAGCCGATATCACTCTGTCATGCTGATTAGAAGAGCAAACTGGTTGCTTTAAAAGGTGGCAGTGCTTGAAGTTTTTTTTTTTCTGTTAACCATGGTTACTGCCACGGAAACTTATGCAGTCATTATTGCATTGCATCAAAAGGGCTTCACAGGCAACAACCATTTATCGAATCATGAAAAACCTCAAGGAGACAGGTTCAATTGCAGTGAAGAAGGCTACAGGGTGCCCTAGAAAGTCAAGCAAGCATCAGGACGGTCTCCTCACGAGGATGCAGCTACAGGATCAGGTCACCAGCAGTACAGAGCTTGCTCAGGAATGGCAGAAGGCAGGTATGAGGCAAATGCTTATGGAGGATGGCTCGGTGTTAAGAAGGGCAGCAAAGAAGCCACTTCTCTCCAAGAAAAACATCAAGGGCAGACTGACATTCTGCAGGAAGTATAGAAATTGGACTGCAGAGGACTGGGGTAAAGTCATTTTCTCTGATATGCCCCTGTTTGGGACATCTGGGCAAATCATTGTCCAGAGAAGAAAAGGTGAGCACTACCATAAGTCCTGTGTCATGCCAACAGTGAGGCATCCTTAGACCATTCATATGTGGCATTGCTTCTCATCCAAGGGAGTGGGTTTGGTCAAAATTCTGAACACTGCCATGAATAAGGAATGGTATCAAAACATCCTCCAAGAGCAACTTCTCCCAACGATCCAGGAGCAATTTGGTGATGATCAATGCTTTTTCCAACATGACAGCGCACCATGTCACATGGCAAATGTGATAACCAAGTGGCTCGGTGAACAAAACATTTAAATTTGGGGCCTACGACCAGGATCTCCTCAGATCTCAATCCTATTGAAAACTTGTGGTCAATCCTTAAAAGAGGTTGGACAAACAAAATCACAGAATCTGTGATCAACTCCAAGCACTGATTAGACATGACTGGGTTGCCATCAGTCAAGATTTTGCGCAGAACCTGATATCCAGCATGCCAATGTGAATTGCAGAAGTCTCAAAAGAAAAGGTAAATATGTAAATATTAAGTCTTTGCTTAAACTGGATATATTTTTCAATAAAAAGTTAAAAAAAAAAAAAAACTTATGAAATGGTTATAATTGTACTTCACGTTACCATATAAACATCTGACAAAAGGATCTAAAAAAACTGAGGCAATAAACTTTGTGAAAAACAAAACAAAATTTATGAGTCTCAACTTTTGTCCATGGCTGTACTGTGTAATGTTCAAGAATCCAGTTTGAGATTATTTGAGCTTTGCAACATGGTGTTGTGATGTAGGGGGCACAGAGGATGTGAGAGGCGAGGTCAAATGGATATGTTCATTATTTTCCATCTTATTGAACAAACACAAGTCTAGTTACTTCTCCTGGATCGGAGTAGCATTGCACCGACAGGCACTCTTGGTTTTGTCCGCTAATGAGCAGCACTCTCTTTCCGAACCTGTAGGAGTATAAATAGTGAGAGGTCAAATGAGGAGCAGGTGTCTCCTATCATAAGAAAGGCAAGCAGGGCAGGTAAGAGATACGGTTCTTGTCTGGAGTGGGTGTGTCTCTCCCGGTAGGGGACCGGCCTACCATGACAGGTGCATTTTCCTGCTGGAAATATCATCAGAAGATGGGTACACTGTGGGGTGGACATGGTCAACAACTATGCTCAGGTAAGCTGTAACATTTAAAGGAAACTAAATAGGCATTAAGGGGCCCAAAGTGTTCCATGAAAATATCCCCCACGCCATTATACCACCACCAGCACAAACTGCTGAAGGCAGGAGGGATCCATGCTTTCATGTTGTGTATGCCAAATTATGAACATACCATCCAAATGTCAAAGCAGAAATTAAAACTCATAAGACCAGGCAACATTTTTCCAATTTTCTATTGTCCAATTTTAGTGAACCCATGCAAATTATAGCATCAGTTGCCTGATTTAGCTGACAGGAATGGCAACTGGTGTGGTCTTCTGCTGCAGAAACCCATCTGCTTCAAGGTTCAAGATGTTGTGCATTCATATGTGCTCTTCTGCATACCTCTGTTGTAATGAGTGGTTATTTGAGTTAAGGTTGCCTTTCTATCAGATTGTGTCTGGGCCTCTCCTCTGACCTCTGGCATCAACAAAGTATTTTCGCCCAGAGAACTGCAGCTCACTGGATATTTTCTCTTTTTTGGACCAAACCCTAGCTATGGTTGTGTGTGAAAATCCCAATAAATCAGGAGTTTCTAAAATACTCAGACCAGCCCATCTAACACCAACAACAATGCTATGTTTAAAATCGCTTAAATCACCTTTGTTCCCATTATGATGCTAGGTTTGAACTTCAGCAGTTCAGCATGACCATGGCTGGGTTCAAAATAGCCTACTATATACTACTTGTGTCCTGACTGGGCCCCAAATCAGTATGCAGTAAGCATCCAAAATTTGTTTTTCCAGTATGCAAAAGATACTTGGATCATGTACTGCTCTGCCAAATATTCAAGTATGTGACCAGAGCTATCTCTGTGGTGTACTGCATCCCGTCATGCAACGGTTGTGGAAAATCTTTTCAAAGTGGAAGGAACCTTCATACATTTACTCAACATTGTAGTATGGCTTGTGTTTGGCGCATACTGGATACTATATGGTGTATTAATAAAAAAATATTTTTATTAATTATATATATATATATATATATATATATATATATATATATATATATATATATATATATATATATATATATATTGTAAGTATGGCCATCAGTAGGGTACTAATCTTTGTAAACAGGAATTTTGTTGTCAAGACCAAAAACAGGTATCCTAGACAAGCACTCTATAATGAAGTTGTTATTCCCAGGCTTGTTAGCTGAATCTATTAGTAACATATTACTGTTGCCCAACAGGGCACTATATTTATTCTGGCATAGTTCATACCTTCTGCAGTAAGCAATATCATCAAAACTTGTAGATCAGATCAAAGTTTAAAATATCTACCCTACAGATAAATTAGCCATTGTTCAAGGAGGAATTTATTAGTATAGTCTGTACTGCAAACACAATTGCAAGTATTTCTTTTTCAACGGTACTGTTTTAATCTTAGCAGATGAGGTCATACAGGAGACAAAAGCAACAGTTTGCTTTGTGCTATCCTAACCCACAATCAGAGTCATCCCTTGATGCATATGTAACATCAGGAGGATTGAGTTAAACAGGACTGTATGCATGAGTAATGATTTCAATGTGGGAAAGCTTTTCCCTGCCTCCTCTCTCCAATTGATGTTGATCTGGGACATTGTTCTCAGCAAATATTATACAGGCTCAACACTAGTTGCATTATTTGGAATGTATTTAACAAGCCAAAATACACAACCTGGATATGAAGTGTGGCAGCATCTCTGGTCATGGGTGCTTTCATTTTAGTAGTAATTAGATCAGACCTGGAACACAGACCCTCCTTTGAAATAATATGTCATAGGTCAAAGGCATTCAGGTTTTCAAAATATCTTGTCACTGATATCCCAACAGGTCAGCCTATAGAGAATATATAATTTTTTGGGATGCAGATGGTCAAGAGGCATGTCCTTATGCAACTCTGAATCTGAATAAGCCTTTGTGTTTTGAAATATCTATGAGATTACAGTTCTCTTTAGTCCGTGGTAACTGGTGGTTCTGTAGATTAATCTGGGAAAATATTACTGCACATTTAAAACAAATCTCAAATACATATTTCATGTTAGCCAGGGTTGTGAGTCAGTCATGACACTTAATTAGTTTCCAATAAATCTATGAATAACCTTGCCTGTTTTTGTTACTGCTAAAGGTTAAACCCATGGGCTAGAATCCACTGGCTGAATTATACCCTTCTCAATCAAACATTACATTTCTTTGGATGCATCTTGATGCTCAGACAGTGGTGCAATTTTACTGCACTGTCATTGACCTGTCCTTTATCCAAAAAAACATTATATTATATCATACATTGATAGATGTATAGCAGGTCTGACATGCTAGAACCAGTGTCCACTGGTAGGTCAGTGCCTGATGTGCTGCCTCTGGTGAGTATTTTTGTTCTTTTGGAAGCAGAGTTTTCCATTTGCAGTGGCATTTTAAGGCACTGAAATTTTACATACTTTCTTACAGGGCAGTCTTTGCAAAAAAAATTGTGATCTATAGCAAAAGCAATTCTGTCTTTTTTGCAACAGAAGATGTAATGTGACCTCATTTGTTGATGTGATACATAGCTGTATCATCTGTCACTGGGCTTTCATACATCTGCTGATATCAAAAGACATCCATAAAGATGGGATGTATCTCATATCTCTAATTGATGCTTCCTCAATTCTTCTGTCCTACAGCCTCCAAAATGAGACTTGGAAATCGATTGCACACTGGTGAATACTTATTGCTGCAGGCAACCACACTTACACTGGAAACAAAGGCCCCTATTTTTGTGGACATAGTGCAAGCACAGAAGTAAGGCATAAGACTGAGGTGTAGGGTCTTGTGAGCATGGCAGAAATTTTCATGAATGGCAGAGATGCACTAATCCAGCACAGAGGCACATGATTATATGTTGATCTGCAGGTGTGACTAGGTGTGCCTCTGCAATATCCTATCAGATTAACCAATGAGCCAAAGCACTTTCATCATGGGAGGAAACATGAAGAAATGGCAGCACAAACAAAATTAACTGAGAAACAGACATACTTGTCAGAGAGAAATAGAGTTGCTCCAAAATACATGGTACAGGGGAACATCATTATTATTTTTTGTTCACTATTATGAGAATAAAATTACATAATTTACATAATTGTGATATATTTTCAAAATGTTTAAAACACTGAGACTATACACTAAGCAGAATGAGGGGGGGCAAGGCTTAGTGAACATCAGTGCCATTATTCAGGATAAACTAACCAAGGAGTACAAGGATCCAGGAGTACACCAGGAAGATGGCCCCAAGTGTTGAAGTGATTAAGTGGGTACCTCAGACAGCCAAATCTAGGGGAGGATGGAACGGAGGAAGGAGCCCTCATTTGAGGATGAACTCTTGCACAGCATTGGCAAATAGTGGCAGAGGCTGATATGGAGAAATCCTACCAATGGCTGGAAAATAGCTGGATTGAAAGACAGCACAGTGGCACTATTCAGGGCAACAGAGGAACAAGCTCTGAATCCAAGATCGGTAGAAGCTGGGATCTATCACACCAGGCAGGACCCCAGATGCAGGCTGTGCAAAGATTTATCTGACACAATCCAGCACATCACAATGGCATGCAAGATGCTAGCAGGCATAGTATACATGGAAGACCCTAACCAAGTGGCTGGAATAGTATACAGAAAGTATGCTGGAAGTTTCAAGGTCAAACAAAAGCCTGAAGGTGGTGGAGAATGACCAAGCTAAGATCCTATGGAACTTAGATCCAGATTGGCAAAATTGTAATGGATAACCAAGCGGACATCGTAATGATGGACAAAGATCACAAGAGGGCCGTAGTGATAGATCCCAAGTGATTGCAACATCAGGACCAAGGAACACAAAAAGCTTAAAAAATAAGAAACACCTGCAGGTTATTATGTGATATTACCAGAGGTTCATCATATTGACACTGTCTCTGTTCCCTGAGCTAAGCAGAAATACAGAAAACAAAGAAAAACGTCTTAATTAGTATTAATGTAACTGATTCACTGAACACTGCCTGCACCTTTTATCTAAAGCTGGGTTTACTAAATGTTAGATCCCTAACATCTAAAGTGCTCATTATAAATGAAATCATCACAGATCATATATTTAATATATTTTGTCTAATAAGCCAAATGCTTTAAATGAAGCATGTCCTTTTGGCTACAGCTATGTACACTGCCCTCGTCAAACTGGCTGTGAAGGAGGCATTGCAGTTATTTATACTGACACGTTAGGCATAAACCAAAAAGCTGGTTATGATTTTGAGTCCTTTGAAATTATTATTACTAACATAAATGATGTAGCCAGTGATAAGAAGCCCACCCAGCCTCTTCCACTAATTGGCATCCAGAGGCCAACAAGGACCCTATTCAGAATTTATTTACGAGTTTGCAGTTTTCTAATCTAGTCACTCTAGTAGAAAGAGCCATTATTGTTGGTGATTTCAATATTCAGTTTGAGTGCCCAAGACCCTATGAGATCAGCCTTTTCACAATTTCAAAATTAGAATCAACTGGTTTCATTCAATGTATAAGAGAACCCACACACCTACGCTTGATTTAGTACTGACATATGGTGAAGACAGAGAACATATTCATACTACCCCAATCTGATGCCATCTCAGACCATTCCCTCATTTCATTTGAACTACATATGAGCAACAATATTGTAACCTCACCTTGATACCACACCAGATGTATGATAATGTCAGACACTGCACCTAGATTTATCGGTAATCTCACAGACATATAATTTGTGACTAGGATACCCTCAAACCCCACTGAACTTCATCAAATGACTGAATGCTTAGACTAACCAACCAAGAGGTAGCATATAAACATAACATATAGCATATATAAAGCATATATGTTTGGCTTCTGATGAGGGTTATGTCTCTTAGCTTATATTGCTTGATCTGAGTGCAGCATTTGACACTATACATCACAGCATATGATATACTCATAAATGTTGTTGGAATTAGGGAAATAGCCCTTTCCTGGTTTAAAATGTATCTAGCAGATAGCTATGAGTTTGTTAACATAAATGGACACTTATCAGCATACAGCAAGGTTAGCTACAGTGTCCCACAAGGATCTGTTCTAGGTCCTCTGCTTTTTTCTTTATATATGCTATCTCTAGGTGACATACGTAAACACTGTGCTAGTTTCCACTGCTACGCAGATGATACTCAGCTACAGTATATGTCTTAGCCAAACCATCTTAGTATTATTGAGGAATACATAAAGGAGATCAGACACTGGATGTTGAGAAATCTTCTCTCACGTAATCCTGAAAAAACAGAGGTGCTTCTTTTAGAACCCAGAGACAGTTGGGTCCTCACTCTCTCAATACTCAATGAACCTCAATGGTCTCCCAATCACATCTTCTCTAACAGTTAAAGATCTTGGCATTATTATGGATCCTAGTCTCTTGTTCGAAGCTCATGTAAATAATATTTCTAGGTCTGCCTTTCTCCACCTCATGAACATTGCAAAGATTATGAACATACATTTACATTTACATTTAGCAGACATTCTTATCCAGAGCGACTTACTCTCATTTACGCATAGAATACATCCTAGCCAATACAGTAGGTTAGAGTCCAATATACCAATATACCAACATACTCTCCTCACATGATGCAGAAAAGCTAGTCCATGCATGTATCACTTCAAGATTGGACTACTGTAATGCCTTACTATCTGGCTGTACCATTAAGTGCCTAAACAATTCCAGTTAGTTCATACTGCAGCAGCCTGTGAGCTCCCTGAAATCTGATGCCCCTGTTTTGGCTGTTTCTATGGAAACATGTGAGTGCTTCTACTGCCATGAGCGTGGACACATTAGAGCTAATTGTCCTGTGCTTAAGTGCAAGAATGCCTGCTCACAAAAAAAAAGGTAAGGTAATTTATCTGATAAATCTTCGATTCTTCCATTGGCCATCTGTGAATAGTGACATAATTCATTACTGTCATTCTTGTCAACTGGTTGGAAAACCTAAACAAGCGATCCTTTCTGCTCCACTTTGCCCCATACCAGTTGTAGGTAAGTCTTTCGAGAGATTGTTAGTAGAATGTGTTGGTCCCTTGCCCAAGACACGCAGTGGAAATAGCTATCTCCTTACGCTTTTTTCTGCTAGCAGGTTCCCTGAGGACATTCTCCTGCATTCCCTTAAATCTAAGACTATAGTAAAAGCATTAATTACATTCTGCACCACATTTGGTTTACCTCAATGCATACAGACAGATCAGGGTTCTAATTTCATGTTGACCCTGTTTGCACAAGTGGTTAGCGAATTGAAGATTCAGCATCAGGTGTCTAGTGCTTACCATCCAGAGTCCCATGGAACCCTAGAAAAGTTCCACCAGTCCTTCAAGAATATGTTAAAAATATACTACTGTCATTATTTTGAAATTGAGATTGAGATGAGGGAGTGCCCTTGTTGTTGTTTGCCATTTGGGATACGGTGCAGGAATCTACTGGCTTTAGTCAAAACACCCTGGTTTTTGGTCAATCAGTGCAAGGTCCCCTTAAAGATATTGTACAAACAGTGGTTGTCTGTGCCTCCCTCGGTTTTGAGTTCACCTGCAAGTGACTTTGTTGATAAACTTTGAAAGAAGTTGTGCACCATTCGTGATTTCGCTAGCAAAAACCTATGTTCAGCCCAAGCAGCTATGCAATCTCGGTTTGATTAGAAAATGGTCTTGCGTTCTTTTGAGATAGGAGATCATGTGCTGGCCCTTTTGCCCATTTCAGGTTCTCTTAATATATGATTTTGTGGCCCATATGTTGTGAAATCAAAGATATCTCCCACTAATTATGTATTAGCTACTCCAGACCATCAACATAAATCATGTCTATGTCATATAAACCTGTTAAAGCCATATGTAGACCACCAGCACTCACCTAACTCAGATCACTTTGCTACCCTACAGACCCCTTCTCCTGTGTTTGTTCCAGTAGTTATCACCACAGTGACCAGTGAATATTCACCCGAGCAAGATGACCTACATCTTGGCTGGAATTGCTTACCTCATGCCCATCTCCCCAATTGCCTTGCATTGCAAGCCCTTCTGCAAAAGTTGTCTGGCCTTCCCCTTGCAGCTCAGGCTGACTTAACTGCTCTTATAGATAAATTCCCCTCTTTGTTTTCTGATGTCCCCACTTGCACTTCTCTGCTACAACATGATATAGGGGTAGGACCCTATCCGCCCATCAGACAACACCCATACCACCTAAACCCCCATAAAGGCGCTATAATGCAGCAAGAAACAGAAAGTCTTTTAGAACATAGTTTTGCTGTTCTCCATGTCTGCTGGTGCCAAAACCTGATGGTACTTTTCGTCTCTGTACAGATTATCATAAGGTTATTGCTGTTACCATCCCAGACGCGTTTCCAGTGCCTAGAATGGAAGATTGCCTTGATCATATTGGGTCAACTCTTTTTGTTAGTAAACTTGACGGGCTATTGGCAGGCACCATTCAACCCTTGTGCATCAGAAATATCTGCTTTTGCCACACCTGATGCATTTCTTCAATATACTGTCATCCCTTATGGTCTCTGAAATGCTCTGTCCACCTTTGAGTGGCTAATGACTTTGATACTGGGCGATGTGCCTAACTGTGAAGCTTACTTGGATGACATGGTAGTTTATACTCATACCTGGGATCACATGCAGATACAAGAGACTGTTTATAGGAAACTGCAAGAAGCTTCTCTTGTTCTGAATTTGGAGAAATGTGATTTTGGAAAAGGTGAGATCACCTTGGAAAAGTTGTTGGTCAATGTATGGTGCGCCCTCTAAATGCCAAAGTGCAAGCCATATGTTCCTTTCCTCCTCCCCTAATGAAAAGACAACTTAGACATTTTTAAGTATGGCAGGCTACTACCGCTGCTTCTGTAAGAACTTTTCTGATGTCATGTCACCCCTTACAAATTTGCTCTGTAAAAATGTTCCCTTTGTGTGGTCACAAGCCTATCAAGTGGCCTTTGAGTCTGTAAAGTCTCTATTAATTAATTAGTTAATTAGTTAATAAATTAGTACACCTGTTCTTTCTGCCACTGATGTCAGTCGACCATTTAAGTTGGAGGTTGATGCCAGCAGGACTGGCGCTGGTGCAGTCCTCCTACAAGAGGATTCTGATGGGATTGTTCACCCCTTTGTTATTTTTCACATTTTTTTCAAGTTTAACATGCACCAGATAGCATACAGTGCAATAGAGAAAGAGACCATTGCACTACTATTTGCTTTACAACATTTTGAAGTGTACCTCGGTGGCAGTATTGATCTGGTTACTGTATACACTGAGGAAGAGAGGCGAGAAGAGAGAAGGGAGACTGCTTTGTTAGTTTGGGGTTGTTGGTTTGTTTGGTTTTGATTGAAAATTTGTATGACTTTTTGTGTATGACCTTGTTTTTCCCCATTTTTGGGCTTTGTCTTTGGCTTTGCCCCTCGTGCTTCAGTAGCTATTGTATATATAGATTGTATAAAGTGTGTAAATATTGTTTGTTTGGTACTTTGGTGTTGGACACTGGTGGTACGGGAGTGACTGCCATTTTGTTGGGTGTGGGTTTTGCCTCTGTTTAGGTGTCAGGTAGTTAGGAAAGTCTGTTGTATGTTTATTTTGTTGTTAGGATTATTTAGTGCGTACTTTAGTGATGTTTTAAGGTAAACAAGATGTGGGAAAGAGGCACGATTAAACAGACATTTATTCCATACACGAATGATACATATAATGCAACACACACTAGCTATGCACATTTCAAACACCAACAAGTAGTACAACTCAGGAGACATATATACACTCAAGACAATTACACATAATACAGAAGAGGTGGATGACATGAGAGGGCTTGGCAACAAAGTTGAACACACACACGAAGATGTTTGAGGAGGGGGCGGGGCCATAATGTGACAAATTTTCTTTCATTAGTGAGGGTTTTGTTTATTATTTTGGCCTGGGTCACTCCTGAAGGAATTGCACCAGTAAAATTATTTGTAAATAATATCCGCTGTAAAATACACCTAAAAGGAGACTACCATTTGTGCTTCAGTTTTTGTTGCTGTTCATTACAGCATTCCATTAACAGTTCACATTTTTCTTTTTCCTTGTTACAACCTCACAGCCTAGTGAGGACGTAACAACTAGAACTAGACAATTTGATCACATCTTAGTTACTTTACATTGGCTCCCAATAAAACTTTTGTATTGATTATGAAATACTTCTAATGACCTATAAAGTACTGAATAGTCTTGCCCCACAGTAACTTAGAGAACTACTAGTGCATTACAACCCATCATGACTGCTTAGATCAAAAGGTGCAGGCTCTTTACTAGTACCAAGAATTCACCACAGGGGGCAGAGCCTTTTTGCTATAAAACTCCCACACTATGGAATAACCTTCCTCTGAATGTTCAAGACTCAGACACAGTCTCAATATTTAAGGCTAGGCTGAAAACCTTTCTGTACAGTCAGGCATTTCATTAACTGCTTCCCAAAGGTGTAAATCTGCGGGGCCATGGGCATTGAGAGTTATGGTAAACTGTAATGTTATGATGCTTTCACTTTACCTCTCTTGTCACTGAAGTTTGTTGTCTGAGAGCGACGGAGTGCTGATTTTCAAGGGTGCACTTTATGCCTGTGGTTCCTTCTGGCCCTATCCTTTTAGCTATGCTGCCATAGATAGATCTGTCGGAGCCCATCTAATTTACACACCCTCGTACCTGGACATGCCTATTAATCTATTCTCTTTCTGCTGAGGTACACCTACCCCTGATGTCATGATTGTTACTGAGCCTTAACCCGTCTCAGCTGCCATGGCTACTCCCACCACCCCCTGATTTCCCCGGCTGTAGCCCACCACACCTCCACCCTAGCCAACTACTTCTCCATTGTCCTTAATGGACATTCTCTTGTGAGATGGGCTTTGGACACATGCACACCTCAGGACAAGAGTAGGACCTCTAGAAATTTGGAATAGACATTAGTTGCTTTTTTTTCCCATTTTATTATTGTTTACTTATTTTTCTCTTAAAATTGTTACTGTTTTGGTGACCATTGTCAGCCAGAGGAGGATACACCCCCCCACCCCCACCCCCACCCTTGAGTCTTGGTTCTACTCATGGTTTCTACCTCATGTTATAGGGAGTTTCTCCTTACCACTGTCACCCTTGGCTTGCTCACTGGGGGCTTGGGCTTGGACATTTGTAGAGCTGCTTTGTGACAACATCTGTTGTAAAAAGTGCTATATAAATACATTTTTGATTTTTTTTTTTTATTTTGATTTCAGTAAGGGTTTAGGCCTCAGTTAAAGTAATTAACAATCTGTTGTTGGCTTTTGACCAGGGTTGTCTCTGCTTATATTACTTGATCGCCATGCAGCATTTGACAGCATAGATCACATTTTACTAGATAGAATTGAAAGTGTTTTTAGGATTAGGGGAGTAGCCCTTTCCTGGTTTAATTCTTATTTAGCTGATCATTACCAGTTTGTGAACATAAATGGGGACTTTTCAGACTTTTCAACCTACACAAAGGTTAGTTTTGGTGTTCCACAATGATCTGTCATTGCTTTTTTCTTTATATATCTATATATATATATATATATATATATATATATATATATATATATATATATATATATATAATATGCCACATCTAGGTGAAAATATTCATGAACACTGTGATAGTTTCCACTGCTATGCTGATAATACTCAGTTATATATCTGAGCTAAACCAGAGGACAAATATCAGTTTAATATTATTGAGGAATGTGTAAAAGATGCTGGATGTTGAGAAACCTTCTCTCACTTAATGCTGCCAAAACAGAAGTGCTTCTGTTAGGCCCACAGGCCGCCAGGAGTATGCTCTCTCATTATGTAATAAACTTTGATGGTCTCCCAATCACACCATCTTTACTAGTTAAAGACCGTAGTGTAATTACATCTCCCAGTCTCTCATTCTAAGCTCTTGTAAATAGTATTTCTAGGACATGCTTTTTCTACCTCAGGAACATTGCAAAGATTAGGAACATACTCTCCTCACATGATGCAGAAAAGCTAGTCCATGCATGCATCAGTTCCATATTGAACTACTTTAATGCCTTACTATCTCACTGTACCACTAAGTGCATAAACAAGCTCTAGTTAGTTCAAAATTCTGCAAATACAGTTCTTAATAGAACATTTGATCATATTACTCATTTCCAGCATTTAGCTTATGCTTTTATGCAAAGCAGCTTACAATTTTGGCTGAGTACAACTTGAGCAATCAAGGGTTAAGTGCATTGCTCAGGGGCCCAGCAGTGGTCGGGCTTGAACCTTCCAATTACAAGTCAGGTACCTTAACCACTGAGCTACCACTGCCTTATTACTCTTAGTTACATTGCATTGCCTTCCAGTAAAATTTTGGATTGATTATATAATACTTCTAATGACATACATAGTATTGAACTGTCTTGCCCCACAACAACCTCCTGGTGCACTAAGATTGTCCACATCTGTTTAGATCAAAAAGTTGTCATGGGTGGCTGGCCATCCAGCAGGAAGGACACACCCACTTTGGCTCAGGATCACAGCACACACCTGCCCCACTCCCAATCACCTTCATATTAATCATACTCACTTGTTTCACATTCCAGTCCCTCGTTATTTAAACCCACAGGTCCCAGAAGGCAATGCTGCACATTGATGGTCTTAAGACCGATGTATATGACGGAGCTCTACGTTGCCTCACAGAATACATTGTTATTTGTTCTACACTATGTGTGTACACTATGGAAAATAAAGAGCACTTCCTAGCAGCCTCATCTCTCACGCCGTCTGTGTCACCACCGTCACAAAAGTGCATCTCTTTATTACTACCTAGAATAAAGAAATCTCCCACAGGGGCCGGAGCCCTTTCCTATAAAGCTCACACATTATGGAATAACCTTTCTCTAAATCTGTGAGAGGCAGACACAGTCTCAACATTTATGGTTTGGCTGAAAACCTATTTATTAAAATACCTCTAAACTTTGGGGAAGGTGTAGATCTTGGGGTTCATGGGCATTCAGAGTTCTGCTAAACTGGGATGTTATGATGCTGTCACATCACCTCCTTTTGTCACTCAAGTTTGCTGACTGAGATTGTAGAGTGCTGATGCTCCAGGCCTTTATGTATGAGTTTCCTTCTGGCTCTATCCTTTATGCATGGTGCCATAGCTAGATCTGCCTCAGTTCATCCTTGCATACTATAGATTCCTAATTTATGCACTTACTATTTTGACATGCCTAATAATCTATCCTGATTTTCTGCTGAGGTACATCCACTACTGGTTCCAAGTTGTTGCTGAGCCTCAACTCATCTCAGCTACAGTGGCTTCTCTCCCCAACCCTTGATGTCCCCTGCTGTGGCCCACTCCTCCACTCCAGCCACCCACTTCTCCATCACCCTGGGCAGACATTCATGTGCTAGATGATGCCAACTTTGGACTAGACCTGCTTATCAGCGACAGAGCATCTAAGAAAATGCCCAGTCTCACTTGTAGACAAACCGATGGTGCCATCAGAGAAACAGCTTGCCCACCCTAGAGTGACTGGAGTGACTGAGGCTCCATATCTCTACTGAAGTGGCTACTTGGACTAAAAAGAACATAATAAAGCATGGACTAGTTATTAGCTGGGCCACCCAGTGGAGGATGCGTTCACTCTTGAATATTGGTCCTCCCAAGGTTTCTTCCTTAATTTTCCCCAGGGAGTTTTTCTTTGCCATTGTCGACTTTGGCCTGCTCATAAGGGATTACATCTGTGAAGCTGCTTTATGACAATGTGTGTTGTATAAAGTGCTATATAAATATATTTGACTTGATTTGACTTGTCAACAAAATGTGGCATTATATTCACTACCTGAAGTATCACTCAGTAAGATAATCAATCAGGAAGCAGAAAACTTGCAGTACTTTTACTGACTGTGTTACAAAAAGTTGCTTCTTTTCTCTTTTAACAGATCTGTACTTAGGAGCCTGAAGTCCTGAGATAAATCTTACAGTTGTCACTATAATCACTCTCATCTAACCATAACCCTAGCTAACCATAACCCTATGGTTTGATCACTCAACATGCTTTTAGTTTAGTTTTAAACCTAGCCATATATTTAACCCTGTCCTGTTTTGTGCCTGTTTGTGTCTTGGGGAACTAATATTTATTCTCCTGGGCATGACAACTACATATAATCAGATAGAACTGAGGGACTTTGTGAATTACAATGGACCCAAAATATTCTTGATCGTGGTGACCCTACAGCAAATGTACAGGGCGTACCCACAGTAGTGCCATTGCAGCACAGTGTTTCTTAGACCTGTGTATTTTGAAAATCAGCTCTTTTGGGGGGTATCTGTTTGATATACTGAAGAATTATTGCACAGTATTTGTACTTTCAGAGAGATGTTTCACTTTAGCTCATTTTTATCAACTGTAATATGGAGGACCAGAAATAATCTAGAATAACTCTACTCTTTAGTGCAATCCTTGTCACATTTTTTGTCATATATAGAATGCAGTGTGTGAGATCAGCAATGTACTTTTCACTGCTCATAGAAGACCTTGAACTGTTCATTAAAAATCCTCGAATGTTATTGCCTCTACAAAGAGGTAAATTCCAGAAGTGAGATAATTATAAAGATTAATTAATAATACTTAAGATATTCATAAATGTAAGATATTCATAATATTCTGTCTAAGCAATAATTATAAATAGCTTTTAAAACATACACACCCTTCCCCAAAATGGTTTACATTGACAACCAGTCATTTGCTCCAGTTCAGTTGGGGGTGATGTGTGCAAGTAATTTTAAGGTTGAGTGTAGGCAGACCAACAGCATGGTGAGTAGAAAAGGTTAATTGGTTTTGTTGACCATCTATTTTTCGAGCAGTGGCCTAGGCAGCATATTAGAAACATGAAGGCAGTCCTGCATAATGAATCACAACAGAGAGGATTAAGGAAATCAGTTGGTAGGGAAAACAGTAACTGCTGATTATTTTTATTTTATTTATTTATTTATTTTTACTGGAGCAGAAGCTTGTTTCATAAAGTCTAGTACCAACACAAACAAATACTCACATGCACCACCTGACCTCATGCAAGTGTCGTACCTTTGGTGAACCGTTTGTGTGGATAGGGTAGTGAAGCTTACACTCAGAAAATAAATCAATAAAGGTAACAAAAATGTGCCTTCCAGCAGTATAGGAAGAAGTTTTCAGTCTGCTTGCTGCTCAGGGCTATAGAATGTGAGAGCCTCTACTGCAGTGATTAAAGGTAAAAACTGGCAAACACAATCAATTTTGAGCTGTATATCAGATGGAGCCAAAAGTAGACAAAATTGTTTACTCTTTGACAAGTTGCTCTATCTTCTATGCAGTGACATGGAAAGATAGGCTGATTGCTAATGCCACCCTTTATAGAAAGAAAGGCTTGATTTGAACAAATGCTTCCCATTGAGCTGTCCTGCTTAATGAAACAGACTAGTGCAGCCAGGCACTGATTGTTTCATTTCAGAACCAGGAAGCAAATGTCCGCAATCTTGGAACATATCTAGCGATCCATAAAGATTTTCTCTAATCAGTGGAAATTGGACAGAATATAGAAAAATTGCTTTTAAATGAAACTTCAAATTAACAAATGATTTTCAACAAATTATTTGCCCTGTGCATGACCAGCCACTTTGGACTGATTTTCTATGAATTCATTATGGAAAATATACATAGCATAAGTTGTCTAAGATGCTTTTTTCTTTTTTGTCTGATTGTATATTTAGTATGAGATTTGTGCCACGGGAATAAGCAGTTCAATACAGTAATTCAGCAGATCAGACTTAATTTAGTAGTGTTCACTATGAATGGATATATGCATTTATTCATTTATGTATTGATTTATTGCTCTCAACAGCACCTTTATTCCCCCAGTAAACAAAACCCCAAACTCTGACCTTTTATTTATTTCAGTAGTACAAATACCATGTCTTTTAATAATCTGTTGTCACCAGCAATTTAATGTATTATCTTTGTTGAGTGAACAATTGTTATTTGTATCAATATATATTTTTAGTGAATGCTTCTGCCATTGTGTGTGGGTGTAGAGAAGGATGAAGTTCTCACTACAGAACTCATGGAGGAAAATGAAGTTAGCACTCGCTTTTTTATACCAATCTGTTCATATATTGCTGAAAAACAAGGACATCTCAGGGAACAGACAAAAAGGAATTCTGAAGCTATATGTAATTTGCTGAATAATTAATATGTATTAAATATTCACATTTCAATCAGAAACTGAGTGTTCTACAAAGGGTGTGAAGCAGTGGTCACCAAACAGGGACATGACTGAATGTGGATTTAGGAAAAGTACTATTTATTAGTTTAGGACACGCTTATGTTATTTATATAGTGCAGACAAAAAAGGCTGCATCTGCTCATTTTGTAGTATTGCAATCTAATGAATGGTAAAGGATTCCCATGCTAATTAGGGAGGTTTAGATTAATGGCAAATAAGAATTGTGCAGTGATAACAGAAAAAGTATTCCCTTCATTATCGTAAATCACAAGGTACTGTAAACACACATAAACACACACCTACACACTACATAGACACCATATTTGCACTAAAGCATATTGGATATATAATACACACAAATATAACTGTAAATATCTGTAAAGAAAAATCAGTTACAGTTAATGAAACAAAGAAATTAAGGCAAATGCAACAGTTTGAGTTGACATCAAACAGGCACATAATATACACTTGAAAAACACAAATCAATATCTAGGAATGCACCTGGTTAAAGATTTACTAGAGAGATGAAAAATTATTATAGGAAAGATATTTAATGTTGTATAAATGCCCTAAACAAAAATCTGTTATGGTATAAACTTATGTTTCATATAAGTAATATAAATGGGTGGGTCACACTACATTTAAAGAGTTTATACATGGATACTTGCATGATACTTTTTAGTTGACTTCATATTTCAGTTTCTCAAGTACTGACTATAGCACTTTATTTCTTTCAAGCATCAAAGCAGTTTAGTTCATTTGATGTTATGGTACTTATTCTGGTAAACTATTTGATACCCAGAAATAGCACAGTAAACACATCTAGTCCCATCCCATTTTTAAAGCTTGAGGACCTTCTGAAGCTCAGAAGAAAATTTTGTATTTTCAAGATAGTATAATTAGCACTCACTCTCTTGCCTCTAACCTTCAACTCTTTTGAACTGTGTACAGAGAATCAATGTGATTATCACAAGAAAAGAAATTCTCCAAATAATAAAAAAAAAATCTTGCCAAATCCTTTTTATCCATTATTTTATCCATTATTTTATCCATTATTAATCCTTTTTATCCATTATTCTTACATCACTAGCTACTGGTTAATACCAGTTAATCATCTACATTATATGTTATTATATAACCCAAAAGTGCTACTCCCAGTAAATGTGCTACAATTTTGAGGTGAGTTGAAACAATGGACAATAAAATCACTTAGTGGTATGTGTCCTGTCAATGAACTGAAACTAAATCAAATTTAAATAAAGTCTAGAGAATCAAATTTCCACAAAGAGTGTAAGAAAAAGTCAGAAATAAGCCCTGACTGACCAAAGCATCTCTCCTATAGCTATCAGTGGAAGTGGTATGATTGAATAAAATGTTTCATAACAACACCTTGATGGAGGAAAGCAATCATGAAAGTCATGTGTTGATATACGCAGCATGTCCCATGGTTGAGGTTACTGGCAAAAACGAAATAGTCCCTCAAGTAATTGACTCAAATGATAAACACTTAAAAGACTATATTTGAAATGTGACCAATTTTGCCACTCTTATGGAATAGCCTAGCCTGGTGTATAGAATGATTCTCGCCTGCTGCTGCCCCTGTGCTGCACACAGAAATGAGTTTTTACAGAACGTTGGTTTCCCATCAGTGATTGGGGCTATTGATTGAATGCATTTAGTATTAGGGCCACAGGGGGTGGGGTGGGGGGGGGTCGATATCGTACTCTGGAAATCGATTGTCCAAGGGCAGTAAGTATACTGATTTTTAGTGTCCCTAAGCCTTCCTTGAGCTATGGCTATATAATAAAAATGAAGGTGGTGAAATTAGGTTACTTAAGACCCCAAAGAAGACATAGAACTTGATGTTTTACACCACCAATGTCACATATGCACTTGACATTCAAATCCCATGCTGTATGTTTTTGTTTTAAACAGTGAGAACACTGTTTAAGTGTACCATCCTTCAGACAGAAAACTATGAGTGAAGGCTATGAGGATCTCTTTTAAACAAGAAAATAACTACAATGTGCACTCTGTAATGAACTCTCTAACAGCCTGCTCACAGTATAATGCTCAGCATTATAATCCCTGAATATCCATTAGTACATATTTTTCTTCCAAGAAGCAGACAGATGCAAACATTTCAAATGCCATGTCTTGCTGAAGCAGGAGAGACTTGTGGGAATAGTTTGTGCTTAAGATACAGTATAAGTTTATAAATAAAGTGGTAAATTAAAAAACAGCCAATTCCTAGGGAGTTCCATTTAAAAAATATACCCAGCAAACAGTGGATCTGCCACACTAAATTGGCTAACCATATTAGTGTGCGACTAATGTTTTCCCTGAAACATTTCTATAGTTCCTGCCTCACTGTTTCTGAGGACACAGGAAACTCACCAGGGCCTGTTATGTAAGGCTATGCAGGAGTTCAACCAAAGCCTGGGGCCAACCATCAGCAAGCTTACTCACATTCTCTTAAATTCAATTGCTAACACATGATTGTCTTTCTTCACTCACTTCACAGGGGTCACTCTGTCCATCAGCAGTCTTCAACTTTCCTTTTGAATGCCAAAATGATAGGTTCCCCCTTTTATCAACATTTCTTCTTGTCTATTTCTAATCTCAATGAAAAAGTAGAGCTATGTGCTAGATTATTAAGATTAATGTCCACACTGGTGTTGAGGAATGCATCAAAATGCAAGCCTCAAATGCCAGGTTCAAGGGTCGAAGTTGACTGTAAGACTTCACAAAGTCCTTATAAAATAAAAATAATGGTGGGTCACCCTATCTGATTTAGATAGATGGGTCTATTAAAAGACAACCTTAATGAAGTGTCTTTTTCTGTTCTTCCCAGCCTCAGCAATAAAGTTAAATGAAGAACAATGTCTTTCTATCCATTACATTACATTATTCACTCTGTTCACTTCACTTCTACCTCAGCTCAATAAGTAGGAAGGGGGACCCATATTAAGCATTTTATGAGGAGTGGTTTGTGCTCAGTCTATGGGAAATATAAAAGAATATCAGAATTATTTATTTATGCAGGTGGAATTCTAACCTGAGTCAAATGACACAAGAGTTCTTTGTTTTATCTATAGTGTTTATCTATTGATTTTTGTGAGGTATTTCTGAATTAAAGTTCTCAGTGTCTCTGTGTTTAACCCTAACCCTAACACTATAGTTTAAAGTCTTACCATTTATACCTAGATTTCAAAAAGAATTTGAGTGGCACTCACATATGTTTTCAGATGTTTAATACACTGCAATCAAGATCACTAACAATATAATGTAATTCAGACAAACCTGACTTTGAATCACATTAATAATGTTCATCAAAATAGAGACTTGCAATTAGCTCAGTAATGTCTTTGTAAGAAGTTCATTGATGTTATCAGGAAAATTAAAACCTTTTAGACTACTAGAAGGCTATCATCAAGCAAAAATGCATTCACAGATACATACACACAAAGATACACACAATAGTAGTCCAGTCAGTTGTGCAACAGAGAAAGCTGTCAGATGGCATAACCAAGAGTGCTTTGAGACTACGCTCTGCCACATGAATAATTAAGGCATTAATTTCATATGAGGCAAATTTACCTCCATCGTAAACCTCAAGGGATTTCCCAGGGAAACAAGTGCTGATGTTACTGATGCTAAGTGTATGAGTTCAAGGAACATGTTTTGTTTAGATTTTTTTTTTTTATTATTATTTATGTAAATGACTCAAATGAGCTGACTCAGCAGTATTGACATGTAAGAAGGATCTTCAAGTCAATGAAATGACACCATTAATCACCTAGTGAAATAATTCAATTAATAATCATGGACAGGGGATGACTCATTAAATTCATCTGGTCATCAGATGTATGTCTTACTCCTAAATACATTTGAAATTAATAATTCTTATCATCAGTTTGTCTCAGAACTCATGAGGTTTTTGCAACTAAACTGAAACAGGTTTAAGAAAAGAAATTAAGAGAAACTGAATTACCTTAGTGAGGTCAACTGACAAAAAATAGCTTAACAGTTTAACATTGCCAACACTGAATTAATGTAAATAGCCAACAGTTAGCATTGTACAAATTATGTCAGGATAATTGATAACTTTAACAAGCAATGAGCTATGTGATGAGATTTGGCCTGGCACAAACATTCAGACACATTTTCCACAGTTAGGCCCCAGAGGGGTGTTTATTTACAGTTGGCAGAAATCCTGTGTGAAGTGAGTCGAGTAAGGTAAGTGTGGAGCTTATGGACATGTAAAGGCTTGCCAGGCATGCAAATCTGTAGTTCTAGGCAAGGATGAGAGACTCGAGCTCCCTTTCTGCTGGCCAGGTCATCTGGAGAAATAATGAGGCATCAAAGAGAAGAGTGATGAGAAAGAGGTGAGAGGTTCATGAACACCTAAAGGGCTTCTCAGTGTTTATACCTTTTCAGGACAACAATTTTCTTTGGCTGGAAGTATGCAAGGTTCAGCTCAAGTTATAGTTTAAACAGAACTATAGACTGTATTCCTATGTTAAACAACTGGATCAAATATTTTCAGAAAATCAGAGTACTTAAGACTTCAAGTTTCATTATTTTAACACTATAAGATTTTTGCTATTTAGAAAAAAATAATAACAATTTGCCTAAAACAAGCTGTCCTATTCAAACCTATAATAATTTCTAATGTGTGTGCTGTTATAACAATATTTATAGTTTGGTATTGCCTCAGTTCTCAAAAGAAGGGATTTTATCTGTCATTTCTAGAGATAGAGATGGTTCCCATCATAATACAGCTTCATAGCATAAAAGTGGCTGTCCTTCATCAAGGTGCTGAATTCTCTGGAAGTCCTCCAGGATACTAAGGTGAGAAGGAGTAGGGCTGCCAGGATATCAAGCTATGTGAGTCAGCCATCATCACAGCTGTTACAGTCTGTGCTTTGAACTGAGAGCTATCAGCACTTTAATGAACCTGGTGGCAACACTAAGGCAAAAAAAAAAAGTAAAATGTAACCAGTGAAGTTACAGACAAACTGCACATACTGCATATGAGGCAGTCAGTTTTCCCCATACTTGCTTACAGTCATTTTGAAACACTTTATGATTCTGGAATACTGTTTTGATAGGTATTTTCCAACTAAAGAGCTTCTCTTTGTTGTTTGTTTGTTTGTTTTTTATTTGTTTTGTTTTGTTTGTTTTGTGGAGGGATTGCTTGGAACAGCCCAATTTGATTAAGATCAAGCTGAGTTTAAATAGAACTCAGTATTCAGAATTCAGCCTGTATTCCTGTGTTAAACAGCTTTAATAAACTACTTTAAGAAATGTGGAGTACTTGAGACTGCAGGTTTATTTAGTTTAGACTCTAATAGGTTAAACAGACAAATACAGCAGTCAAAAATTACAGTCATATTTAAGCCAGTAATCAAAGGATTAATTAGAAAATGCCATAAATTGTCCCTTGAGAGTAACTGTAAAGTACATATTTAAAGGAATATCAAAAAATGTATTGGTTTGGAAACTACCTCAAAGGAAGTCTAATTTGAATAATGTGTGCTAATTTCCAGAGTATTTTAAAGTCCAGTGGAATCTTATATCCTTAAACATCTTTAATCATCACAGGGTAATTGGTTTTGAATAAGTAGAAAACCACAGCAGCCTAGGAGGGCCCAAATCAGTCATTGAAATCAATGACAACAACTAATGTAATTCCCTTTAAATTGCAAAAGCCCCTTGAATGTGGGGAAAAGGATTTCCTTTTATTTCTAATGTTGATGTTCAACTCTACAAAACTTGCTATTCTCTACACTGAGCCTGTTGCTTGAAAGTAAATAAATATTTGTGGTGTTAGTAGTACATGAGAATGTAAAACGCATCAAAGTAATTATGATAGATAGATAGATAGATAGATAGATAGATAGATAGATAGATAGATAGATAGATAGATAGATAGATAGATAGATAGATAGATAGATAGATAGATAGATAGATAGATAGATAGTAACTATAGTTTACATATAACTAATAGTTCTGATTATTAATGTTGTCCTCTAGCAAAATATAATAATATATGTGTGCCGTTTTAATTGATACCTTTAATTGTATCAAACTGCTTTTTTCAACATTTAAAAGTAGTGATCCTCACAGTTGTTTTGAGGGAGATATTTGAGAGATTCTGAATCAAAATGATTAATTATGTAATAACTCAGAGCAACTATGTTTCCAGAATCTCATTTTCAGCTGTTTCAAAGAACATTATCGGTAATTTATAATTACATACACATTCACATTCACTTTCAACAGATGTGCTGGCAAAACCAAAGAGCTTTTCAAAAAGAGTGACAAAGGCTCAAATAGTGATTTCATAAATATCTTTGTATGTCTTGGAAAGAGAGGTAGCAAAATCAGCTAAACACATATTTTAAAGAAAACTATTTATGAGACACCAGATGTAGAAACTAAGTGTGGCATGAACAGAGCTAACACTTTGTAGCAAGTGTAAAATGGTTGCTACCTCCCTCTGAGTTGATAAATGAATTGTTTAATTAAAGGTGTTTGATGATTCCTGTTAAAAACGGAAGCTAGACTGTGTAGTTAGGTCACATTAATAAACTGAAATAATCATGTGGTTTTTGAGGTGGTTATGCTGTAAAAATAAACATTACAGAGGGCTATCAGAGGGCATCAAACTGCATCCAAAAAGGGTATACTAGCAACTATTTAACCCTTCTTGATGAATAGACTTTCATTTAAAACATTCTTTGTTACCACAAATATTCAAGGACTCAAGAATTACAAGTTTATTAACTGAAGATTCTTTTTATGTCAAATGCCGAATGGATTTGTAGAAAGCCAAATGGAACATCACTACCATCAGATCTGAATATGCAAATAAGTGATATGTGCTGCACACAAATATGTGGTCTTCCCACTAGTATCACATTCATCAGTTTTACTTCTCTCAGGAAGGTAAGTAACTGAGTAACTAACAATAAAAAACATTCTAAACAATTTACCATCTTCTCTGTATGAGTGATATCTGTATAATTAATTGAAAAGTTTTTTTTTTGCAGTGTTATTTTTTGTTTTTACGAATGTGATTATCAAAAAAAAAAAAAGTTTCTCTTTAGTAAATTATAAGCGTGACCAGAAGCACAAGATGTGCAGTTTTGTGGAGCTGCAGGATTGAAGAACACTTCTCTATAGACTCCAATGTCACAAAGAAACAGTACTTTATTGTAGTAGGAGCTTTCAATAGATTCTCTTTCTCAGTGCTACCATGCTTTAGACCAATCCACTTACCCCACACTATTTAATTAAGCTACTGTATATGATTCTGCTCCATTTAGCTAATTAACACCCACTACATCATGGCTACCATAGTCACTTAAGCACTTCTATCTGGTTTTGTATTCACTGCAGTGCTTGAGTGTTCTAAGTGAAAAGTGTGAATGTGACATGATCAAGGGAGCATTTTGTCTGCAGTTTAGGATCATGAATTTAATTTATTGTGGTCTTGGTTTTTTCCTATTCTAAATATCAAACACTATTTTGTCAAATAACTCCTGACCTTTGATTGTCTGCCCTGCCTGGCAATTTAACAATGGTTCATGCTTTGTTTCACATGTACTCTCTGCTTTGGTTTCCTGCCATGCCTCCTCAGAAGGTTGCGCATCCTTCACCACACCACCTGGGTGTTGTTATGTTATTATATTTGTCCCTTTATAAGCCTTTGTGTTTCTTTGACCGATTGTCAGTCATTGATGTTACATTGGCTTTCTTTAGTTCTGGTTGGTGCACTTTTATATTCAGTTTCATTTTCATTAGTTTCCTTAAACTCTTCAATTGGAAACTTGCATTTGCTTCCTCCTTTTTTTCTGCATGCTCTATACCTATGAAAGAATGACCGACCATTGTTGGAAGAAATTATCTGCTTTTTGTTTTCTTTTTTCCTTTTGTGTTTTTGCATGTCGTATTGGCTCTTCTCTCTCTTTACAGTGGATTTGTTAACATGGTGGATGCAAGTGCGGTGTTCCCTGGAGCTTGTCAGGGATTCGTTTCACCCCGGAGCTCTCCATGTGGGCTTGCAAGTCCTTCCGTCCTCTCAGAAGCTATAGATGGTTCCTTGATGCTTGCTGGGGATGCTGCTACCACTATCATCCTCCAACAGGTGACCTGTTCCAGCTTCCTTATTTGAGGCAACAGGGAGTCATGACATGAGTACCAGCGCCACCGCCAAAACCTTCTGGAGCCTACATCTGAGGACTGAGGGCTTGGTGTCCAGAACCACCTCAGTTCGAGGAATGGTGATACGACCTGCAATTTCTTGGGTGGACTAGTAGGCCCTTGGACCCTGCTTTCCATGGCCTGACTGGTCCATGCCTGACAGTCATGCAGCCAGGCCAGTCAGTCTGGAGGCTGTCCAGGGGCATTGTATCCAGCTGTGCTTTGTGTTTCTGCGGGCAAAAGCATGGTGGCCATTGCCTGGTTGATCAAGGAGCCCAATGCACTGTCCAAGAAATGAGGTCTAACCAATGTAGGGGGGGTGACATCTCTGCATCCGATCAAAGAGTGGGTCCAGACAATGAAAAAGGACACTGTCTGCACACTGTTAGATAAATGTCTCTATGCTCAAATAGGGCCCCATGAGGGGCCCCGTCAAGGAAACTGGGCACTGTGTCTCACTGCAAAGTCTTGAGGTCCCTATTGATATTGATCTTGAGGTCCCTATTGGTTGATGACAGGGGGCCCCATGGAGGAAGAGAGTAGCCAACATGCTCCAGGCATGTGCAATGTCCCCATGCCCAGGGGCTTCAGGAGGAATAGTGTGCTCCATGCCCAGGCTTCCAGGGGTGCAGTGCCCTTCATGCACTAGGAGCAGTGCCTGCTGTATCCCCTCTGTTCCCTCCATTTCCTTTGCCACCACTGCATGGGTGTTTGCACATCAGGAGGCATGGGTTTTGTGGGGGGTGCTGTGATGGTAACCTCCCCATCTGTGGTCTCCTTTAGATGGCAGTGGCATTGTGCATGGCTTTTGTTTAGTTTTTCATGTTCTGCTACACATGTTCTGTTTTGATTTATTACCAGACCCTCATAGGTGGTACGAGTTTTGCTTCATTCACTCTTTTTGTTTGTATAACCATTGTCAGTGATTCATACTTTTACGCTTTCTTTAGCACAGGATAGTACACTTTTAGGTTTCGTTTTTACTAGTTCTATAAAACTCTTCAGTTTGCTTTCCTGCACATTTTACACTTGTGACAAGGCACAATTCAAAGTCAAGTCGAATTGATTTATCTAGCGCGTTTTACAACCGATGTTGTCACAAAGCCGCTTTACAAATGTCCAGATACAAGCTCCCAGTGAGCAAGCCAGGGGCAACAGTGGCAAGGAAAAACTCCCTGGAACATGAGAAAGACTCGGGGGGGGGCATCCTCCTCTGGCTGACATTGTTCACCACAATAATAGCAATATAGACAATAAGCAGAGGAATAAATAGTGAAAGAGAAAAATAAATAAATAAAAATGAAAAAATAAGCAATTAATGTCTGGTTTCTAGAAGTCCTAGTCTTGTCCTGATGGTGTGCGTATGTCCAAAACCCATCCTGCATGATACTGACTATCAAGGGCAATGAAGAAGTAGTTGACTGGGGTGGAGGTATGGTGGGCTACAGCAGGGGGGCATCAAGGGGAGGAGGAAGTAGCCATGGCAGCTGAGGAAGGTTGAGGCTCAGTAACATCATGACATCGGGGTAGGTGTACCTCTGCAGAAAGAAAGATTAGATTATTAGGCATCTCCGGGTATGAGTGTGTAAATGAGGCAAGTATAATGTGCAAAGATGGTCTCTATCTAGCTATGGCAGCATAACTAAAAGGATTGCGCCAGAAGGAACCACAGGCATAAGGGCACCCTGAAACATCTGCACTCTCATTCAACAAATTTGAGTGACAAAAGCAAGGTAAAGTGACAACATCATAACATTACAGTTTATCATAACTCCCAATGCTCACAGACCCCCCCAGATCTGAACCATTACTAGGATTGGAATGCTTGACTGTAGAGATTTTCAGCCAAGCCTTAAATATTGAGACTGTCTGAGTCTCAAACATTTACAGGAAGTTTATTCAATAATATGGGATCTTTATAGGCAAAGACTCTGCCCCCTGCTGTAGATTTTCTCATTCTTGGTACTAGTAAAGAGCCTGCACCTTTTGATCTAAGCAGACATGGTGGGGTATAATGCACTCAGAGTTCTCTAAAGTACTGTGGGGCAAGTCTATTCAGTGCTTTGTAGGTCATTAGAAGTATTTTATAATCAATAAGAAATTGTACTAGGAGCCAATATAAAGTAGCTAAGATAGGAGTGATGTGATCAAATTTTCTAGTTCTAGTAAGAATTCTGGCATTTTTAACTAGCTGGAGCTTGATTAGGCACAGAGAGTAAGGCATTACAGTAGTCCAATCTTGAAGTGATAAATGCATGGACTAGCTTTTCTGCATCATGTGAGGAAGGTATGTTCCTGTCTCTGCAATGTTCCTGAGGTGGAGAAAGGCAGTACTATAAATAGTATTTACATGAGCTTTGAACAGGAGACTGGGATCCATAATAACTCCAAGATATTTAACTGTTAGGAAAGATGTGATTGGGAGGCCATTGAGGTTTATTGAGTAATTAGAGAGTGAGGACCTAGTTGTCTCTGGGCTTAATAGAAGCAACTCTGTTTTGTCAAGATTAAGTAAGAGAAAGTTTCTCAAAATCCAGTGTCTGTCATCCTTTATGCATTCCTCAATAATACTAAGCTGATATATGTACTCTGGTTTGGCTGAGACATATAGCTGAGTATCATCAGCATAGCAGTGGAAACTAGCAGTGTTTACATATAATGTCATCTAGCGGTAGCATATATAAAGCAAAAAGCAGAGACCCTAGAGCAGATCCTTGTGGGACACCGTAGCTAACCTTGTTGTATGCTGAGAAGTCTCCATTTTTGTAACAAACTGGTAGGGAGCAGCTAGATAAGATTTAAACCAGGAAATGGCTATACCCCTAATCCCAACAACATTTTTGAGTCTATCTAGTAAAATGTTGTGATTTATAGTGTCAAATGCTGCACTCAGATCAAGCAATATAAGCAAAGAGACATAACCCTGGTCAAAAGCCAACAACAGGTCATTAACTACTTTAATAAGTGCTGTCTCTGTACTATGATAAGGCCTAAACACTGACTGAAAGACTTTATGTGTATGTTTCTGATTCAGCTATGTGCTTATCTGCTGAGCTTTTTCTATGATCTTGGAAATAATTGGAAGGTTTGAGATCAGCCTGTAATTTGACAGCTGAAATGGGTCAAGGTTAGATTAGCCAGTGTTCAAGGAGGAGTTTATTAATTTAAGTAAAGGTTCAATTACTTCAGGTAGGAATTCCTTAAGAAAGTCAGTTGGCAGTGAATCTAGTTAGTAAGTGGAGGATTTTGAGCGTAAGATCAGAGATGTAAGTTCTGGCTCTTGGATAGGTGTAAAGAATTCTAGAGTCTTTTTGGTTGTTTTGAATTCTAAGTAGCTGCCCGATGTCACGTTAATACTCTGAATGTTATCTCTAATGTGCTTAATATTCTCAAATGTGCTTAATTTTGCTTAATTTTCTGCATCTGCTGTGGTAATGAGGTAAGGTTACTATATTTTGACATATATGTAGTTCAAATGACATGAGAAAATGGTCTGAGATGGCATCTGACTGGGGTACTATAATTATGTTCTCTATGTCTATACCGTATGTCAGTACTAATTCAAGCTTATGTCCACCAGAGTGTATGGGTTCTCTTATACATTGGGCAAAACCAATTCATTCAAATATAGAACTAAAGGCCGATCTCAGAGGTCTGAGGTCTTTTATAGTCAAATACACCTCATTAATCGATCAAAATTAAATATATAATATTGAATGAATGTTATGATTTAAACATCTGTTTTGTTTTGTTTTTCAAATATAAACGTATTCGTTTGCTTGCACAGCTGATAAAGGACCTCTATCCTAAATCGTTTTACAAAGATTAGCCATTATAACACAAATCAAGCATTTCAATAATTAATTGGCTCTTTATGCATGTCATTACCTCCATGACAAGATTACCAACAAGACTGCTCTCATAAGTTGTGCTACATGCCTTATGTTTATTTCAGGGTTCAAACCAGTGTCGCCCTGCCCAACACACAAAAATACTTTTATTGCTTTATTGTGCAGAGGAATGTTGTTTTTATAGGGAAACTAAAATAAATTATTTTTAAAAATGCATAGTAAAATAGTGAGTTCCCAATAGATCATATATGACTTTGTAGTTCCTATAATTTCTGAGAACAGAAATGGCATTTTAAAGGTACCACATTGCCCTGTTAATTATTTTCTGACAAAGTTTCCTGTCAACCATCTCTAACCTCCATCTGAGGAGCATAAGCCAGCAGTGCTGCCAGCTGAGATATGCCTTGCTATCCCCAATTTCACTTTATTTGTTTTGTCATTGATGCAAATCCCTGAAAATTGACACTTGCCGTAACGAGCATCTGCTTCCTCCATCTGCATACTACCCTCAAACCTCAAAAATGAATATTCAGCCCAGGACTGGGATCAGAAATGGTTTTCCTCAAGTCTGAGCACATTCTGTCATGCTGAACTTACATCAGCAGAAAATACTGGGAGAAATAAGTTCCTATTTACATTTAGCAGACATATGTCAAATAAATGCTCAACCATATCAACAATCTGGAACAAGTGACAGGCTGACGATGATAGCGATTTTACTCCATTGTGCACCCTGGTGAAATTGGTCTCCTCTTTTGTGCTGAAAAAAAGGACATGGATGAATAATTCACAAGGACACAATAATGGCAGATTAAGAGTCGAGGGTGGCTGTTTAATCTCAGTCAGGCAAAACGAAGCCTCTTTATTTATGAGAATTTATATTAATAAATGACAGAACTTGTTTGAAAAGAGACAAGTGAGATGTATGACAGGAACAAGAGAAAACATGCTGGAAATGGCCCAGTAGTTAGGACAAGGCCGTTCAAACAATAACGATCAGTCAGATTCACTTTGATAAAAGAAAGGGAGAAACCTGAGCAGCTATACAAACACAGTTCTGTTTTCTGTGGAGTCACACCAGACTTTCAACCTGTAATATTTTCTCTGTGTCAAATGTATTTCAGATGGTAGTTTTCCATTTACATGGATACCCCAAAAATAGTAAAACCTTTTTTGGAAACTTTAAAAGTATGTTGTCTTTTTTTCCAAATACAAATTGGTCTGATGACTTCCTTTACTTGCATCCACTATTAATAAATCAATTATCAAAACCAAATATTCACTCCATTTTAATTCATTTATTTTTGGCACAACACAGCTTGCTTACCTCAACAGGACCAAATGTTATTAAAATGATTTTGCATACCTTTAGATTGTGTAGAGAGTGAATGCACCAGGCTTTGTGAGAGCTTTAAGTCTGTGTACCATGTCCTGTTGTCAGAGTCTCATGTTCCTTCAGGGCTTCAATTAGCAAACCATGTGAGCTGCTCTAATCCTCCTGGGAAGACAAGCACTCAGAAGACTCCAGCAGCTGGCAGGAAAGCCAGAGCTTTCTGGCTCCCTAGGCTGGCGACCAAGCTCCTTACCAAGTACCATGTTGACCATCATTTGAAAAGTATACCAATATGCCATGCCATGAATCCAAGCACTGATGATTCCCCTGACTGTCAAGAAACAAATAATGATTTGATGACATGGTAACTGCAAGCAAAATTGTCACCTGGAAATCAGTGTATATTTTTGACAGACTAAGCTATTCACTGGAGGAAATAAATTAAATTCAAATCAGTGAGATTTATCTATATCTATTAATGGCAAATAACCAAATGTAACTTCCTAGCACAGGTCCTACCTGGGAGAACAATGCACATTTTTTTTTACTTCAAAAATGGCCTTTCGTATGTTTCTACAGGGTATTGAACACTGAGCTTCAGGATCAAATCTTGTATCACTGCAAGCACAAAAACAGTTAAGTGAAATCACATTTTGGGATCAAATAAAATTTGAGAGAAAACTGCATATCCAGAGGTTTATAAACTACACTCACTGAGTGAAACACCTATTATCTTGCACCTACACTCTCTGGTCACTTCATTAGGCACACCTATATTATAAATATATATTTGTAGGTATACATTTACAAACTGACAGCCACTCTCAAACCCATACATCACTGGGCAGTGTCCAACCACAGAACCACTGCTGACCAAATTCTAATTTGTGTAGCAAACCATCCTCAACAAAAAAGTAACAATAATGTGCAGTGTTGCTGGAGTGTCAGCATTGGTTTGAGAATAGTCAGTTAGCCAAAATACCCAGCAAACAGCTGTTCTTTGGTAAGAAACTGTTATAAGTTTAAATGTGTTCTGTTTATTATCAGCTGTTATTATGGGGTGAAAATAACGATTTCTAAATATTCCATTGATGGAACAGTGCCTTTTTAGCTATTTTCTTGCTTTCATAAGCTCACAAAACAAAAACACTTTTTAAAACAACATAAAATGGCAGAGTATCTTACTTATACAGCATCTTAGTAAAATGAATTGTATTAAAGGATAATAAAATCAGTTCAAACAAATGTGGTTTTAAAATTTTAAAAGTGTGACTTTAAAAAAAGAGCACATATCAATTTCTTGGCTATTAAGGAAAATAGACTTGTCAGATGAAGGACAGCATTGCCTTCATCAACACCTCAGAACACAGTGGACCATAGCACCTTCTAGCCCACAGAGAATGCACAGCAGCACAGGATCTTACAGATGAGCAAAATCAAAATCATCCACACAAAATTACACTGACACAAACTTTCACTTAAAATACACTTTTTTTGCTGTTTTATTAAAAATAAAATTCACAGAAATGCAACATTACCATGGGCTGAGTGGAAACTGATTTATAAATTAATATTAATGACAGATGGAGATATTAAAACCAAAATGTTATCTCAATGATTATTTAATCAGTTAATTAGGTACACTTTCACACAAACTGTACATTCCAACAAATTATGTGCAGTTTGTGTTATAAATCGTACTGGTTGAGGTTTATGGCAACAGTATTTATCTGAGTACTGAAACGAATGAAATGTGTGATCTGTAACCTTGAATGTGACACATTTTTTTTCATCATAAACTAATAAGTAAGATGTAATAGCTAAACCTTTAAATCACTTTCCTTTCTTATTCATTGTGGTGGGCCATTAGAAGATCAATAGACTAAATTAGCCTAATCTGGGTTAGTGTTGGTTTCTATCACTGGGGTGACACTGCAGTTATTATTTACTGAGAGTGCATGAGGATTACTTCCCTTTGCTTGTCAACACAGTCAATCACCATTAAAGGGCAGACTGAGGCACTTAAATAATTAAGGATTTAATTAATTTAGTGCCTATTCACTATTACTTTCTCAACTTATGTCCTAAAATTCCCAATATTGCCAACAAACAGCATGCATAATAATTGCTACTAAATGCAGCTTTATACAGACTTTCTATTTTGACAAAGGGATTTATCTTAATTCAAACACTGTTAGTATTGGTTTCATTGGGGAGTCAACATTTCCTTTACCAATAGATTCCTTTGGATTGGTGTATATAAGTTTGATACACACATGGTTCTCTAAAAACACTGTCATAAAGGTGTTCATTATATGCAATCTTTCTTAACAATCATCTTGAAGCAGCTGATTGTTTAATTAAGAGCCCTTTGAAATGTACCTACAGTTATCTCCCCTTTATTGAACAAATAAAGTTCAATAGTGTAGGACCTTCATGTTTGAATGATTTGTGTTTCAGTCAAAGTCACAAAAATTTGACACCATGTTCATACTTCCTGCTAGGTAGCACTTGATCCATGTGAACTTGATAAGTGGAGCTTATCATGGATTTTGATGCTGTCCCCAGATCAGAATGGCCTTTCTAATAGTTGTTTTCAAACAGTAACACCAGGTAAGATAGTTCCCAGTTATCACTGCACAACCAACTGGCTGTCAATTGCTTTGTCATGACTAGAGAGATGAATTTAAAATCGTGTATTGGAACCAGATGCTCTGTTTGCCCTGCAGAAGTCCCCTTTACATGTGATCTCATTCCATCTCTTGCTCTTCAGAACATAAAGTCCCTCTCTGCCTGTGGACAGATCATCAGAGCAGTACTTTGAGCCAAAGACATAACGACTAAAGCCTGTTACTTCCTCTGCATGTCATGAGAGCATGGAACATCTTGCTTCTCATTGCATTACATACACAATATTAAAAGGTTAGTACATTCAAATCGTATGTCACAGAAGTGACACTGAAACTGACTAGGTATGTGTCAGTCCATTAAGTGACAAATTAAGTAGGACAGGAGTCACACTCATTGGTCCTTTATCTTCAAACTGTTTGTCCAGAGATTTCTGGTGGATCCAACAGCTCTCATCCAGTAACAGGGTTAAGTGTTACACCTGTTGCATTATTGCATTGTCACATACCCCTCAAGCAAACAGATTTGACATAAATAAGATGGTGCGAGTATTAATAAATTCTTGGGTCTTGTTAAAAACGCACACATATATAAATTCTTGTATGGTATTTAAAACACACACACAACCATGTGCTTCCATTATAAATCACTCAAAAAGATTGCACATCTGATCTATCTCTTAGAGTAAGTGTTTTTCCTCTATGACTTAATGGGTTTATGAAACATTTCAAGCAAACTTTAGAAAATGCTTTAAGCAGACCACTGGTCAGTTTGTCACATGTAAATGCACTAGACTCTAAGCATAATCAGCATACACTCCACTACCTTATGAGCTACACAGCCAGCAGAGATAATTACAACCAATTGCAAGCAATCTTTCCTTCCCTTGTTTATATAAAATAGACAAAGAACGTTTGAAGTAAAGCTGTTGAATTTACTTCATATTAGTTTATTGTTTAACATGTAAAAGATTTATTGATAGTGTACTGACTTTTTATGGGAACATTTTGTGCAATTCCTCAGTCTGTTAGCAAACCTGCTAGTGAAGCTGATACGTAGGGTAAGATGTACATTTGCCCACCAATTAACTAGTTAGCTAGGAGAGCTAGCTTGTTAGCCTGCTATTAAGTATGATGTGCAATGCAGTTGCATATTTTTTCTGTTCACTTTGATCATTTGGTTTCTTTTCCTGTAATGAAAAAAGACATTTTATTGAATATTATCAGTATTGTTATCTACTTTGAGCCAGTAAATGGAAATTGAACTAGAAAGCCAAGCCTTTTAAGTTTATGCTATTGTACAGAACAGCATATTAATATGAGGTTATTGTATTTATGTATTTGTGTTATGTATTTATGTATTTTCCCTTGTGTTTCTTCAGCCACACAAACACATTATTATATATTTTCTTCTATAACCACCAGTTAAAGGGTGAAAGACTTGAGCTTGAGGTAAAATATTGGTGAATTTACTAAAAGTGTCTACAAAAATTCATTTTAAATCATTATGATAAACTGGGATTAATGGTCAAAACTGAACAGATGAAATCTCAATAAAAGATCAGTATACTTTATTTTCATGGCAAAACCAATATACCAATATAAAACCACCTGGTCATAGAATATTTCAGTAAATATCATACTGTTAGTGTAATTATTAAAGCATAATATTTTTCTGTGCAGTCAAGCGTGAATTTAAGCAAAAACAGCAGTTACACTCTACATCTTTGTCTCTCTTGCTCTCTCTGTCCCTCCTTCCCTCTCTCTTCCTCACTTTTTTGCCTTTCACCCTCTCCACCTCCCCCTGCCCTCTGTTGTGTGACATTGGCAATGTCAAAGAGAAATCTTACTTTATTAAGTGTTAAACATCATTAACACTTTAGAATGATAAGGCAGGATTGGCTTCAGCACAGCCACTACAAGGAATTAATGCATCCCTGGCCTAAGACAAGTGGCATCCTTTTTCCCACCCTTTCCTGCCCACATAGTAAGACCCAAGGCAGTAGAGGTCAGACCACAGAACGAAACTGTGCAATTAAACTGAAAACTCCACCCAACTCCATCTTGCCCCACTGCTCTTGTTTCAGCATGGAGGAGCTGGTGAAAAATGTATGCATATTTTAATATTTCAGGGGGAGGGGGGATCTCTCACCGTCACTCTTGAGGGAAGATGAAAAAGCTTCAGACGCTTTTTCAAGTTGATCAGAGATTCGATCCTCCTTGAACGCTATCACAGTGCTATGTGTCAGTGAGTGTCGACACAGCTTTGAAAGAGCGGGAGTTCAAACACTAGGGGTAAATTTCCCTCTCATCTCCAAATGAGAAGTCAAGAGCTGCCAGAGGGTGAGGGGGGTTATAGGAAACCCACACTCTTTACAGTGTGAAGGACAAGGCTGTAATCCAGACTTATCATTATCACAGTTTAACACCACAAAATAGGATAATGATATGCCACTTGGCCTGACAATTTAGTAAACATTTTTTCTTCAGTCATATAGGCTGCTGTTGAATTCAAAGATTTGTGAATGTGTTTGGTTATTATTGCTACCCCCCACCAAAATGGTGGTGCAGGTACAGAAACTATTGGTTATATAAAATTTATTTCTATACTAATGTGCATGCATATGCATGTTTCAATTTACTGTGCCTCAGAGCAACCATACAACACAGTGACTGTGAAGCAATGTTTCTGTTTGTATGTTACTGTGCACATTACTGTCTGCTTATTTTGCATGCGCGCATGATTGCGTGCAAGAGTGAGAGAGAGAACAAGCTGACAAACTGTGATCTAGAACAGCCAACATTGATATAGCAAGTATAGTGTCTGTTGCTTGGGCAGGAACCATAGCCTAGAACTTTCTGCGATTCCCTTTAATAAACAGATGGCCAAGCCTGTGAGTCTTCTTCTGTAGGATTCACAGCAGTCTCTTTATTTCGGTTCCTTTATTTCAAGATTTGACCATGGTGTAAAAAGGATTTGGCCTTAATTGATTATAATTTATTTGGGCACACACATTCTGAGCAAACATACCAATACTAACAACCCACCATTTTATATCCACTCAAACAATTTATATATATAAATTATATATATATTAGTGGCAGGTAGAGATGAAACCGTATGAAAATGTAATATCACGATTATAGTGACCAAAATGATCACAGTTATCAGTATCACTGTGGTATTGGTAAAATTAGCTGAAAATGTTCAAAAAGTATTATTATTATTATTGTTGCTGTTGTTATTGTCGTCGTTATTTGTGTTGTTGTTGTTTGTTCTATTACTGTTATCGTCAAAATCAAAAGTGTGCAATAAACAAGCCTACGTCTATTCTGTCTGTTGAAATGAATTAGTGTACAATATTAGGTCTTTTATAGATTATATTACTTTCTCAGGCTACAAAAACACTCTAAAATTAATTGCACGTTTTTAAATGCAAAGGTTAAGATACCTGGTCTCACATTATTACCTGATTTACATTATTTACAAGTTATGACCAAGTTAGGCAGAAGAAACCTGACATTCTGCCCAATACAGAGTTTTATAAGCACACGTCAGAAAAATTTCCAGAGCACTGTCACTGCCTTTCCAGAACGTTGTCAGTGCTTTCACTGACACAAAGCAAACCCACGATGCATGCTGTGCCTGTTTGGAAGACTGTTACTAACTGTGATGCGGGACAGTATTTAATGTTTTTCAAACCATGGTAATCAACAACAGTTTTAATGATAATTACATTTTGAAACAGTAATACTAAACGTTGGAGTTTCACTGTGGTTTACCATGAAACTGGTAATCATTTCACCCATAGTGGCAGGTTACTCAGGGATTTCAAATTGACCTCAACATCCACATCCACAGAAAATAGAAAAATCTGTGCTTTTGATCCAACATGGCCATAGAGAGGCACAGCAAGCTACAGATTAACTTAATCTCATGTCACATTTTCAGTTCCCTGACACCCTAGCCATGCATTACAAAAATATTCTGGCTCTTATTTTTTTAATTTGAAAAGCTTGGTAATGGTCCCAGGAGAATCTGCAAAGGAAAAATATATTCTTTCTTTTTTCTTACAACATCATCACTACCCTCACAACCTCTTTCATTCTTTCTCAGTCTTTTATCTTACATCTGCTTAACGTGCACATGCTTCATCTTTGGCTGGCCAAGGCCGCAGTGCTGACTTGACTTAAATATTATCAGTTTTGGTGCCGTAATAACAGCACTCTCTCTACCTTGCATTTATAGAAATGGATATAATGCAATTCCACAGCTGTGAGCCATCATTTGTCTTTTCTGCACTGCTCTTTTGCTAGGTAGGAAGTACTAAATCCTAAATAACTGGCACACCTGCCCAAAAAAAAAAAGCAGTTTAAATAGCATCTGAAACCTTCACAATTGACGGGAACAAGAACCAACGAAGGCCAATCCATCAGACATTATAGAGTGGGAACAAGGTTGATCCCCAAGGCTGCTATAAATCCCCTTGGGACTGTTGTTTTTAAGACCAAAAGGAGGTAATATTTGATAGTCAAGCAGATTTCGTATACTATAGATCAGGTGTCTTGGTTGTGTCTCCCTCTTTCCTCTGCTTTATAGCTATGTGGAGGCCATCAAAGGAAAGCCTCTCGGTGAGCTTGCCAGAAGCAGTCCAGTGACGTATCCCTACAACTGGATGATAAGAAACATGACAGATGATCCAATGAAGGACCGACTCCATCAAGAATGCATCAGCTGACTTGGTGAAGCCCTCTTCAAACTATTCACTGAATGAAAGTGCCAGGATTGTAAGACCAAACTCCTTTTTCCATGTTAAGTTATGAGTTAGTGTTACTGTGAAGGAGGCCTTGTCATTACAATAAACCATCACTGTGTACAACATATGGAGGAGGGAAAAGGCAATTACCTGTCAGCCACTTTAGAGGTACTGATGACTTGATCAGCTTGATAGTAAGTCTTGGAGGACATGCCAAAAAGAGAAAGAAAGTGTGTGTGTGTGTGTGTGTGTGTGTGTGTGTGTGTGTGTGTGTGTGTGTGTGTCTGTGTGTGTGTGTGTGTGTGTGTGTGTGTGTTGGGGGGGGATGCCTGTGTGAGTGGGTGTGACATTCAGCAGCTGTTTATGAATGGTTGTCTTCCATTCCTTTCTTTTCATTCCATTAAGGCTGCAGCCTTACTGGCAGTAAGGACATGCATGTCCCCTGAACATGTCCCTAGGTGACCAGGTGGACCCATATGTGTGGGATGACCCTTGTGCCACTATCACACTTAAATACACATATACACTCTCCTTTTCATTCATTCATTCTCTCTTTGTCTCTTTATCACACACCACATATACACTAGCTTTAATAAAACATGCAATTAACAGTACTACAACTGATATGAATCATTCACTCATTCACTCAACTATCTAGTTGCATGCATTCACAATCATGAAGACATAAAGTTGGAATATTCACAAATTTACACAACACACACTAATAACAATTGCCCCTAAGATCACCTGGTCAGAGCTTTGGAAGACAAAAAACAGCCAGATTCAAGTTCCTGGTCCAGTCCATATATGATGTCACCTGAAGTCCATCCAGCCTATCCATCACTCTAGCATCTACAGTATACCTGAAAAGAGGGTACTTGGAGAATATCTTGAGCTGCTGCCTGAAAGCCTTGGGAGAGGGAAGAAACCTGTGGTGCAATGACCAGGTGCATAAGGCAGAGGCAAACACTGACAGCACAGGAATCCAACAGAGCAAGAATCAATTCCCAGCAAGGCCTAACATCACATCAGTCAGGGCAAGAGAACCCCAATCAGAACACAGAACCCCCACTGGGCTGCTAACCAAAGCTGGTGCCTGCCTGCAGAAGGATGACTTAGGGATCAACTGAAGGTCCCAGAACACATAATAATAACAGCAGGCCAGCTCTGGTCTTAACATCTGAGATGTCCAAGTAGGTGGTTCTATTGGAACACACTGTTCCTAGGAAAGAACAGATAGTGGAGGCCCACGAATAATAAAAATGATAATATTAATAATAATAATAATTTTTATTTATATAGTACCATTCATATGTTAACATGCAGCTCAAAGTGCGGAACAAATACAATTACAAAATCAAAACATTTACTAAAGAATCCTTAAAATTAATGAAAAGATTAATAAAAGTATAAAAAAAAATAAAGCATAATAAATAATAAAGTATAAAAAATAAAAAACAACATAAAGAAGTTAATGATAAAATGCTAAAAAAAAATGAATCGCATAAAAACAAATTAAAATACTAGTTTTAAAACTAGTTAAATGCTAAAGTAAATATGTTTTAATTGTTTTTAAAAGGCCACAACTGAAGGAGCCTGTCAAAGGAGCAGTGAATTCCATATTATATTATGTATTATTATTATTACACATTTATGTAGCATCTTTCTCAAACTCAAGGACACTTTACAGATAGAAACCAGCTTTTACACCCAAATCACTCACATACCAATGTTAATTGGCAGCCAATTTGCACACAGTGTACCACAGCCCCCTAGGGGACTTCACCTAGTGCAGGGGAAGGGGTGGAGGTTACGACCCAGGCATATATATATATATATATATATATATATATATATATATATATATATATAAAGAGAGAGAGAGAGAGATTGAGTATCCCATCAACCTCCAGGTTTTTGGACTGTGGGTGGAAACCAGAGACCCCAGAGAAAAGCACACAGACACAGGGAGAACACAGACACTCTAGCCAAATAGAGAGACAAATGTGCTAACCACCAAGCCACCAGGCTGCCATATTTTAATGGAATTCCAACTGGTAGCCAGGTGCAGAGGGCAGAGATGGAAAGCCTACTGCAGAGGTTTTGCAGGCCAGTCCCACCATTGTACATACAGGTTCTTTGGCATCACAGGGTTACAACACAGAACCCTGGATAACTGGAACTGCAGAAAAAGCATAAGGTGCAATCCCTGGGGCACCACGCTACTTGGACACAAGAAGGGACTGATCAACCCTGGCTAGGCCCCACAGGCAAGGGTCTATGATGATCTAATATCAAAAACACATCACTGATGAAAGAAATAGTAATAGACACTTAGATGTAAACACTAACATGTAAACATGTAAAAATCATGTGTTGCTTCATTCATATTCTGCTTGCCAAACAATAGAATGACAGCATTCTGAAAAATCATCCAGTCCTGTGTGATTACACCATTGTCATCTCACCAGTGTATCTAAACCTACCAAACAGAGATTAAGAACATTTTATTACCATCAGATTTATGTCTTATACAAACTGTAGATAAAGTCTTTTAAATGCTTTATTGGAATAAAATTAAATAAATCAGACAGGATTCAACCCCTGTGCTTGATAATAAGGCAAAAATAAACATTAATGCTGGAAAAAATGCAGAGTGGGTGACCAGGGTCTTACAGAATGATACCGCTACAAGCTAGAGGAGTCGGTTGACTGTATCAGCATTTACCTGGTGCACATCCAGCTGCTGCTTTGCCAACATGTTCCTAGAAAATCACAAGAAAACCCACCATCTCCCTGCAGCTCAGAAATAAACATGGCTATTTTTAATAACTGTAAAAGCATTGATGCCACTACAACTGTATCCATTTATAGCCAAGACTTTTATTCTGATTTACCTTCTCTGCAAATATTTCATGCAATTCCGTATCCTGATGCCCCGCTAGTTAAAGCTGTACTTTACCTGCTTTGTTTAGTTTTGTTTTGTGCTATTTTTTTTCCTTTCATTTTGGGGTGTTTTGATTTACTGTTTTTTTTGTTTGTTTGTTTTTTCTCATTAGTTTCAGCTGAGCTGCTGTCTGCAGGACTGGCATTCTTCTTTATGGTACTGTCTATGCTGTGACACACAGCAAGTTCAGCCGGTGCAGAGTCTCTTGGGATGGGGGTGGGACACAACATGCATCTGAAAAATCGATTAAACTGGTTTGACAAGTAATAAATATTTTGCCACTGAACTTTTGTAATGCTTTAAATGCTAGTGAGAGCAGACCAAAGCCCATTTAAATATGCTGTTGTGATAAACATATGTCAAAAGAAGTAAATATCAAAATAAGTAACATTTAGGTTTTAAGATTCATGCTGTATTCCTGTATGCTGGAGACATATATGAGCAAAGTGGTTCAATCCTCAGATAAGATGTGCCATCATTTTCTAAAGTCACAGGTAGAAAGTGCTAGTAATATTTACTGAGATGCCTTGTAAGGATGGCCAGATATGTAGTTGTCATTATCAAAAACATTTGAACTCTTAGTTTTAAGAACATATGGATGAAGTACTTCACACTTTGACATAAGTGAAAATGTTCTCCCACATGATTAAAGCTACTGCTAGTTTATAATCTCTATGAATTAAGTCAAACAAATCAAACAGATTTCAGATATTTTTCCACTACTATATCATATTAGGTTATAACCTGAAGTTAAAATTGCAGCCTAGTTAAATCACAACCTAAACTTGAATCTAGTACTTCTCAAAGGAAATCAATAAAGGCTTTATCAGACTGTCTTAAAAAAAATCTGGTTATGAGTCAAATCATTTAGGTGTTAATATCTATTGACCTTAAATTATAGTGATTTTACCTGGCACATCATCTGTTCCACTAAACTAAATTGCTATGATGCTACACTAAGTAACAACAAGATTGTTCATTCACTCTTAACAATAATAGCACAATGTAGATGAGCTACTCTTCTAAATCTCACTTTTAATAAAGATTCAGGAGACAAGGGATGGAACACAAGAGCTAAAAATACATCAAGGTTTGACAAGTTCTTTGCTAGCTACTAACAATCCTACTGAACATCTCAAGCAGCTCACTGACAAGGCTACAGATAACACTGGTGCAGACATTACAGTTTTCTCAGGAAGGCAAGACCAGTGTTTCAGTTTTAAGAGAGCAATAAAGCATTTCTCACTAAGCCTAAACCATGCTGACAGCATGGAATAGATCGCCTAACATCACCATGCTATTGTGTTTAATCCCGCTTGCCCAAGGAATTTTAAACCTTTTGCTAAAATTTTGCTAAAAAAACACATCACTGAAAGAAAGGAATATTTAAAGGTCATCATTAGGCTAAATAGCATCATGTGTGTTACTAAATATTCTAAACATCAGTTAATTGTTAAAAAATGTATCCATATGTATTAAAGTAAATGAAACTGACAGGGCAGAAACCAATTTGGAAACCAATTTGGGCAAAGCCCTGGACAGATATTGATTTATCAGATTTGCCACTGTAATCTCAGGAACTACAGGAGGGGTGTGGAGAAAAAAAAAACAAAAAAAAAAAAACAATATTTGACCTCTGCAGAAATGGCAGAGGGTGGATTTTATCACAGTGGGTGGGTGTGGGTGTGGGGCTGGGTGGGTGGGTGGGGTGTGTGTTTTTGTGTGTGTGTGTGTGTGTGTGTGTGTGTGTGTGTGTGTGTGTGTGTGTGTGTTTCAAATCAAAATTGCTTTCAACATTACTTGTGTTGTTTCAAATCCGTCTAATGTCATGTTTTTCATATTTTCCCTCTTGTGGTTTTCATCTTTTTTTCAACTGACCACAATCAGGAGCCCCATCAGTAGTCACTGACATTGTAATTTCCTCCATACCCTGCAGTTCTATTGTGGAACATGAACAAGCTCATTTAGGGCCATGCAAAAGGCCTGGAACAGCCCTTGCAGTTCTCTGGAGATGAGGAAAGGATGCCCCCTTGTGTGCTACCAGCAAAAGGTCTGTCAGAAATAGAATGGAAGATTAGATAGACGTGAGTGTTTGGTAAATAGCAAAGTGGACATTGTTTTGTTTCTTTAGGTGTGTTCCATTTCCTCATTTACATTTTAGTCTCTTTAGAGGAATCAGAGGAGTTTGGCTCATATGATTGCTAGCATATTCACATATATTGGTAAACCATTTGTGAATTGGTTTAGTTTATTTTGTTCTGAAATGTAAACTTGGAATTAATGTTGGTTTTGTGGCTGTTTTAAATGAGACAATTATTTCATAACAAATACAGAATATACTGCATCTCAAAACCTTTGGTGCATATGTATAGTGGGCAGTGTTTGCAGCTCTGAAGTGTAGACAGCTATAAAGTCCATGTTGGTGTAGAGTGGCAGTAAATAAGTCTTTTCAGTTTTAATATAGTTCTGCCATTGTCTTTTCAGACAGGCAAGATCGTAATAAATATGCCTCTTGTGGTGAGGGAAGAGGTGTTTCTTTAGGGAAAAATCTGCTAAAATGGTAAGCAAAGTAACACTGAGGTGTAAATTTTCATTTACACATTTTACATAATTTCTGTTGCTATGTATGCTCTAATTGCAGTTAGAAGTAAGATTTTAAACATTGTTGAATAATTTCATGTAGTTTTCATTCAGTACAGAAATAAATTTGTTAAAACCTTTTTTAAAATGATTAACCAAAAAAACATCACTATTCTGTGAACGGAAGGACTCACCAAATGTCTGTAAATGCTGAATATATCCTTCAGTGTAGCTCAACTAAATTAGTACAAAAAGCCCTGCAGACCCCAGCAGTGCCTGGGGTTCCCCCAAGGTTGGGGGCTGGGGGGGGGGGGGTTGCAGTCTTGTCTTCTCACATGCAGTAGTAGATTATTTTAAATTGAACAGGTCTCATGAAGTCAACAACCAGACCCTGTCTGCCAAAAGAAAGTAAGGGGAAAATAAACACCTTAAAATGGCAGTTGATACAATATCCATATAGAGGAGCCCAGTGACAACTGGCTGGCAAGATCCTGACAAGCAGAAGCCAGTAAAAAGGCCAATATTGTGATATTTGCAACTGGAGATAGTGTTGAAAAAAAATGAGATGAAGGTGAAGCATAGTATTATTGCTATTATTGATAAAGTAGTAGAACAGTTTACAAATGGATAATTAAGGCAATAAAAATGTATTTTTAATCAAGAGGTAAGAGGCTCTCATATCCTTTGAAAAGGTACAATGAATATGAAAGTGGAGCATTTTTTGTACAGGATGTACTTACATGAAGCGAAGGTGCTTTATACTGGTTTCTTCTACTACTCATATTACAGACTGGGGATAAAGGTAGTGCATGTAGGTGTAACTTTGAATCAGATACTTTAAATAGGGTGTTCTTTGAATAGGGTGTGTAAAGCTCTGAACTCTGATCCCCTCTCCACCAAACTTGGCACTGTCCACTGTAGAAGGTAGTGCCAAGTCCAGATAATGAAGCATGATTCATCAACTACAAAGACCACAGTTACAGACTCCAGTGTCAAGTCAAGTCAAATTTATTTATATAGTGCTTTTTACAACAGTTGTCAAAAAGCAGCTTTACAAATGTATGAGTCTATGCCCCCAGTGAGCAAGCCAAGGGCGACAGTAGCAAGGTAAAACCTGGAGCATGAGGAAGAAACTTTGAAAGGAACCAAGACTCAAAGAGGGGGCCCATCCTCCCCTGGGCAACATCAGACACTACAAAAGTAATAATATGAACTATAAGGAGCAGAATATGTAATGAAAAAAAGAGAAAAACATTTAAAATGTTTAAAAATACAATCAATGTCTAGTCTGGTTTTCTGGAAGTCCTAGTCTGGTCCCAACGGTGTGCGCATGTCGGAAACCCACCCCGCATGTTAGGCATGTCCATGTACAAGGGTATGTAACTTAGGGAACTATGATGTGCAAAGATGGAGTATGGCAGATCTAGCTATGGCAGCACAGCTAAAAGGATACAGCTAGAAGGAAACATTGGCATCAGTACTTTGTCGCTCTCAGTCAACAAACTTGAGTGACAAAAGAGAGGTGAAGTGACAACATCATAATATCTCAGTTTACCATAACTCTCAATGCCCATGGACCCACAGATCTGCACCTTTACCTTAGATGGGAATGCTTCACTGTAGAGAAAGGTTTTCAGCCAAGCCTTAAATACTGAGACTCTGTGTCTGAGTCTCAAACATTTACAGGAAGGTTATTCCATAGTGTGGGAGCTTTATAGGAAAAGGCTCTGCCATCTGTGGTGGATTTTCTTATACTTAGTACTAGTAAAGAGCCTGCACTCTTTGATCTAAGCAGCCATGGTGGGGTATAATGCACTCAGAGTTCTCTAAAGTACTGTGGGGCAAGACCATTCAGTGCTTTGTAGGTTATTAGAAGTATTTTATAATCAATACAAAATTTTACTGGAAGCCAATGTAATGTAGCTAAGATAGGAGTAATATGATCAAACTTCCTAGTTCTAATAAGAATTCTGGCTTCTGCATTTTTAACTAGCTGGAGCTTGTTTGGGCATTAGTGATACAGTCAGATAGTAATGCATTACAGTAGTACAATCTTGAAGTGATAAACGCATATTTTCTGCATCATATGAGGATAGCATGTTCCTAATCTCTGCAATGTTCCTGAGGTGGAGAAAGGCAGTCCTAGAAATAAGCTTCATGAGCGGTGGTGTGTTTTATACAATTACATCATTGCATAAAGTAGTCTCTATAATGTCCTTCTTATCCATAAGGGTAAACAGAATTAAAACTAAGGATGACTCCCTGTACCTTTCAAACTGTGACAATACAATTCACATTTGAATACACCGCACTTTTGCAAGCATACACTGTGAACCCAGGACAAAAAAAAAAAAAAAAAACAATTGCAGACAATGCATATATACAATCACTTGTATCAAAGCCAGTTCCATCAAGTTCCATCCTGAAAAGTGAAACCACTGATTGCTGTCCTCCCAGTTCTTTAAGACTGTGTACACCTTTAAAGCTGACTAATTGGGCAATCTAATTCAATTTCTGTGAGACAAAGAGCATTAAATTCCTGATCAATACTTTAAATTTACATTAACAGCTATTTATATAAGGGTTTCCTAGAAATACAAATAGGATTATCCTTTTTAATGCTTACTAATTCGGTTATTGAAACTACCTTTCTGAGGTTGCCTGTGTTTTTGTCTGAATGTGACATTCCCATGGGGAAATTTTGCCACGGAAGACACTAGCTTTGTCTTCAAAATGAGTCCTAATATTATCAAAGCCAACCTTTTTTAATGCAGTTTGAGAAGCAAACCATATATTTAAATGTAGTCAAGGTCATTCAGTGTACAAGCTCATAAAAGCATCACAGAAATCGAAAATGTATGTCTGATAAAAGACTTCAGTAACATTGTTTTTTTTTTCCTTTTGGCAGACCATGGGGGTGGAGCTTGATATATCCGAATCTGTTTAACTCCTGAGACTCTAGAGCCATCAAGTGGCTACACATTGCAACATTGGTCCTTTTACGCTTGAACATAAAAGTTTTTACTGATTTATATTGAAAACTAGGCCGTGGACAACGATCTTACAATGCTTAATAAAACTAGCTTTCCACGATATGTTAAACGGAGCAATGGGCCTAATGAAAGAACATTTTCGTATTCCTAACCTACATTTCTCCTACTTTTGTCGTAAAGGCATGACTGTGCCACGTCAGTATCAGCAAACGCTCTTAACTTTAACTCTATCTAAAACGACCCACGTAAATACTCTGCTCGTACAATAGCGCACATTCATGAGAATTGAATATTAGCAGTTAAATAAAATAAGTGTAATAAAAATGCTATCTTTTGAATTTTATTTTTTTATTCACTTTCCGGCTTTCAGAGATCTGTAAACGAAAACGTAGCAATATAAAATATTTTGACTTCACAATCATGGTTTTTATTATGATTTATAAGTACGGTTTTACTCATATTTTTTATTATATTTGTTTAAAAAAAACAAAAAAACACAAAGGTTCAGAAATCTGTGTTAGTAGAAATATTTTGATGCTGTAGCTTACCTGATTTAATAACATTTTTTTTTTACCTCAAGAGTGCGTTCGATTTGATGACGCCCTTTGTTTAAAACAGGAGGAGGAAGATGAAAATTGACAAAAAATACGTATTATATAACTTGAGAGTCTGCGCTATCAAAAATAGCACGGAGGATGGTATCCGGAAAGACTGTTCGTTTCAGCGTCACAAACTATTAAATTATGTAAACGAATTTTAATGACAGGCCCTACATCCAATATTCAAATGACAACCGATATTATCTCGGGCAATTAATAATAACATGATATTGAATTTTATACAAATACATATACAAATACACATACATACAAATACACATAGAAATACATACTGTGTATTTGTGAAAATTGTGTAGAATGGAATAGAATGTACTGTAATGGATAAACACCAGAAGCTGACAGATTCAGGTGGTAGTGCTGAGCCAGTATCAGTCCACCCTGTTGCCCAGTGCCTCACCAGAATCTCACTTATCCTTGTTACTAACAATGAAGTGTTTTCAGAAATTTCATCCACGCACTGTGCTATTTCAGTTGGTTAATTTTGTTTTTAGATTGTGTTAATAGGGTTTTTTTTAACAAAAGGCAATATACATAAGTAAAATTACACAACACAGAAGTAGTTTTAAAAGTAGTTTAAAAACTTGCAAAAGTTTTGCAAAAGAATACTTTATTACAGAGCAAAAATATTTATATTTGCAACTATACTTCAATAACAAAATATTTTAGCGTCTAGGACCTAATGTGTAGTTAGGGTCATCTATATTATTTTAGACCCTACAGAATGTTTTAAAAACTTCACTGTGGTTCAGTCATTTGCCAAAGATAAAACTCCAAAATGTTTTGCAAAGATAACTTGCAATTTATTATTCCTTTAAAGAAACAACAATGATCCTTTTCAGAAAAAAAAAAAATAGGCAATTTATACAACCATTTACACGTGGTTTATTGACAAAGGTTAAACTAATTTTTTGCAGTTTATTGAAAATTCTGTTTTGACCAATGGATTTACAACATATATAGTGTTACATGCATGCATAGAATGCATGCCTGTGTACAATGCAATTTTTTTTATCTGGATTTTGAGCCAACAGAAACATTTTTTTAATATTTTAGTTTTATGCAAGGAAAGGAAAACGTGACAAAACGTTTATACAGGACGGATAACTTTTATATACACATATTTAAGACCCATATATGTAGTGATATTACATGCAGCCTGTACATCGAGTGCAGTCTGTAGAATTGTTTTGGCTCTACTCAAGCATCTTGATTTGAAATTAAACAGACTGAGGATGAATTTCAGAATATTAGGTTTAATTTGAGGTTGTCTTCAGCTATACTTGGTGAACCCGAGCTACAACCCATTTTACACTTTTATTTCAGATGAACATTACTTAATATATTACAAACTAATGTAAATTGACAAGTTTAACAGTTGGTAGCAAATCCTTTGCAATCAATGAATGACTGAAATCTGAAGCCCATAGATATTGCCAGACACAGGTAATGGTTGGCAGAGCCTGTAATGCTTGATCTTTTGTAAATAGAATTTATGCTCAAGTTTCTGATCAGCTGTCTTGGCCAGCCAAGAGCATTCCACATTTCACCCTGGAAAATTTCCCAATAGTCTGCTTTAGATAATCATCCACCTGCAAGGACACGCAGGGTTTTGAGCCATTCGGTTGTATCTGAACAGTTGGAATGCTTCTACACATCAATTCACAATTTGGTGTGGTCAAGAGTCACAAAGTCAAGTTAGCCTGTTCTAGCATCCATATATGCATAAGCCACCAGGTTTCAAAAATGAAGTGGTGCGTGTAATTAAGTTATTGCATTGTTTCCACATTCCATAACTTCTGTACATGTTAATATAAATCTTGCACATTTAACCCAACTTTACTTGACCTTTCTGTTTTTGTCTAGAAGTTCTATTTTGGATAAACCTATAAAGTCATGTAGATGCTAACCTTTGCAAGAGTCTTTGGCATATCTATCCCTACATCTTGGATATTGCTTTGTCCGTTTAACCATTTTAATGTACGTATTCTTTAATCATCCATTACTGTAGTCTGTCATCGATGCTAGGTTTTTTGCCATTGCTAAGCTTACCACTGCATTCTTCTTTCTTAATAATGCATTAAACAGCTGATTTTGACAGCTGGGGCTCTGGAGTGTCTGATTCGGGAATTCTTTTTTTTTTTTTTGCCTCATGACACCATGCTGGAATTTGGTCTGCATGTTGATAGAGAGCATCTTTAGACTTCAAATGTCACTAGAATCAACTGAACCTTTTATCAATCCTTATTCATTAAAGTCTATGAAAGATGTAATGACACACAAGTACCCAAAAAAAACCCTCAAGTTAATTACTCATAGGCAATGAAAGCAGGATAACTATATATAAAAAGAATCACAACCTGTTTTACAGATGTATATATAAACAATAAATTAAACCTGGCATTATACATTTTAATGTAAGTCATTGTTTCTTTTCAAAACCAATTTAACGGCGTAGAGTCACAATAACTCTTACTACTTACAGATGGCATTGTTTTCAGTTTAGGAAATCATAGTATGCACGTATACGCAAATTTGCTCCCTGTATGAATCATTTATCAGACTAAGCACAAGCAGGAACTTAAATGTGATTCAATAGAATGTAGGTACATAAACTAGGGCTTTTATGTTTAGCAGAACATGGAGTATAGTTAAAAGGATACTATGTGTATTGTAATAGACTTCACTGAAGTCATAACAAAATCACAAGTGGGACCAGCCCAAAGACTACACAGCATAGAATAAGATTTGTCTGCTTTAGATGATTTCTTTCCTTATTGTAGTGATAGGTGTTGCATTTAGTGGAATAAGAGAAGCACATAAAATAATAATCAAGCCACAATGCAGAATGTTGTGCAATCTAAAACTATAAGGGGAAACATTTGCATGTCAACAAATGCCAAGACAGCCATCATAAACTATGAACACTTGAATTAAATGTTAAAAAATATGGGCTACAATAGTGTCTTGATGCTATGGTTTCACAATTGTCAGCCAAAGTAAAATTTCATACACAAAGAGAACAGACATTATCACTCTAAGGTTGTCACCATGTGAGATGAGCTAAATGACATGAAATATTAAGCACAATAATCATGTATTTATGTGGGCACACCTTTTTGACAAATACATAACCCTCTTCCCCAAAAAGATGTACAACATTGAAGCAGTTTATTAACGTATCTTTCTTCCCTACAATATGGGAAAAACAAAGAATTATGTTGAAATTAACTAACCCACAGAAACAAAGATATTCTAACTGCACTGCCCAGATGCATGAGGTTACTGCAGCATGAAGCTTCTCCTTTCCTGCTCCAAGAATGCATAGAAGTGTCCTCTCGTTTAACTGTGCACATTATCACACACTTGCATTTAATCAGTAATAAACCCGTCCATCTTATTATAGTGGGCAGCTGTTTAAAAGATGTAGTCATTGGTCATTTTGAGGGATGGCATCGCCTCGTGGACATTCTGGTCAAGCCGATGGTACTCCACACTACGGGAGCACAGGCCTTCCCTCCAGCGTCGACTCTGAGCCAGAAGCATGATCTACATTGGCAAAAGGTACCAGTTAGCACAGACATTCAGGAAACTCAAAACAGGCTGCAGCCAAGACAAACAATCACACAGAATGGATTGCGCACACACCCTATACAGAGTGCGTCACATGGTCACAGAATTTCATCGAAGCAAGTGATTCTTTAGATCAACGTTTATATGCAACATAGAAAAGCCAAACAATACATAATGGGAGGTTTATGTAATCACTGAGAATAAAATAACCTAGACATACTTTTATGTAGCACCTAAACTATGCATTAGAAACCAGGTTATTTTGAGAAATATGATCTAAAGTTTATGGACTATGAAAAACTGGTTAATTCTTGCGTCACACAAGTATGGTGTCCTTTACAAGCGTGCGAGACAGTTAGCTCGTGCATGGTGCTTAATTCATTTTGTGAACAGTACTGTCGCAGAACTCTTTTGTTGTGTGAGGTATCTTATGATATTCAGTTACATCATAGAAAAGGCCTCTTCCTCTGGCCCAAATTAAGTCTTTCTCTACTGCACTTTTTTGGCAGTTTGCATAGTTTTTTTTGGCTTGGGATCATGTTAATAAAACTCAAAGCTTTTTCAATTATAAAAGCTACATGATGGTGTCTGTTTGATTTCACTATATTAAAACATCTTTCAATAATTTTCCTGGATCACACAATTTCACCCTTAAACAAAATACTCTGTATTTATTCTGACTTGTAGTGTTGAACACAGTTACCACAGTATATTTAATGTAATATGCCTTAACTCTTCTGATTAAACATTGTCCACCCAGATGACACAGAAAAGGCCTTTACACACCAATTAATTCCAATTACAAGCCAAATAAACTCGTCTAAATGGGATAGAACATTTAACCGTCTTCCCAACAGTCACAAAGTGGCTATTTGCACCAAACTAACAGGTTTGACAGCATTTGTCAGTGTTTACGTGGTTGCTATGACAGATGCTTAAAAGTGCTATACAGCAGCATGGATTATTAATCGTCAACCATTAACGCTGCTGGAAAGCTATCACAGTAGCCATCATATTTTTAAAGTTTTTTGTCAGTTCCATTTCCAGAATCCACACAGGGATTTAAAAATAAAAGCCGTTACATTTTTGTCTGTGTTAACAGTATACAAATCTACACACTGCAATAAAAACAAATGGCAATATATAAGTAAAATGTCTATTACACAGTGTTGATGTTAAACTTTAGAACTATTTCCTGCCAAACTGTCCATTTTCAATAGGAAATTATCGGTCAAGTGATAATGGCCATCATTGGAGATGTTATTAAAATAATTCCAACATGGGAGTGCTGAAACAATTGTTGCAGAGATTCATTTAGGTTAATAAAGCATATGTATTATCTAAATGTCTTTTTAAGAGGTATTGATAATATTTTCAACAGCTAGAGGGACTGTTTTCCACAATCTTACAATAAATTTTAAAACAAAATAGTAACATACCTTCCTCTTGTTGTGGTAAGTGATGTAGACTATTGCCACTAGAAAAGCAATGATGACCAGGTGGAAGAAGAAGTGCGAGTCTTCATCTTGGGTGGTGTAGATGGTAGTGTCCTTCATATGAACATCGATTTTTTCAGGCCTCTCATCCACATCATTGCTATCAATGTTCTCCTCCAGATTTTGTGTGAATATCTGGTTTGACTGTTGACCATCATCAGCAAACCTTGAGTTTTCATCATTTGTTTCATCATCGTAACTGTAAATGTCAGTCATCCCTATAGGAGAGGTGGTGGATTCAAAATCAAAGGCTGGGCCTGGCTCTTCTTTCTCAAAGACAGAGGGGCTAGCTAGTTTGGCTTCAGAGGTGTCAGTGGGCTTTAGCTCAGTAGACTCGGTGCTTTCTGGACCCACAGTAGCAACATCAAAATCAGTAGGCTTGAGTGTTGTAGGCAGGGCAGCACTAGTGGTGGTGAAGTTTTGGTTTGCTGATTTGTCTTTGTTGGGTGTTGTTATGAGAGCAGAGAGGTTGTTAGGGACAGAGGTTGTCATGTTTGTTGCTTCTTGTGTAGCATGAGACCCAACTACAATTGGACACAGGCACAGCAGTTGATAAATGTGAGACCTACAGAAAAGTACCCAATTCCATACACACACATACTTTGAAATACCATAAAAATACAGGTACAAGCAGACTGACCTGAAATACACAAAATAATTTCACGCAAGGAATTCATTCTTTAGATCAACGTTCATATGCAACATGACGTTTCCTTAAATTCCTACAAAAATAAATAATAAATAATGAAAGGCCTATGTAATCACTGAAAATAAAATAACCTAGACATACCTTTATTTAGTACCTAAACTGTGCATTAAAAACCAGGTTATTTTGAGAAATATGATCTAAATTTTAATTCTGGTCTATGGAAAATTCTTGCGTCACATAAGTATGGTGTCCTTTACAAACGTACGAAACGATCAGCTCGTTGTCTGCATTTCATTCTGGAGACAGACACACAGCAATCATTTATAAATCATAAACGTTGGGAAAGTGTGTGCATATCTTGTCCTCTGTGACTATGACTTTTGGGTTAGCTAATGCTAGCTAACCTAACGTCTTTGAATAGTCATATTTATACACTATGAAGTGTGAATTAGCCCGCTGAAATCAGTCACATTCTGACATAAGTTAGCTAACTAAGTATAAAGCTAGATCATTAACTACAGCACTGTATAGCATGGTAGGGTAGTTAGCCAGCCAGATAAGCTAGTTTAGCTAGCGTGAGCTATTAACATATAAACAGCAATATTAACACCTATCCCAAGTTTATGACAAAAAACTAATTATCAATATAGCAAGCGGAATCTATAACTCACCATCAGAGAAGTCATTGCATCTAACAGGTAATGGCGTCAGAATGACCAAAATTACTAATAAACAAACAGATAATTTTAGCTCCATCTTTACTGCCGCCATCTTGTACTGTTGGCGTAGACGAGTGGGTGTGGCAAACTTCCACTAACGTGTAGAACCTGAGAAATTAACCCCGCCTCTTTGGAGGACGTTGTCGTCACACGAATCAATGACTACATCCCTTAAAGTGAGCGCTTATACTAATTGACGCGCATACGAAAATCAACGATAACAGTAAACGGAAAAATGATAGTAATAATAACCCATTAACCTATAATGCAACCAAAACTGTACACTTCCACCTATGCATTTCAATTGAAGCTCTAGTAGAATTTTTGCCCAATCATTCAGAACCAGATTTCAGTAATTAGGACTTTCTTCGAGTTCTGCAACACTGGATAAAAACCCGTACACTATACATAAAGCCATTATTACCATTAATACAAATTACTTCAATACCAATTACTTACAAAATGTACCTACCTCATTGTTTGCAATATCTTTTGGGCAGCAGTTAAAAGTTAAAAGTATTGATTCATTGTCAAAGTTGTGTCCCCAATGCCCAAAAGTATAGCCAGGAGAGATGAGAGTGGCACTCCTCTTTAACCACTTTTTATTGAACATAAAGTAGTGCCAATACTGCCAAGTACAGAGTATTCTGGACTTACAGCAAAATCGAAAGACTACATCCCTTATTAAAATGCATTGTGTTTTTCCCCCCAACATTTACCATAAGAAGGTTGGCCTGTGAATTAGCCATCTTATTTTCATGTACATTTGACAAGGGGTTTTATGTGAAACCTTACAGATAGCATACAAGGACATATTTAAAACAATAGCTTGCTATATGCAACATACACACACACTTGAGACAAAAACACCTGATTTACCCAGAACTGGAGTCTAATGCTGCAGAGATTAATGGGAACCATCAGTCATTGTGAAGGTTAACATCATTTTCCTTCTACAGTAGATGTTATGTGTAAAAAAATTCTACCTTTTACAGAAATAGCCTCCAAGTATCAAAGGAATGTTGAAATTCAATACTTGTTATCTCTGACTTATTATCTAGTGTTATTTAGTGTTTTTAGACTCCATCAACTCGTTTTTCTGAAAAATATTCATCTCCACCTTCCGCACTGTAATAAATAATTTAATCTGAATCAGGCGTGTCTAGTGAAATGCAACAATTTTAAATCTTTGCAAACCGTTACTGCTGCTATTGTTTTGTGAGACCTCCCAAACACAATACTGTTTCCTTTCTGAAAAAGTATTGAGTTTATCTTCAAATGTCCTTTAACACAGTTCAACTGTAGCATGATTTTAAAACGTAACAGCTCTTCTCACATACAAGAGAAACCCAAAGTGTGCAAATGTATCTAGTACTTTTTTTCTTTTCTTTTTTTTGAGGTTTGTGATAGCTGCAATCTTCTTTTTTCTATGCTTCAAACTCAAGCCCTAGACCCAGTTTGTGTCCACCAGCATTGATGTTCTTCCCATCCAACAGAGCAGAGAGGGTCATCTTAATACCTAAGTCAAAACACATGCATTCATAATTAAATCCTAAATTAAAAAATGGTTATAAAAATGCTAAGAATGCTTCATTATGATGGTTTAATATCAGTACTGTATCGCTAAAGTAGGAATTGGGGGGGGGGGAATCAATCAATGACAGCTATTGTATTTCTGAATGTCAACCATTTTGTATTCTGTTTAAAGATGAAAGACAATCATATAAATCCCCAAAAAAATATTTTCTAAAGAAGTTACCACAAGGTAACAGAGGCTAAAGACCTTGCATGAAACATTCTTATCAGAAGGCTGACAGTCACGTCTGTAAAGTTAAAGTTTTGTTATACTTACCCGGCTTCAGGGTCTGAGTGTATCCCAGACCAACAAGGCTGGAGTTGTTAACCTTGGCCTACAGGATAGATAGGGGAAAAAATGTATATATAGAAGCCAAAAAGGCAAAACCAAAGTGGGACACTCACTGTATGGTCATTGTGTGGCCTTAATGACAGCAGAGACAAACCACATACCGAAAACGAAGCATCCGCATCGATCTGATACTTGGCAGCGATGCCAAAGCGGGTATTGCTGTTGCCAGCAGTCCAGGCCAGATTGACAGCTGTTTCCAGTTTATTATTCACTTTCTGATAGATGGAACCACCAAATTCAGTCCCGTCATTCCTGTAGTTAAAAGAAAATGGCATTTTAAAAATTACACCAGACAATTAGTATACAATTCTGGGTAATCAATGTCTGCACTGATGCAGCATTTTGAAATATATTATTGTCTTAAAAGTAGGCACTGATCTGAAAGTGACATCTTCAAAACTATTACGAACAACAGGAACCACGCTCAGCCCTGCAGTCCTACCTGCCACACCTACCTCTTCTCGCCGACGTCTCTGATCTGGTTCGCCAGAATACTAGTACACACCTGATAACTATTCTCCTCATTACTGCCCCCTCTACTTAAGCTCCCCTCCTTTGCACTCTCTTCATGAAGTACTGCCAACCCCATGTTGCATACCGAGCATTCCAGATACACGTTTGACTTCCTGGTTTTTTAATACTGCCTGTGTTTCAGACCCAATTTCCTGCCTGACCTCTGAACACCTCTTGGACTCTGCCCCACGTTATCCACCTCAGACTGACTTGACTATGATTACCTGCCTGACTCCTCTAACCTGTTCAGTTTCATCAATAAAACTTCTTGCAATTAGATCCTCTCCCTCGTGTGTGTGCAATCGTAACAAAAAGTTGTCATCTGTCCTAGCAGGACACCAAAAACATTATAGCACCCTGCATCGCCTGAAAAGCCCTTGACAGTTTAACTAATCAGGAATTAAAGTGTTTAAAAACAACCTGGTTTTTAGATATAATGGGTCAGACATATGTGGGATGATGGAGAAATGACAATAACATGAGCTCACTTATTTTTTGTAAACACCATATCGAGAGGTTATAAGCCATGTACTAGACATATGCAGATGGGCTAAGGATCCTACTACCAGTGTATACAAGGGGAACAACAGCATTATTCAAAAACATTAGCTGAAGGTAACTGAAGACTGCATTCTACTACAGTGTTCAAGTTATACCACTACTATTTATAATTAAAAGTCCATGGGAGTATTGTGCTCTAATTCAATAAAAAGAATGACTGTGTACTCCTTGTCGATAGGAAATTGAGAGTATAGCTGCTATGTCATCTATGTAATAGAATAGTTAGCAGCACTCCTATAAGCACATTCTGCTGACTTTTGAATTTGAATGAGAAATCATGTGATGGCCCTCCAAAGTGTGTACCCATTTTGCAAGATTTTGTAGTGTTATATAAGACAACTTGCTGTGACCTAAAGATCATTTAAAAAAATAAAAATAAAAAGTTAATTAAGCTTACACATTTGTGTGGAGCTGAAATTCATCTGTTTTGTAGCCTACAGCAAAGTTGCTCTGGGTGACTCTGTTCTTCCCAGCCTCAAAGGTCGTCTGGTAGCCAGCAAGCCAGCCCTCATACCCCACAACCACTGCACCATGCACAGCAGTGCCATTGATGTCATAGTCTACATCACAGCCAAGATTGATGTGCTCCCGCTTGTAGCAGGTCTTGATCTTGCCACTTTTCTTGCTATGTGGAGAAATCAAGAAACAGGTATTGTCCAAAACTGTCTGTTCAAAAACGTATTACTTAGAGAATAGAAGAAAAAAAATTATGAGGGGAAAAAAAGCATTTCATGAAGAATAACATCTATGGGATCCAAACATGAGTTCCAGGATCAGACTTTTTAAATGTTTATTTTCTTTTACATAAATTATTATTTTCATTTTACAAGTTTTACTTAATTGTAGGCTCATAAAGTAATTTTAAAGAATGTGCAATGAATGTTAAGCTGGGTTAAAGTCCATATGTAATACTGAAAAGCTGATAAGAGTAAGAGACACATACCCAGTGTTTGGAGAGAAGGAAGAATCAAATGTCAGCTTCAGTCCTTTAGCCAGCTAGTGAAAGCATAAGCAACAAACCATGGTCCATAACTAAGACAGGAGTTATAACCTGCTGACTAACATATAAGGTCATCTAAAATTAATAAAAGTAAAAAAGCTACTAAGCTTATCTAAGCCATCCCCTTAGCTTCGAATCAATGCTACCTATGTCTGTACCAAGCAATCCTTTAACCAAAACAGTTTAAAAAGAACTGGCAGGCAAAATCTCAGATTCTCTCACCTGGTCCTCCAGGGTGATTTCTGTGCCCAGAGTGTTGTCAGTGTTCCACTTCTCAGTGAATGTGAGCCCATGCTCTGCCCATTTATACTTGGTCTCCAATGTTCCAGAGACCTTGCTGGTCTCTGTGTTGGCAGAGCCTGTGCTTCTGAATTCCTAGGATAATGGACAAAATACTGAAACTGAAGTGTCAGAAATATAAACACCTCATCAATGGCCTAACAACTTCAATTTCTCCTAGACTGTGACTGAAACTTGAACCTGTTTTTTTATGAACCAATATGCAATGCTTGCATGTCTCATCTCACTCACAGCTGCTCTCTCTGACAATCATATCAAGGGCAACACTTCAGTTCTGTGATAGACACTTCACTAATAAGAGTCTCCATCCTCAGACTGAAATAATCTAATATACAATGTTCAGTACCATTTATATCACCCTGTCTTCAGTTGAGAATGTCATGGAGTATGTTTTATTGTTTTAAATAATTTATATATGGCACCACCCTATTTTACATTCTGAATAAAGTAGTTAACACAAGCAACAAGAACCTACTGTCTATAGGTTTTTACAGTGGTTTCCTAGGTATTACAGTTAAATTCAGTCTAATGACCCACAGTAATGTTATTACATTGTAAATAGTTTTAGTGAGCTCAGTTTAGTTGTTAGTTCATCATTGTGTTGCAAATTCCTTTGGGGTACACCACAAGAAAAGATCACAGATTATTAGGATTGTTTATTTAATTACAAGTACTATCAGCACTGACTAGGCATTATATCCGTGTATAAGATAACATGGGACACTACCATATTCATTTCTTTATTAGTGCTCCTTACAACAGGACTGCTTGTTTTTATGCCATAAGCCACCATAAACTATTATAGCCATTCACAATCAGGCCAAAACTACACATATTTAAGAATATATTTTGTACTTCACCCCAAACATTTAGCCTACATCCCAAGTATAACTGTTCTCATTTCTGTGCAGATTTCCTCATCTACATTTAACCAGGAAATTAAAGAATCTACTTCACAATCATTTTCCTAGACACATTCTAATACCTCAGCATGATACCATTGGCTGACTGTAAAACAGCTGTATGCTTTGAACTGAAACCTAAACTGTTGAATACTTACCAGTCCATTTTCTGACTTGGTTTTCAAATCCAACTTGATAAGACCAAAGCCTATAAGAACCAAAAACAATAGGTTACTAAGAAAGTAGTTACACACTACTTGAACAGCATAAAGTATGTTATACAGTAACAAATTACATACATACACACACACACACACACACACACACACACACACACATACATACACACACATACACACACATACACACACATACACACAGACAGATCACACCACCTAACCCCAACATCACTGGGTGGGGGAGGAAGACATGTCCCCTCCGGCGCCCCCAAAACTACAGCTACACACACACAAAGCTAGGCTACCAAGCTTACAGGCAACTCTAACCATTTTATATCACAACAGTTTCCAACCAACTGTCTAAAAGATCTGCTTCCAACTATGTCAATGAACTGGTATGCCTGCTCAAATACCATTGTTCATACATAGACTGCTTATTAGTGCTATTAAGTAACTATCAAGGCTAGCACTATGAACTATAAAGTCATACCATATCCCTTTGTGAAGATGTCCTTGGCAGACTTGCCCAAGTCAACATATGCTGATGGAATGGCCATAGCCTGCAAAGACAAAGAGAGGATTACCTACACTGCACAGCAAACCATCTGATGTGAACAGATCAGTGTTATAAAAAATTACTGGAGTTAGTGGACACGCTGATAACATGGTGTAAACCATTTTCTCAAATTCAACCTCTTAAATAGTTACTATTTAACCATAATACATATTTGAAAATACAGTATGCTGATGCAAGAGTAACTTTAAAACTGTAACTGTAAAACTCCTATTAAAACAAGCCTTACAGCAAATCACCACCACTACTGGAGGTTTTGTGAGGTTAAAAAATGAAGAGTAGCTAACACTGAATACTTGGGATTAAAACAAGAGAAGGGTGCTTTATAAGAGATTTTACATGCCAATCATGAGATGGATGTGAACTCTAAGGTGAACAAGTTTATCTAATTATAGTTTCCCAGTTCGGACTTATCACGTAAAGGTCCTCGTGAAATACCAACGATGATCTATCCTAACAAACCAGATTATCTCCCTAGCTACCTACCTACTAATGTGAACCTGATGTGAATAAGCAGGTTAATAAACTAAGTAGTAAATCATGTGTCCTCAATTAATGTATTACAATACTGAACGTACTAGATCTAATACGACTTTTCACTGTTTTTAGGATAAACCCAAAGACTCACTCAGATTACTAATGAAAATGAGGTTACTCCCCAGGTTACTTCGGCAAAATGGGGAAAAATGGAATAAAAGAAAACTACGTTTAACGTAGTTTCCGTGTAATAACAGCGGACGTGCTGAACAAACGCAACTACAAAAATGAAACAGTAGCTAGGTATGCTATCTTAGCTACCACAACTAGCGTAAGTCGCCTGGTTGATGTGCTGGCGCGTGTTCAAGGGCAACTTCGTCTACCGACCGAGTGAACTGACAGCTGATGCAATCGAGAGATGAACTGCAGTAGCTACAATGTCAAACAGCAAATGTCAAATAGAAACACTTAGGGAAGTATGTGAGACATTTCTTCAAATTGTTAAGACGATTTAGATGCATTTGTTTATATGGATTGTTAAAATGGCGAGTCACAAGTGGTGGATATCATCAAGGTGGTTAGAGATAGCCACTCGTGCCTAGTAGCAAGAACATGCACTCACTTGTTCTGGGAGCTAGCTTCCTACTTAGCCAGAAATCTAGCCGGCTTAGTCGGTGAACGCATTGAATAAAAATCAAGGATGACAATGGATGTTTGGTGATTTAAAATACTGCAAAAGGAATTTTAAATAATAAAAAAAACTAGATAGCTCTAGCAGAAGGTACTTTCAGTTTTGTTTAACTTGATATCACTGACACATAGCTATCGTTAGCTACCTACTATATCGAGATTAACTAGCTAACGAGCTAGTAGGCCGTGGTCACGTAGCTAGCTAGTTAGCCAAGCCTAGCTTATCGTCCTAGCTGTCCCGAGTTCCTGGATGCACTGCACCATTCTGCAACATCATCAGCATCACCTTCGCGCATGAGCTACTATAGCTCAGTTAAGAGAGCGAACAACGCAAAGTTAAAGTAAACCGAGGGCAGTGTTCAACAGTTTTAATAAAACAACATAACCGATGTCAAATCTGTAAATACCTGAACAATCGCTTTTCAATTCAGTCCGATGAGACTGGTCCGTCGACTGAAGAAAACCAGTATAGAGAGTACGCTATACACATAGGATCTTGTGCAAACCGCGTTCGAAGGCACCACACCTCTTGCGTTGTTTGAGTAGCGCATGCGTAGTTTGTGATATACTTAAATTCGCAAAAAATCTCGTCCTGTTCGCATCCTTGAGTATCGAGTGACTAACGCCGTCTTCTTTAACCTCCACCAGAGACATTGCCAGTAATCCTTTCAGCATGATAGTATGTGGACTAGGTTGCTTATAAACATAAAAAGGTACGGATAGATATGAGTCTAGGTAGAGAATTGACTACAGTCTGCTGTTTGTGTTCTGCCTTGTGATAAAATGAATTTCTTGTTAAAAACTGGTGGTAGTCATTGAGGGGAAGAAATTAGATGAGCTCATTTCATTCACAAATTTCATAAAGTGAGAGGAGTGTTGCCTTTGACACCTCCTGTGAATCAAAAGCGACTGCTATCTTTTATGAGTTTGGAAGGTTAAAAATATAAAGATATATAAATAAATGTCGTGCAGACTATGTAATTTTGATACATGAATTACATTTGTGTCACTTTCTTTATGCCTTCGTTGGCCTTGCCCTCTGCCCGCACTAACACTTCCAGGTTTGTGTTAGTTGTTAACAACTCTATGTTGTTGCTGTTGTTTCATTTTAACATCAGATTTCTTTCTTCACTCCGAGTTTCATTTCACAAAGATGGAGTTTTGAAGTTGTTTATAACTGTTGTTATGAACACGATGAAACAGAAGGTGGCAGTGTACACTGCATCAGGTGCATTGGTGGATCGTCTTAGAGGACATAGATGCCGTAGATGTAAATATGAATTAGTGTTGCTGCGTTTCTGAGTTACTATTTAATGAATGACAGAGCTATTTACAAGATATCTTACCTTAGCTTGGCCTTGGATTTCAAATCTCTCGAAAACATCTTTTTAACTACTTAATGGAGATTTAAGTTTTATTTGAAGTCACTAATTTGCGATACCCTGTTTGTGGATCGTTTTGTGTATGTTGATTGCGTGTGCATGCTGACAAAGACAAATACAAAGTTTTAATAATGTGAGATTATCAATCACTTATAAATATCAGAGTCATAAATAATCAGAATTTGTTGAAACATTCATGCTTTTCAGTTATGAATCTTTTATCAAGTTGGTGATACTTAATTGTTTACATTTACTTCATAGATTAGCCAATCATGATCCATTATTTTTTAATTCAAACAAGCAAAAAACAAAAGTGATATGACTTGGAGTTACTCCATGCCAACAACAAATATTAAACTAATCATGCATGGCCAGTTTGTAGAAGAAGGGTGACCTCTCCTTGATGCTAATATCTGAGAGATGCAGTGGGCTGTGGAATTATAATATCAACACCCCTTGATAAGCACTTCAGCTAAAACAATGGATTTTCAGTGTCATTCAGATAAAGTAAAATAATAAAAGACTATGATGATTATGGAACGATGTGATCATGCATTTTCTGTTCAGTTTTTTCTGTTCAACTTTTTCTTGAAGTATGTTTTGGATTATTTTTATGCATATGATATGATACCCTTGGTCTTCAGATGATCTTAGGACCGCTGGCAGCTAAGCAGCCACAGAAAATTAAGATGTCCCCAAAAACGTTATATTTTATACTCATTTGGCCACTACTCCTCAGCAAATAGATAATGACATTTATCTCTAGGCACCTTAATTTCTATCTGCTTTTTTGTGGCAACTTTTACAAAAGGACTGTTGGCATGGAGATGTCCATGAAGATAGAACAAATAAGACATTTTGTCTTGATTCATATTGCAGGTGACAGTATACTTTTCTAGTATATATTTTACTAATTTAATACCCTACAGACATCTGAAGTACATGCATTCATTATTAATTCAAGATAAAATTGAATCAAAACAAAAAAGTGTGAAAGTGTGGGGGAAAAAATAAAATAAATGTGTATATATATATATATATATATATATATATATATATATATATATATATATATATATATATATATATATATAATTTTATTTTATTTATTTTTTTAAATGCATGTGACAATTATAGGAAAATCATGATCCTTTTTCTTTTTTCATTACAATATTTTTGTGTTTTAACTGATAAGGCTGATATATATATATATCCTGAGTGAATGAGTGAATGAGTGTGAAATAATATATTAAGAGTCTTATTTACAAAGGATTCAAAAACTTTGAGTTGTGTATTGTTAAAAATAAAAAAAAGTGTTTTTTATTTTCACTGTAAAAAATTTATTTACTAGTATATAGTTACTTATTGTTTGTTGGAATATATTAGTTTATTTCAATGTCCTGAAAATGTAAACATGGCATAATAAAGAAATATTAGTAAGGTAATAAAGTAATATTAGTAAACTAATTAGTGAATTCTATTTTCTGTTACCTAGTTCTCCGATTAGTGTTATAATACAGTTTTATAATATGTTTAAAACCTATTTTTAATGAAAAAGAGAGGCTATGTTACATTCTTATACTTACTAATGACTTGAATGCATCATGTCTCTAATCCCATGTAGATGCAGCCAAATTCATATTGGGTCTATCCTCAAGTAATATCTAGATGTTCTTTTCATCCTGCACCATCAAAGCTAACCAACACAAACTTCAAACAACCATTACCAACTGCCAATCATGTTCCCAAAGAAGACAAACAAGATCCAAAATATTAATAAACTCAGGGCCACATCTACAAAGACAGTGCAGAAATCATAAACAGATGGCATAATTTGCAACATGAGTAAATAAAGTGCTCTTTCAAAAGTTGTCTCTCCCAAATCACTGATTAAATGAATTCCAAAGCGGACTGTTCTCCTCCACTTATAAATTGTTGGCCTTATTTGCAGCCAACATGTTCTACATGTTCTACATGTTCTACCTGTCCTACATGTTCTACATATTCTATCTGTTCTACATGTTCTACATGACCTTTTGCTATGTTGTCTTTTTATTTACATTTTGGGGGGGGCCAGGGATTATTTCTATTTTACTGTTCTCTGTAGTCATTTTCACTGTATTCTTTTTGAAGAAGCTTGGTAATACCTGCTTAGTGCTTGGTGTTCATACACAGTAAATAAACTAATTCATTAATTAAACTATAAAAGTATGGTGAATTTCATGAAGTACAGTGAAGTATGAAGTGTTATTAACATATTGCATAAATATATTGTAGATTGCTTTTGTTTATACATTTTAGGTTGCAGATTTTAATCAAAGCAGCCTATATTTGTAAATATAATCATATTTGATGCAAAAATGTTTGTGTCGGTGAGGAGGAGCTGGTGTACATGCTGAATCTTAAACTGGATGTGATGTCACAAACACTGCAAAGATAGTGGTTACCTCAGCTCAGATGGAAACGTCACCAAAAATTGTTGACATTCAAGTGCAAAAAAAAAAAGAAAGATGCTAGTTTCCTGTCTGAACTGAGGTAAATACCAGAAGGTATGAGAAATGTCAAGCATATGTGGTCAGTGTGTGTTTTTTTTTCTTCTTGTTACTTTGTTCTTTTTAACTTAATGTTTTGCCACAGTGAGTCACACTTTAGGTTTTTTGTTTCACCTTTTTTGTTTCTAGCAAAAGCGATGAAATGTTACAATGATAAAATGTGACAAAATGTGTAACAAAGGACTACCAACCATTTCTAGTTAAGACTGTGAAGATAAGGTTGATAAATATGCTTGATCAGTTCTGCAGTGTACAATTGCAATTTTGTCTGAGCAGAATTAAATATAGCTTTTTTGAAGAGTATAACGTTATTGCAAAATATTGTTAGGCAGTGCAATACTAAACACAAATTTTTGTCAAGCATCTTAATGTTGGTCACACCTTCAGCCTCTGAACTGGACTCCAAGCCCCAGCATTATGCTACCTGGACCACACCCACTGTTACCTTCAGCCAATCCAGTTCACCTGATTATTAATCACACTGTCACCAGTTCTCAGTTTCCCTTGTATACAATCCCATATTTGTTTCCATATTTACTGAGCCTCGTTTGTCTATACTTTGTGATTTCAAGTGTTATTCCTATATTTTTCATCTAGTTTTTCATGTTAGTAGTGTCTAAACAGTGGGGTCAATTGGCCCAATGTTTATGGGCAAAAAGTGCTAGAAATACTAAAATCCATATAAATACATGCATATAAATACACATAAAAACAATAAGGTAAAACATGAGTTTACTTTTATTTGACTTTAATCCAAATTATACAGTAAACATATTACTTATAACTTCCACTGTTGTTCCACTGCTAATGGCACTAAGTATAACACTATGTATGGTCAGCTTTTTTATATATTTTTTGCCACTTCTTGATTATAAACGAGTGGATTTATGACTCCTTGTTTGTAAACACGGAAGTTGCAAGCAAATGCTACACAGAGCTTGAAAATGTGGCTTGCCATTGACAGTTGTTACTAGTACTTGTTAGTTTCTTGTAATTCTTTTGCTGTGAATTGAGTGAAAGTGTTATTGCCAGTAGAACTGACTAGTTCTACTGCCGCTTATTTATTTGCACTTTTGTGTGAAGGCAGCCTTACAGTGGAGCACACAGAACCCGTGATTGCTTAAACGTTTTATTATAGCATGAGGGCAGGAAATGCTTAGTGCCAGGTAACGGTCTCAGTAAGTGTTTATGTGGAGGTCTTCGCCTCCCACACATCTCTCACCTAACCATGAAGCGCTTACCTTCTTCATACTAACATTTTCCACCCGCTATCTATAAGCAGGAAAAATAAATGTAAAAAATGTAGCACAGAGGTTGGTGGAAATCTTGCACCAAGTAGCAATGCTTGTGCATACAACTATATAAATATGTTTTTCTTTCATTTCTAGCAGCAAACCTTTTGAAATATTTATTGCAGAGTGTACGGTTGCTGTATTCCTAAAGCCTACATGGTTATACAAATGGGCTTATACAAATGGTTATATACATTTTTTCACAGATCTTTTTCTTTGAGGTAAATCTGTATGAGTCTTGCCATATTCTTCCTTAAAAAAAAGTTCCAGAATCTGTTTTACCAATCTGCTTCTTCTATGTAAGAATGTCAGCAGATTGTTGCTGGTGAATCTGACAAAGTATAAATGAGTAAGGCACAAATTTTGGCCTTTTCAGAATTCCATTTAACATCAAATATACAATTCCTTACACCACTTCTACTACAGAGGTAACAGACTGCTAAAGCACGATTTTGAAATGCAATAGCGTAATATGTGGCATCAGACATACAACCAAGCAATTGACAAAGTTGTTACACTCTGCATGATGTCATATCCTCTCCGTTTCATCTCTCATAAAACAGCAGGCAGTAGGCTTCATCTGTGGAGCATCTAAAGGCTCAGTTTCAGTCTGATGAATTGTTTTCCCAGTGTGCATTTTTCAATAAATAAAAAAAACCAAATTAATATAAATGTGGCAAACCAACTGTTGCCATGCCTCAACTACACTGTAATCAGTTGCCATGGAAAAGTCATGGAAAGTCAGTAGGAAGTGACACTTACAGGGTGTAAGTGCAGTGAGTTATGTGAAACTGCAGAATGGTGTTTGTTCCCAGCAATGATCCATAGCAAGATGACGGATTGTGGGAAGGGGTGGATGGAAATTAATGTTCACAGTCTTTCATATATTTACCCTCCAGTATGCAACATTTAGATTTGATGTCCTGGGAAAAAAAAAAAATGAAAAAATGGCAAAAGGAAACCTGCATAATCACAATGTTCTTTACTTCTATATTCAATAACTTATTTATTCAGTGTTTTAAATGTTATAAATCATCAACAGTGAGGTATAGATGCAATTAAAAAAAAATAAAAGATCAAAGTGACAATGTGAATTTCATATGACAACATTTTGCCTGCAACATTGTGAAACCAAAATTACAAAGCTTCAGCCTGAACTATGAATGTCATTGTTATTCTAGCCTTATTCTTTTCTAATTTCTATTCTTTATTCTAATTTTATTCTATTTTGAACTCACACAGAAAGATTTTCTTTAAAACTTTAGAAGTTCCTTTCACTTCTGATGTCATAACAGTGTTCTTCCTTTATTCTTCATGCATCCAAATACTAATTTGTTTGGAAAATGATAATGACCAGAGTGCTTAATAATATGTTTTGTTTTTTCAGGTGAGTGACTTAACTGTCTCGGAAGAGCTCTGTCTGGAAATGAATGAATAGCATCACCATCATCCCTCTCTTTAAGCAAAGGGACAAGTGGCTCGGTGATCAGTGGGCTGTTTTTGCACCTTTAATGTTCGAGCATGTATAACTCAATACAGATTACGTGACTGACAGCTGCTAATGCAATTTTCAGTATTACCTAAGGCTCATATTTTGGTTTGTTTGTAGCACTTTGCTCGGATGAAGACTAGCTACATAGTGCTTGCACCATATGCAGCATGAAGCTTTCTTGCTGACAGATTCTTCACACTATCAGTTTTGCTCATTGTGTCTTAAGATGAAATTGAAGGTGTTGAACTGTTGCCTTTATATGTACATGCATGTCAAACTCAAAATCAAAATTAATTTTATTTATATAGTGCTTTTTACAACAGTTTCTGTCAAAAGGCATCTTAAATATGTCTGAGTCCAAGGAAGGAAAAACTCCCTATGGCATGAGGAAGAAACCTTGAGAGGAAACAAGACTCAAAGCCCATCCTCTTCTGGCCAACAATGGATGCTACAATAGCAACAATATAAACAATAAAGATCAAAATAAGTAGTAAGAGAAAGGAATAATAGCATAAATAAAGAACCAAACTATGAATGTCTATTCAGGTTTTCTAGAAGTCCTAGTTTGGGTTCAAAGATGTACATGTTTCCAAAACCCATCTTGCATGAAAATGTCTGTCAAGGGCAACAGAGAAGTAGTTGGCTGGGATGGCAAGGTGGTGGGCTACAGCATGGGGGCATCATGGGGTGGTGGGAGGAGCCATAGCAGCTGCATGTGCATGTTAACATACATCTGCAGTCACTTTGAATGGTTACAATCCTATGTGACACAGTACTGAAATCCGTTGAATGACTGTGCTTTCCAAATGGAATCCAATAATATTCAGCCTTTCTTACTTAAGCCATAGTTGATGATATTTTAAACTAGTGTTGCCCAAATTTCATCTGAAACTCTTTGCCTTCTTGGGTGAGGCTATTACTCTGCCTCTGACTCTCGCCCATCCTCTTCCTCTCTTATTTCTCCAACTTTTCACCAAGCATTTCACAGTAGTTGCTCTTACATCTTGTTACTGTGTTTATTTGTGTGTTCATTTCCAGACGTCTTCCTTAAAGGTCCACTGATTGGCAGGTGTAGACCGCAATTTCATTATTCTTTTTTATAATACACATCCATCCGAGTTCTGTCACCAATTCTCTAATGTATACATTGTCCATATTCATGTTTATCATATGGAAATATATGGAATATGGAGACTGTCTGCTTAGAGACTAAGGGTTATGCACCAAAAAGTATTTAAGGAGTCTGTAATGAGAGACATGTCTAATAAAAAGTGTTTAGATATTTACACCACTGATACAGGTAAAAGACATCAGTGTTTTGAAGACTTCTGCAATTGTTCAATAACAATGTGTAAGCAGTTGAGAAAAAGTAGTGGTAGCATTCACTTAATTAGTTTTTATTAAACTCTGCCCTGAGTAGATATGAAAAAAAACCTGTAAGATCTGTTATGATATTTATTCAGAAAAAAGATTTAAATTAATAATGGCATAATTTAATTGAATTTAATATGCTCATACAATCAGTAATTGTCTCTAAAGTGTTTCATAAAATGTAAGTGTTTCATGGTTGCAAAGTTAGAGAGTTGGTTATAGAGAAGTGTTTATTACCTCACTGTGATAGATCCACAACAGTAAAAGCTACAAAGAGTTGCAGGACTCCATTCTTAAAGAATCATAATGCTTTCTTGAGCTTTGACAAACAATTTAAATAATTTGCATATAAGACCACCAACATACACATACACAATCATACACATAGGCTCTTTAGCAATGGGCAAAAAAATAATAATAAATTGAATATATATTCTCAATATAACTAGAATTGGATTATATAGTTATAGAAGTGGAGCATTGCATTACTGTCATACATGCAGTTAATATGATCATTATGTTATATATTATGTTGTATTATATACAGTAGCCCAATGGTTAAGTTGATTGATTTGTAATCAGAAGTTTGCCAATTCGAGCCCCAACACTGCCAAGTTGATCCCCTGAGCAAGGCCCTCAATTGCATTTTGTGTTCAATCAGAATTGTAAGTTGCTTTGGACAAAAGTGTCACGTACATGTTCCTGACACTATTTAGCTATAAAAACAGGCAGATGAAATAATACACCTCTGGAAGATAGGATTTGTAAATATTACAAGTTATGTGATAGAAGAGTAGAAACATTTTTGTGCTACTGTTCTTTCTATTATGTAATAAATATCTAAATTATTTTTCTCTACATATGTTTACACTGATTTCTCTACATATGTTTACACTGATTACATTGAACATGCATGGAAATTAATACGTTATATCTTTTATGGAAGAGAAGATTATCATATATGTCATTGTGATACAAAATTACTGATTTATATATCCCTATTTATATATTTTGTGTATACATGTATTATGTGTGTCAAGTATATCTGTTTTAGACATGTCTCTGTAGTCTAATAAGTGTTAAGTTTCACTGTCTGCATGCTTGGTGTCAATTCCCTCGGTTCCCTCTGTATACACACGTGTGTGTGGATCTATGGGCCAGTTGGTCTTATATTCCTGAAAATAAACTGAAACTGAAAACTGAAAAAATAAAGGAGTGAAACAGCTCGTACTGTATGTTCAACCATGGTGTGATGTACTTTCAAAACATTTGGCTGAGCAATGTTTAAACAGAATATTATTTTAGCAGTTCAATGACAACATTGCTATTTGAAAATAAGTGTTCAGCCCATTACTAATTGTTCTTCAAGTATCCATTTATTTTATGTCATACTAATAAATCATATAATAAATACTCTCTAGGTGTGAGATCATTGTCCATAAACTATTCAACCAGTGTCCATAAAGGCTTGAACATACAATTACCAATGACTTTGACAATTGAGTTAAAGGTTTAAAGGGATTTAGAGAAAGAAGATAAGGCTGATAGTCCCATAACTTCAGCATGGGGTGTACAGGCAGCAGGGGAACCACAAGTATTGGCTGCTGTTAATCATGTTTTAAAGGCTGGTGACCATTTAACTAAGGATGTGCAAAAGTAGGAACCCTTTCCTCCACAAGTCCATATCTACAATCTCAGCCACCAAGGTCAAGGCTGACTTTCAACCCCACTAGTAAACGATTTTGGCAGTGTGGAGAATTGGGTTATATAAGTAGGAAGTGCCCTAAGTAGGTAGGAAAATAGGTAGGTGGGTGTGACCCCCTATTTTTGTGACCCCCTTAGTAAAGCCCTGGCTGTAAAACAGACCTTGGTTTGGAGTTTTTATATAGGTGGTCAAAATATGGATGGACAAGTGTCTGGTTTATATGGGAGCCAAGGTTTTGGGTGATTTTTTATCAGTTCTTGGAGATTTATTTAAATATGCGCATGACGCAATGATTCATGTGTGTACATGAAACACAAATGATTTAAGAGAAGAGACTGTTCCAATTTTTGTCATATAAAACCATAATTGTATTTTATTTATTTATTTATTTATTTTTTAAACCATACCACATCTGCTTTTTGGAATAAAAGCAGATGGGACTCAGTGAGACTGAGAATGGGTGGTGTTAAAAGATGTTTCCCATATGAAAGATGTTTCAGTATTATTGTCACAAATACCAACAGCAGAATTTTGGCAATAGAAAACAAAAGAGCACATGAACACATGAAGTCCTTTCAGACATTCTGTCATGATTTTCCTCTGCTGCACCTCAAGGGGTCAGTCCCACACAGGTAGCCAGAGCCATTTCATTTGAATACTTCTCTTGAGCCCCCACAAATTTAATAGTGTGAAAATGTAATCAATAGTTACTTTAGGTGTGTGGCCCCTTTTTCTGCTATGAGGCACAATATTAATTTTGACTCTAGTATATGTTTCTGTAAGGACCTGCTGATAGTCATTATGGTCATTACTGTATATGCAGTGAGAGTGTTGTATGTTTTGACTTTATGTAATAAAGCTCAATGAGCATATGAACATAAACTCTTTAACAAGTTCTTTTTTATATACAATCCTTGAAAATGACAGGAGAATGATAAAAACAAATAGACAAGGAAACAACAAATACATGTTGAAAATATATTGATTTTGTCTGTGATATGCATGAATTCTAATTTATTGAAAAATACCAGTATATACCAATAAATACCAATACCATTATATAAATTTAGCTAAGTATTCTTTGTGTTAGATTCACATATATGTTTATAAACATATATGCACATACTTCATTGATTACATTCTGGACTTAGGAACCCCAGAAACACACACACACACAAACACACACACAGAGAGAGAGAGAGAGAGAGAGAGAGAGAGACAGAGAGAGAGAGAGAGAGAGAGAGAGAGAGAGAGAGAGAGAGAGAGAGAGAGAGAGAAACTAAACAATTATCCATCACACAAATCCACATCCTTTCCAGGGCCACATCAGTGTCCGTGTTCAGTGGAAAAACTCAAAACCCACTGGGCCCCAGAACCCACTGTTAACCATCAGTTCAACACCCACCCTCCCTCTCGCCACTACAAACGCACCACTGAGAGAGAATCATTTTAGTGCTGTCATGAGACCAAATAGAGTCCCCGGAAGACTGTTTTACTACTCCCTAAATTTCCTCATTATGTGCACAAAGGAAAAACCCTCAATTAGTGGTCACCAGGCTTTGCTGGTCCACCACATCACTGCTGTTGTTGATCTGTTAACATATCCATTGTATACAAATTATCCTTTTTATTGGATGTTGTGTAATTGTTATTAGGTGATATGTTTGTATTTGTTTATCAGCAAGGGAACATGCATTATATCAATAATCAGTCTTTTATGATGCTTCAGCGTGCTTTGAACATATGCTCACACACTCACACACGCACACATGAACACACACATACACACAATTATAATATAATATATGAAAGTTTATCTGGACAACTGCCAAATGCAGAAAATGTAAATATATATTTTTCTAAGTTTGTGTACCTCAAAATGATTGTTAAAGAAACATTGCTTAATTGCTGCTCACACCAGCATTAACAAGAAAAATGTCATCTTTATTTATCATTGTCCAAGAAGCAAAAACATTGAATATTTTTTTTGTTATTATTAGAGCTGAAGCTTGTTATCTAGGCCTTCTGACAATGCTTTTTCTGTGAAACCAAACATTTTTTAAAATACCCTTTCATGTGGCTGTTAATGTGAATGTTCGACAAATAGAGAAAATATATATGATAAAAAAAATATATGAGCAGTTATAACTGGGATTTGTTGTGGATTTTCTTGGCATTATGAGTTTCTATTATATGCCTCATTTATCTGAAAAATTTATGAATTTAGGATTTTATTCACAATAATGAATGTAAAACTGCCATAACCATGCCGAATGAATTAAGTAATAGTTGTTCATGTCATTGGGAGTAACTGATTTATAATATTCAGTGTGAGCTTCAAATGCTCAAAATTATAAACAAAATAAATATTGTCTGTTATTCAGATATGTAATCAGCAGGTGAAATATTTAAGTGGGATAGTTGTTGTGGTTGTTGTTAATACTAGTATCAGCAAGCTACTTTTAGGTTACCTGTTACAAAGTTAATTATTGAAAGCCCCACACTTCAAGATTTGAAGGTTTAAAATTAATCTGGATTTAGCTTTAAAGGCATTCTGCCTATTTGTTGCTGCATCACAGAAGCTGTCATCTAGGTATGAGAACAGTTTACTAACTCCTATTTTAGAGAGAAAAGACCATTGGCAAACCAATATATCCTCTTGAAGGAGGGTTATTTATTTGACAAACAGACATCTCCATACTAGGCAACTGCAGTTGATAAGAGGTCTATAGCAGTAATGGAATTTCTTTACAAGGTAGAGAAAATATATACACACATATAGATTAACTGTTCTTTCCACAGAGGAAACCTGCATCAGTGCAACAGCGCAGCACAAGCGTGTTGATTTGATCTTGTGTGTCTTTAAATAGAAGCCACGCTTTGGCTTTCAGGCAAAGAAAAGAGAGATTACACTTTTTTATTACACATTTGTGTGTGTGTGTGTGTGTGCGCGCGCGCGTGTGTGTGTGTGTGTGTGTGTGTGTGCTTCTGTGCCTCTGTAGTCTTCAGTGTGCATATGTCTCACTGTGTATGTGTGTATCTAGTGCGTAAGCAGTGAGAAGTGAAGGGCTTGGCGTCACATCAAAGGCCCCACCAAGTCTTTGCATTAACAAGGCTCTTTGTTTCCTGCAACACCAATTACAACAGGTCTCCTCCTCAATGGCCATGCTACGAAGAGCATGGAACCTCCTGTTCAAAGCTTTTTCCTCTTCTAGACAGCCAAAAAAATTATACTATTTGTGAAAACTCACCAACACCAAGGCTTTTACTAAATACTAAAAACAATCATATAAGCCTTTAAAATTTGGGAAAATGTATATATAACTGTAAGGGGTTTAGAATTATTAGCACCAAAATTCAAAGATTCAAATTGTTACTTTTCTACTTAAAACATAAGGCTTTTTGACCAAACAAAAATGTGTTGAATTATTCTGCCTATGTTAAATGTCTGACTAAATTAGTAATAATTCTTCTGGTGAATGGTAAACATGTTATGTCATTGAAACTCATGGACAGCACATTGGTTTTGTTTATCTTGTTTAATGTGTACAGTGTTTTGGGCAATAAAGAAAATGTGTGTGTGTGTGTGTGTGTGTGTGTGTGTGTGTGTGTGTGTGTGTGTGTGTGTGTGTGTGTGTGTGTGCGCTTGATTGTGCAGTAAGGCAGTTGAGCTCTCCATAGCAGAAGTGTTGTAGCTATGTGAGAGGGTGACGCAACTGCTCAACTTTGGTCTGTGGGGTTTCATCACTCTATATAATAATCCCACCTATCATGGAATACTTGCTATCATCTCAAAAGAATCAAGAATTCAGCCCAGTCAAGCGGCTAGCTGCTTTAGATAATTATAAATTTGAAAAGGTCAACTTAAAATCGGTGCTATCTTAAACCATTTTCAATTAATAGTGAATATTATTTTTCAATGAATTATGTGGTACCTCTTCTGAACAGAATAAGACAAAATTCTGCCCTTAATCTTAAATCCAACATCAAATAAATCCTCCACTTTCAATAATCAGTGGGCTATCAGAACCCTGAACCCAAAAGTAGCCTCCATTCAAAAAGGAACAAAAAAAGATTCATAAGCGTGTTTATAGTATACTAGATACTGCAAGGGAGAGATTTTTTTGGAAGGAATGACCAATAAAATGTACACAAGTGGCTTGAGTTAAGCTGTGTTTCTTTAGATGTGGGTTGACCTCAGTGAAAGGATATGATGTAATTAGTTTTCTGCTTTAATGTGCCTGGAGTTTATTTAGAACTTGCAGTATATAATTTTTAGGAACTCCAATTTATCATTTAAACCAGCAAAGCTTGTGCAAAAAAGGCCACTCTAGCTAAGCATGAAATAACTTTTTTTGTTATCCAAATACCTAAATGCTAAAAGCTAAATTATATCACAATGAAGTAAAAATCATCTTATTCATAGTTTGGGATTTTCTCTTCTCTTCAACAAACAATAGAAAAACTACTGTAGGAATACAACTTAATGTTTGGTTGTACTCAACAATAAAGCACAATGTAAAAAGACATGTCAATAATAAGCTAATTGTACTTTTAAAATATCTTTCTTTGTACTTCCCAGCCAAACCTAAAACTACACATTAACTCTTGGGAAACAGGTTATACATCTTCTAGTCCTCTATAAATGTATATAGATGTAAAAATACAAACCTGAAATATAATATTTGAAAAGTTTAAAAAGCAATTTTCTACATTATTTAAGTGAATGTATTTTCTGCAGATTCATTTCAGACTGTTGTTATTCCTAAAAAAAACAATTTTGCTAAATTATTCAAGATACTTAAGCTATCACTTATGAAATATAATAATCCTTGATACAGTCCAGCTCCATTGCTGACTGTTGTGTATATCAGTCTGATCACAATTTTTCTGCATACAAGCAGAGTACTTCACAATTGCATGTACATGATCAGCAATTATTGCTCTATAAAAAAGTAAATGCAGGGCATTTTTATTACTGACTTTCCATGTTCCATGTTTCTTCAGGGCAAAACTGATTTAGACACTTATATTTTGTGGCCTGTCTACAATTATAAACTAGATAAAAGCATAATCAGATGAAAAAGGATGAGTCATTCTAACACTAAATGGGCAACCTGAAACTGACTCCAAAGCATGGACATAGAAAACTGATTTAGTCCAAGAACCACAAAAGAGAGGAAGAGAAAGAAGATATTTAGACCATTGGAAGAAGCATGAGCTCTGATAGGCAAAGTGGTGAAATGCATTAAGAAATCATGAGGTAAATGATGTAGAAAAACTGGTTCTGTGAAAAACAGCTGTCTATATTTAATCAAGGCGAATAAACAAGGTCTCATTTATAATTTAAATTTGCATGCATTAAGATGCTTGTTTTTAATCGTTTTATTAATATGCATGGATGATATTGTATAAATATGCAGCCTTATGCAAATATTGGGCATAATTTCTGTTTGTATTTAATTCTAATTCCCAGCTGTGATTACTTTTCATTCAAGCCAATAGAATAACTCAAATATTAAAAGGCAGCATGAGAGTGTATAAATATTTCTCCAAACTCATAGGGCTGTGATCTAAAACTAAAACTTCACCCAAAATTCATCAGTAAAAAATAACCACAGGAATGTAGTGTACTTGTCCAAAATAATAGCCACATGAAGGTAGTGTACTTGTATAAAAGTTACTTTATTTGTTTGTTTGATTGGTTGGTTGTGTTTTGAAGCTGCTTAAGAAGGAACGTAATAAAATCTTCTGTGTAAATATTTTTTTTGGTTTGTCAATTTAATTTCATAAATTTCCCTGAATTAAACGTAATGTTTAATCATAAGAATTTTCTACATATTTCTACGTATTTGTGTGAAACTGGCTAAAGATATTCAAAAAACAAACCACTAGGACTGGCTGTCTCTTTATAACGGATATAACTTGTTTACCAATTGTTTAAGGGTGCTTTATGCCATGAAATCGGTGAGAATGTCTATAGTACCAACTGCAGAGCTAACAACAGTCTAAATGCCAGATGTTAATACACACAGTCTGTGCGTTTTACTAGCTTGTAGAGGCGTTCTTCGTGGTTAAAGGGTATACTCTCACAAACTCTTGACTAAGTGTTAAAACTCATGAATAATGTCAGAATACTGAAGTAGTGTGTCTCTTTAAGAGCGGAACCCTACGCTGAAACAATTGTACAACCCCCAACAAGTCATTGAGTCTGTCAGTCACCGATCGGTGCGCTTTGATGTTCTCAGTACTAGCCTTGTCTTGAGCTCAAAAGCACTATTTGTTGCTGTCGGGCTACAATACTTTCAAGTTGCGGAGATCCTACATAGGTCACAGTAACAACTTTTTCTCTCATCCAGTGAGCTCTTTAAGAAAAGGACAAGAATAATACAAAGTTTGTTTCGCTTATAACAGGAAAAGGCAGTGTTTTAATTTCTTTTTCAAAGCAAAATGCCGCAGCTCAATACCGGAGGGGGGGATGATCTCGGAGCCAACGATGAAATGATTTCCTTCAAAGATGAAGGCGAACAAGACGAGAAAATACAAGAAAACGCTTTTACAGAGAGGGACTTGGCTGACCTCAAGTCGTCTTTGGTGAATGAATCAGAGATAAATCAGAACACAAACGCAGCGGTAGGTATACGAGAGAGCTCCCCGCATTCTGGTGCAACGGACAGTCGTTATTTCGCTTGATGTTTTTATTGTTTTGCTAAAGCGACACACTTAACAAAGTAACATCTTTTCTGGCATTCCCCCGGATGCATGCAGGTGGTTAGAAGGGGACATCAAGACGAACAGAGAGTGTACGCGGAGAAACATAGGGAACTTCTTGACGACGGTAAGTCTATATGCTTCATACTCTACAGTGTGTACTGTAAAGATGAAGGGACCGTTTAACTCTGAAAGGGATTTTGATGAAAATATATTACTGAAAATTCCATCGCCTTTTCGCCATAGTGTATGCATATAGCTGATGGGGTTTTTTTTTTTACCTTTTGTGGGAAACCAAATAGGCTTCCTAGACAAATTGCGTCGTCAATTACTCAGTATTGTTTTTATTACTGGGCTAAGAAACTAGAGAAAGTTACCACGCGTATGCCTTAATTCTTTGATATTTGAAGCTACGTAAGATTCGTAAAGTTCTGGGATATGGGGGGATATTCTAATATGGGATATCCTTGGATAAATATATTGGATAATATGTAAATATATATTGGATATATAGGATATTCTAATTTATGCGTGAAAGTCTATACCACATTTCTACATTTCTTTTAAACATTTATTGGATCCATAACTCTAAACTGACTATTAGGCTTGGTGAGCTGGAGAACTTTTAAAAAACTTTTATCTGTTTAACTTTTAGTCCCAAAGCATCAAGATGGAGGAATGTATAAAACACCTGCATACTCTGGATACCCATTTCTAATGCTGCCAGACCCATATCTTCCCAATGGGCCAGTCTCTCCCACTGTAAGTTCCTCCTGTTTTTCTTTATGATGCAGATAACCGAAGCTTATCCTGATTTTTCTCAGTCAAGTAAACAAAGAGATGTCTGCTTAGCCAGCAGGAATTAGACGATAGTTCTGATTAGATAATGACACCAGTCTAGTGAAACTGATGTTGAAAGTTAATCATAACAGTGACCTAGTCTAGAAGAAAAATGACCCAAAAGAGATCTAATCTTAATCCTATGTCAGATGTGTTCTGTGGATAGAAGTATTTAAATTCATCATATAATTTTTTATTGCCGAAGCAGCTATAGCTAAAATAATTTAAATTAAAGGTTTTTTTTGTACTGTTGACTTTTAAGCTTAATGAATCGCTTACTTGGTATATTTTATTTCAAGAACTTTACTGAACCTAAAAGTTGTTTCTTTGTATAAAATACTTGATGATTTGACCTCTTGATCTCAGAACGAAGGGTACACTGAATGCAACTATTACTGAAATAGCCATTAAATAATTTTCATATCTGTTTCATAACTGTATTTTTTTCCCTTTTTAAAGACATATTTATAATTCCTACAAAACATTATGATCTAAATCACAATCTTTAAATACGGTCTTTGATACCATACACTGTGCACATGTGTATTTGGGTATCCATGCATGTTTAGGTTAATGCATATGTATAATTTTTGTATGAGGCAAAAATGTCTTGTAACAAAGATGGGCTACATTCTTTGTATAACCGTAGAAGGTCAGTAACTTCTTTTTGTGTTCAATGAGTTGAAGAGTTTACACATGCTCTGGTGGGATGCTTTTAACTGAGCAGGTCAGATTATAGCCAATCTTTCATTAAATTGTCCTGTTGATGTAGTTGATGTGCAACCTTTTAAAATGTCTTCGGTAAAGCATCATTTTGCTGACATCCAACAGAGAGCACTCAGTGTTTAATTATTTGTGCCATACTACCTGTTTTAGACAATGATCTTTGCTAATAATTATGCCATTACGTGTCATATAACATACACCTTGGTTTTCATTGTTATGGATATTAAAGCCACAGTATTTCTACAATGCTACCCTATCCCTCTAAACTGAACTTTGGAAAGTAATGATGGAAAGGCTTGAGTGCTTGTTCCCCCAAAACTAGCAAACAAAATTTTATTTTTATTAACTTTTTATTACTATTATTATTGGCGCACATTCAAGTCAGAGCCACACCTATGTCAACTCTAGGTGAGAAATATAAGTAATTGGCAAAGGGGTGTCTCAAAGTGGTACCATCAGAAATATATTGTTGTGTATTTGGTTGTGTAAGTAATGCTATTAAAATAATTTTAGACAATAACATGGCCAGTCACATTGGTTTGGCACTTGTTTTGTCACTGAAAGAAAACAGCTTTTAGTGTTATTATCGAACACTGTGGGAAAAGTAACCTTTTCAACTCTTTCCTACCTTATATAACATTTATATATCTAATACCCTTAAGTTCTCATTTATTTATTTGTTTAACACCTTGTTTGGTTCTAATGAACAGTTTTACTAGATATTCTATGCCTGTACATTGCATTGTTGATGTTAGTCTTTGGCATGGCAGTGTGGGGAAATCACACAATAGATTTATTGAAACTATCATTACAGTAACTGGAGTTTGAAGTCTCTCTAGTGATTTTAATATTTCATGGAGATATAGTTCTTTGAAAATCACATTGAAACTTAAAGATCCTTCTTATGAAAAGTTATAGATGGTTAGGTTTAGGTCCTAGTGTTTAGACTTTCCAGTTGTATCCTTTCTAACATCTGTATTCATATAGAATCCAAGGACATTTCTCATTCTTTGTAATTTGCACAAAGTTTTGGTAAGATCTCATTTGTCATAACATGGTACATATACAGTTGTAAACGTAACTTCATTTATTATTCTATGTGTCTCGACAGGGACATTGTCTTTGGCAAGTAAATTTCTTGGCCAAATTCCAAAATTCAAAATGAATTAGACAGGTATACCTTTTAAGTAAAAACTTTACCATTTTGTTCAACATAAGTGAAATGAGCTTTTGAGCAAAGAAGGGAATTTGTGGGTTAACAGTTAGTGGAATTGCAACTGAAGTCACTGAAAAGAAACTAAAGGAAGTAATACAGAATTGTCAAAAAAATATTTGGAGGGCCTCCTTAGCTTTCCTGGACAGATAATGTTATTGACTGCACTTGAGCTGTTAGTGCTTTGAAAAAGTGAACCAGGAGAGATTAGTTCTCAATTAAGATCAGTAGAGCTGTGCCTTCTGGTCATATTAAAGAAAAAAACCTGACCTTTTATAGAACCTTTGAGCTGTCCTCTGTGTGTTCTCTTTAGTCTCTGCTTAACATTACTCCATGCAAACCTCTCAGTCTGCATTTTCCAAATTTTCTTTTAAGGAAAGCTTGTTTGTTCTGAAAATGTTTGGATTTTCAGAATCCAAATCCTGATTAAAAGTATTTGTGTGTGGCTATTATTATTATTTTTCTATTTTTTAGAATTTACTGATATTTGAATATGTCCAGTTTGCCCCGATGTGGCTGCTTAACTGAGACCGAAAGCACTGGTTTCCAGAAGACTTCACATTGTAGTTGACATGGGCCAATTTGTACACTAAGATGTAACTCCAGTGTTCTGACAGAGAATGAACATTTGGTTCATTGTTATGCAGAAAATGGGATTATCTTGATTTTACCCATATTTCTGGGGGTTCCCTATATCTATGTATTTGCTCCAAAATATCTCTTCTTGTCTTTCCCCTCTGCTTGTTTTTCCCCTAGTTTATGGGATTCATTACTTGTAAAGCCATGGATTGCTTGTTCCTAACCCATGCTTCCTTGTCTTGTATTGTGAGGCTGTGTTGATTCTGGCTTGTTCAACCAACTTTGGTTTCTGTGTAAACAATAGGAGGAACATTGTCTTATGCACTGTAATCCAGCCATAGAAGCTCTGGGTCTGGTGCACTGTGCCTCTGACAGACAGTGATAAGGGGCCAGCACAGGATTAGCCCATCTTCAAGAAAAGCGCTTTTTCAACAGCTGAGTAAATCGCTTCTCCTAGAGATTTAGTCATGTCAGACAATGTAACGCTATGACGTCAGTTAAAACCTTAGATTAGAGGAAGTCCACTTAAAATTGCCTTAGAATATGTCATATATTTGAATTGCTCAAATACTATATATGGCTCAATTTCACATCTGTAATTTAACACAATTTCTAGTTATGAGGCAGGTAGGTATAATCTCTATTTGTAGCAAAAAGAAGGAAGGGTGTCTGCGTATTTAAATACAAATAATGATGAGAACCACGAGTCATCTGCTCTTTGAAGTAGATTACTTTAAAGAACCCTCAAAGGGGCACTCATTTGCAGATGCAGTTATGTTTTTGAAAAATCGTTGGGCCTGATGGATCTCCCCTGTTTTTAGTACCTGAATATATCAATGCAGTTATTTTTGTTCTAGCAAAAGACAGAAAATGGCAGAAGCAAAACAGGTGTTTGGGAGAGAGTGTTTAAGTATGTTTGAGTGGGAAAGGACAGTAGGAGAACACTGCTATAACGTTATACCTCCTTAGGTCTGAAAATTAACTGAACAAATCATTCTCCTGATTGTGAGTGAGGAGCTTCCAAGAACAGTGGTGGAGACTGATTTCCAGAAGACCTCCCCCAACATTTAGATGTTCCCACGAGGCACTGCTATCCCATTCCTGTATGTCTGCTGAAGGTCTACTACAGACATGGGGGTGGGATGTGGCACCCAGGTGACTCATTGACAAAGACTGGCCAGCCTAAGAGGGGGCCAAACTGCTGCTGTTGACAAAGGCATGCTGAGGGCCATCCCAGCACAGCTGCTGAATTCTCAGGGAGCAGTTAATAAACTACAGGAAGAGGATCATGGGGGGTGGGGGGGAGGTGTTTTATGTCTGCAGGCCCAGTCATGTAAATATGCATATGTTGTGGTAGTGTGGAGCTTCTAAAGCATAGCCCAGGAACATGGATTAACAGAGACATCATTTACAGTAGATAAGAACTGAGCTTTCCAAATATTTCTTATAAACCACATAGAATTAAGGAGTGGTCAACAAAACAGTTTTCTGTCTAAAATAGTTAGTTTCGTTTTACCCCAGACTGATTTCTCTTCGTTTCTTTGCTACTGTACCTCATCTCATCAAAAGACTTTCACTGAGTGACTCAGTCTGATAGGCTTATTTTTAAAAGTGCCGTAAAAAAATGAAAGAAATTCCCCCACCTCAAGGTAACCATGACTCCCTGTCCATAAACCATTGATGTCAGCAAAGGCTTGATTAGTGACGCATTTATGATCCATAAAGCATAATCTTTTTGCCATTTGAATGAAAAACAAAAAACAAAATACCTGAAAGTAGCAATATATGAATCTTCAAAGGCTGACTTGAGTCAGCCTGTTGGTCTAGAGTGTGGAGGGCCTGAGACACAGAGGAGTGACAAGAGCATAACGTCCAGAGCACATCTGCCTCATTCTCACCCAGGTGTGCAGAAAACCCTGTGGTCCCATTTGGTAGATCAGTATAGTAACCCCACAGTTAGAATCAATATAGCAACCCCACTACAAGGAATGGGGGGTGGTTAAAACAAGGGAAGGAGGACAAGGTGAGAAAACACTGTTTAGAGGTGTTATGGTCCTCCAGACTTATTTTCTCCTCTTTGTTGTTATCATGTCAGCGATATATAATGTCTTACGATGTACCATCAACTGACAGCAGAAAATCTTTGGTAAAATGAGTATAACTCCTTCATAATATAATTGTCCTGCTTTTTAGTGTTTGGATAAACAAAAAATGCATGTCTATTCATGTTTGGGTGAATATACAATGTGCTATACTTATGAGCTGTGGCTTGTCTGTGTTTGGCTCCAGTTAAAGTACTGCTAGCTGTGCTGTGTTCCATCCATGGCCATGGTTACATTTTGAAGGTGTTCACTGGTGCACATTGAGGTTTACATATGATGTTAGCAGGCTATATGATATGAACAGTTTTAAAACTACAACCACATTATCTTTGGAGTCCAGCCACGTTTTTTTTTTCCATTAGAGAAGTCACCAGCACGCCTTTTTGAGATGTTTGCTAGATTTGTTGACATGTTTATCCCCCACATCTTACACAAATTACTGTGGTGAATAGAAATTGAAGCTTTTTGAGCCTTTTATCTGAACTTTATGACCTCTTTGCATTTGTGCTTCATCATTTGCTACAGCACTTTTGCCACTTATGTTAAGAATTGGTTACAATTTTCTTCTCCAGCTCTTTAGTTTGCTGGTGCCTGTGCATTTCATACAATCACATGGAGGGTGTTCCCATATTACCATTAAAATGTTATCTGAGGCACCCGTAAGCATGGTATGTTGGCCACATATGTCTAACTTGCTCAAGTTCCTTTCATCAGGTCAGCTTTGAAGATTCTAAATAGCCATTACTAAAGTCATCTTTGTCACATCAACTGTTATGCCGCCTTACTGAGTGGTATCCATCACATGCCCTCCAAGCTCTAGCCTAGCACAAGCCTAGCATGCTGACACACCAGTAAATGAGAAAACATAGCAGAGTGTGTGACATTTTTATGCTTTAGCATTAGCCCTGTGTTAACACATACAAAGAGTGTGCATACTCTTCATCGGCCTGCACACATGTGTGCCACCATATGTGTGCAAGCAAGGCTCCCGGGAGCAGACCCAGCTGTGGCAGTCAGAGGGACTCGGCTAGGCCTGCTACTTAGATGGATATCAGATGGGAGTGGGATTAAGCTGCTGTGATCACACCCACGTGGGCCTGCCCTGTGTGGCTGGGGAGGCTCCAGTGGGTCTGGGCTCACACTAATTCAGGGTGTGGGGGGCGTTGGCTGACCCCAGCAGCGGGAAGTGGGACAAGTTCTCCATATGTCCCATTCAGAACTCTTTTTTTCCTCTATTTTCCTTTCCATCTCTCTCTTTCTATCACAAGTTTTTGCTGTGTGCCACACTGCAATTCTGTCCTCTTAAATCAAAAGGCAGCTGATGCTCTGTGTGGTATACTTGATGTGATATTTGATAAAAACAAGTTAATTGGTTAGACACTGTTGTAATTTTGGATATTTGCTATATGGGTCCAGCACTGGTTCTGAATCTACAATCTGTGTTGGATGGCTTGTTTGAATTATTTTTCATTACTGACTTAAAAGAAGGGCTTCACTCATTTATAGGCAACACTTAGAGTGAAGTCTCAAAATTAATGATTCTGTTTTTGCCATTTTTCAGCAATTAACAGCGTTATAGGTGAGGAACTGGCGAGAGTTTCTTTTAGCAATCCTGAATTACTGAGGAACAAGTATGTATGTTGTCTTTGAATGTGTATTATATTATATATATCAGACTCAAGAGATGGTTCTGTTTTATTCTTTCTGCTACGTGAAACAGTAATCCAGCATGTTCTTTGATAGTGTTAAAGAAGATAAAAACAAGCAGTGATCCTACTGAAAGTTTATATTTAATATCATCCTAAAATGAATACAAATTCCTACTACCTTTGCCGTTTTTCCTGGCAGTGAGTTCTGCTGAGGTGGAACCTGCAAATTAGGACAGGTGTGAGAATGAAGAGCCAGTGCTCTTATAATCTTGGTACACTGCTGGCACATGTGAAAAGGCAAAGCTCTGAAGCTCAATTCCCCCTTTATATGAGGAGAACATATTCTACTGAGATTTTCCAGTCATACCAGTATGCTTCTTAAGGTCTGCCTTGCACTGGTATGGACGCTCTAATTCAGCTTCTTCACTTTATGTAGTAGTTATAGGAGAAAGTGGCTGTTAGCATATACCTGTGTGCTTTGGCCATTTCCAAAGTGTATTTCGGCTGGAAATGAAATGTTAGTGTGCCACCGCTAAGTTGTTCATCCAGAAGGAGGGGCATTCCACTTCTGCTGCTCATTCCTTTTCAGATGTTATGGAATGTGGCTTTCCGTGTGGTTTTTGTACCCCTGTGATCGTCTGGGTCCAACTGGAAACCATTTACTACCATAAATAGAGCGCTGCTTGTGGCATTGAGAACAAGGTCTTTGTAGATATCAAAAAGGGGGAATGAATCTTCAAAAATAGCATCATGTTTTTAATGGGTGAACATTAAAGTCACGAACATGCACAGCCAGTTCACCTCAGATTCAAGAGATGTGTTTTAATACTGCTGATATTTACCCATTAATTTTGTAATTGAAAAGACCTGTGCATGAAGGTTGGGAAAGCAGCCACACAGGGAAACCCCCAACAGTTTTTTTAAACAATTTTTTATGTTTACAGGTATAATGTAGAATACTTCAAGTCGTAGCAAAACTGATAGATATGTCCCTGGCAGACATTCATAGTGCATTCTTTGAGCTGTGTGTGTGTGTTGTCATCACCATTCAGCTGCGATTAGCACGCACATGCACGGCGCATAAATAAGCATTGTGGTAGCTGTGCTGCTGACATACATCTTACATCCTGTGTTCGGTGATATCAAGGCCACCCTTTCTACTGGAGTAGAGTGAAGGTGAGGTGTAATGTGGTTAGAGGCAGAGCTGTCTCGATGTTTATGCTTGAGAAAGAAAATGTGGTGTGTATCTTTGTTTGGATTTGTGTAACTGCACAGATGCTTGTATGTGGGAAAGAAGTAGAGGGAGAAGAGAGCCAGTGTTGCTCTACTCTCTGACACTCTCACTAGGTCTTATCTGATGAGTGGGCGGGTGGGAGCAAACGGAGTGTGTGAGGCTGAGTGGTGGCGGAAGGGAGTCAGCAGTAAACACTGAGATGTCAGTAACCACGCAGCACACCTGGCATACCTCACTTCAAACGACTTCAAACAGTCAGAGGCAATCTCATATGCACCATTAACCATTTCACAACCATGTTCTCAAGGAACACTGCATGCCCAAACCTCCACTGCCATTGTCTCACTGTAGTTCATATTAGTTGTCGAAAAAAAATCATCAGTTCTGTTCCCAAGCAATGTTGTAGCCCAGTGGAAACATTGAAGATGCTGGTTTCCAAACAAAAAGTTCGCAAATAACTGGCAAACACAGCAGTACTGAGAATAATCTTTTGCTAAAAAGAGCGACATAATGCTTCTGCATATGTTTGTATGAATGGATCTTATCCGAGGAACTGAAGGGCTGTGGTGAGATGGGGACTCCCTGTTGTTTTATAGGAGCTACACTTCATCTGCTTACAAATATAAGTGAGATTTACAGCAGCAGCATGAAGAGTGAGATCATACTCTCTGTGGTCAGGCTCTCAAAGAGAATAGCAGAGCATCATGTCTGTCCTCTCCCAGGGCTTTCAGACCCATGTGTCAAGTTTGAAAAATGGCCATAGCTTTATTCCTTATTTGAAGCAAGGCATCATTCAGGCACTAAAATGTTTCTGCTCATCATTAATTAGTGCCACATCAGGCAATGCTGATTTTAATTATACAAACAAAGTGTTTTTTCAGTGCTCTGCCCAGATGATGAAAGGAAGCAAAAGGCTGATTTTGTTTTTTGCTAAATACTGCATGCCACAGGATAATATTTTTGTCTTTTTTTTACCCTGTTTGAACATATATGTGTAAATACTGGCACATTGTTAAATAAATCATAAAGCTTGCTAGGTCAAAATGACCCATATTATTACATTGTTGGTCAGTTTACATAATTATGTTGCAGGATATGCTAATAAATGACCTTAAGAGGATGTAATTTATTTTGAAAAACTCATTTTTGTGTTTTAGAAAAGACATGCAGCTGGCTTAGTCCCCAGACAACATGCTAAATGCAGATTAAGGCCTCACACGTGAAACTCTTCACTCTAATATGTGTACCTGCTAGTTGAATTAGGTCATTATGCTTCTGAAGTTAGCTGACAGGAGATAGAGATGTCAGGAGAGGGGGTTATGTTTTGGCTAACGTCTTTTGGCGTACAATTCAATATGAATGTTGGGTTTGTGTGAGTACAGTTGTCAGGTCTTGTGGTTTACCATGGAAAACAGAACACGGGCAAGCCTCTGTCTTTTACCTGACAAAGCAAACAAAGCAACAGCAAGATGGAAAATTTCAAGCTCTCCACAATTCCTTCAGTGATATCACCTGTGCTGTTCTTCAATCAAAGTATATGTTATGGCATTTACACAGTAAAATTATGTGCTTTAATGTTTGTTTTCAACCAGACCTATACAGTTCTCTAATTTGCTATGCAATGGAACAAACAAAATACAAATATTCAAGCACTGTTCTTCCCTTGTATGTTTATGGGACAGTAACAGTAGCATAACAGAGGATATTCAGGAATCTTTAATTTATATAAAGTTTTAAGATGTGCTGCTTGTAAAAATTAATTTAAATATAAAAAACTGCAAAGAGTACGCACGTAAAAATCATTGCTTACCCACAGAGACATATGCTTTTTTAATGAAAAAGTAGCCACTAATTTAAAAAGTGATATCAAAGTAATGGTATACTGGGTAAATCAAATAACCTGCATCTTTCAAGCATTGAAGCACAAGATGAAATTGATGCCTACATATCATATCACTTTATGTAGAAAGCAGATGTAGGTAAAATCATCTTTGATGATTAGCCTTTCCTTTTTTGGTCAACAACAGTCACTTGCGGCAATATGGACTTGGGGCAAACTGAATTCCTAACAAATATTTTTAACCCATTATAAATAATTAGCATTAGCTTTGGTAGTACTACTTTGAATACATCTTAATGAAATATAATCTGAACAGACTGGTGGTGCTATTATGTGCTAGTTAAATCACACATAATATAATGAGGAATTGATAAAATGTAGGTAAAGCTGACATTTATTTCTCTCTTTAGAGATGACATCTGACATGAGATCATGTCTAACCCTAGTATCAAGATAAAGAGAAAACTCTTTGCACAGTTTGTCTCAGTTGAGTTGAGTTAAATAGAAATTATGTTGCTGATTATGTTGCTGACCAACATCTCCAAGGTGTCTGTCCTCACTCCAGAATCTCTTTCGCGCCAAACACATCTGCAAATCTGCATGTTTAGTGCTTTGCAGAAAGGAGCACAGTAGTTCCATGTCAGCAGCTGACCCAAGCCATGTGCCTGCAGGAGCATAGAAGCCTGCCTGGAAGAAGCAATGGTCACAACTCAGTGCTCTTGCATTTTCTGTGTTGCCATTGGCTAGTGATGAAACAGTGCAACTTATCTATGGCATCTGAGGTCTATGCATGGCAAAGCACGCAAGAGGGAGCCACTGGCAGACAGGGACCTGGTCTCGGTTAGCATCTAGGCTGTCGCTGCCAGGAACTGGGAGAGGAGGAAGACGAGGAGGACGAAGAGCTGGGAGAAGAGGAGGCAGTTATGGGATCCAGAGGTGCAGCCAGGCAGGCAGCAGCTGGGCCCCTTCCGGGGAAGCATCGTTATGTAGCCAACCACATATTTACATTACAAATCATCAGAAAACAATTCGTGTGACCACAGGACAAATAAAAGCTATTGTTCCGAAGGGGATATAACGAACACAGGGGTGGGTCAAATTCAATTTACACTGAAGCTTTTGTAAGCAGTCTGCTGTCCTTACGGACACTATTTTCAGGTCAGGAGAGTAAGCAAAATGACCATGGCAATTTATTTTAGGGTGAAAATTACATGGTGGGGTGCCTTGCTGTGTTATTTGCACAGATGATCAATTGCTGAATACCACCCTCTAAGAGACAGCTTGGCCACAACTGCAAAACCTCCCATCACCACATTCCCTTGAGAACTGGCGAGCAGAAGTATCCTCAGAACAGACTATGGGCAATCACAAGATAGATTCTTAAATATCCTAGCTCAGTCATTACAAAAACTGACATCATAATATCAATTTAATCCTAACCTAATTCATAGCTAAAATGAACAAAACAGTTCTCAGATTAACTGTAGTGTGGTCACAGATGCAGGTGTTCAGCTCAAGTTCCAACTGTTAACCTTTCTATGGCTACTACTCAGTATACTCTGGGACAATTGAAGATGTACAAAACAGGAAGTGGTGTAAGATATATCTGAAGCTTATTAAAATGCATACACTATTTTAATATTTCCATTAATTGTTGAATGTATCATTGCCAAATTTACTGATTTTGGCACCTTCCCTAGCTATTATGAATATCCAATAATCAGCCCCAGCATAAGTATTATTAATTGGGGTGCAGTAGAAATTAACAGTTATATGCAGTTTATCTCCACTGCACTATCCATATGTAGTTGCACCAGAAGCAGGTAGAATCGGCCCAAAACCATTCTCTAGTTTGAAATGATGACTCAGTTGCAAACAGTACACCGAAAAAAGTAAAATCCAAATCCAGTCCAGTTGCTGTCATCATTAAACATAATAGAGGAATAATTAACTAAATCTAAATTAACTAAAGCAGATTTCTTTCCTCACAAATTAAGATAGACATACACCTCCTCACTAAAATCATATTTCAAAGTTGGAGGGCCATTAAAATTTTCTACTGACTTGTCTTTTTTTCTATGAGTGTGCAGACTAGAGAATTATATGGCTAACATTTCATACTACAAGATTCCTGTAATTGGTTGCCATTTTCATTCTGAAGTGAGATCTGAAGGTTTAGTCCCAGGGAATATATTTTAAAAATATTTTTAAAAATCTGTATGATACCAAACTGTGTTATATTTAAAATTCAGCAAAGATGAGATCAAGTTATGATTTTAAAAAAAACATAATAAAACAGTGGAATTAGCTAAGAACTAAACATGAGCTTTCAAGGCATGGTGCTAATAATACAATATTACTCAGAGTAGCATAAGCAAGGAATATTAGGAATTTTAAGGTAAGAACCTGCCAATGCTGATTTTGAAAATCACAAAAGACCATATTTGTTATGTTAGCTTTCACTTGAGAGTTTCATTTCAATTGATAGGTTACTCACTTGCAAAGGAAGCATTTAAGCGGGAATTCGTAGATTTAATAAACGTTATGTAAGAAAGACTAGCAACATTACACCTAAAATCAGGACCCCAAATTTACAATAAAGGGGAAGAAATTATAGCAAAGTATATTTAGACATTGGAATTTTTTTCTAGTAATATTCCGTGAAACACTTTTCTAAGTAGAGAGGTATTGTTTACATTTTTGAAATCACATTACACTTGTTGAATTCATTGCTAGCACTACCTATTTATTTCTAAACAAATACATTAATTACATGGCATGTATTTAAAAAATAAATTACATTTCATACCAATAAAGTTTTTAAAAAGTTTAACTAAAGTTAAAAACTGCAACTGCTAATCCCTCCACTAGGTCTAACCATAGTCATTCATATCTCCAGTTTAACAAAAGAAAAGTATCATGGATTGTAGCTAGAATATAAGGTGGCATCTTTTTTCAAACCAAAATTGCCTTGTTTTGCTACCTTGCACCTCCGCAAAATGTTGTCTTTGCCAAATTTATATCAAATAGCCTAGTATCTGAGTGCTATTAAAAACTCCCAACCCAACACATTTTAATTTGTCAGAATTAAATGTCAGTTATTTTAACTGCACACCCTTGTGCAATTTGTTAGTTTGATAAACTAGACTACATGTTTCTAAGAGCCATATAACATAGACCTTGCCACAGTACATCACTAAACCCTCTAACTCAGCCATAACATGAAAGGGTTCAAATAAACCACACAAGATGAGGGTCTCTATTGCGTTTTGAGGTCTCAGAGATAAAAGGAAGAGCCTGAACATCAAATCAATACTTCCATCAATAGAAACATGTACAAGAGATTAAAGAGCTCAGGAGCTGGCTGCAGAGTGCTAATAGCATACAAAGGAGCCAAATGGAAAGGGCTTTAATTGATGTGAGGAGGAGAAGGAAGAATAGTATTCATGTGTATGAAGGTGTCATAATGGCACACCGCACTCCCCATCACAAGCAGATCTTCAGAAACTATTGTATCCACCTCAGAGGTTGCACTGATCCTTTAATCAACTAATATCACTTAAAATGCATTAACACTCACTCCAGATGAGCTGCCATTTTGGAATGCTTTTTTCGCTAGTGGTTTATTAAGGCAAGGTATTTTACTAAGCTTCCTAGGTGGAGAATTAAATAAAATGTGTTGCTGTGACTTTGGAAGACATGGAGAAAATGTAGTATTATAGTATTATTTCCCTCTGGTTAATACTATTGTAGGTGATGTCTTGACAGTCTCATTAATTGCTAATGTCATTGAATTCTTGTAAAAGATAGATTTGGTTTCAGAATAGCAACAGGGAATTTTGGTTTGTGATTTGAATTGTTTATGAAAACAATGAACTGTTTATGCTGAAAGATGATGGACTAATATAACAGTGTCATGTTTGAATTGAATGCCTTTGCATATTTGTGGACATTGATTTCAACAGGCAAACAGGCAATACACAGTCACAACTACATGTCATAATTATTAACTATTATTATCGTTATTATTGTTATTATTATTATTATTATTATTATTGATAGAATTTTTCCTTTCTAATGGGTGCTCATATCTTTCTCCTCACACTCCATTCCAGACGAAGAGTTTGAGGATGCAGCACAGTATTTTTGTTGTTCCTAGGAACACTTCTGGATTGAGATTGGTGTTGTTATTCCTGGGATCTGTTAGAACCACTCCTCCAGCTCAGGGGTCAAAGACCCAAGTTCCCCTGTCAGCTTTGGAATAACCTTGGTGTTAATCTTTCACATTCTCTCTATTTCTTCTTGGTATATTTTCATCTTCTCATATTCCTTCCTCAATTTGGGACTGTCACGTCTATTTCCACTGCTGTTTCATTTATCTTGTCTTCTATCACAATGTCAGGTTGGTTTGCCATTACTTGTTTATCTGTCTGGATTTGGATATGCTACAGGATCTTAGCTTTGTTGCTCTCCATCATTCTCTGCAGTTCCTCTCATTTGAACTTTGGGGTGTCAATCTCATATGCTTTGCATATGTTCCTGTATATGATCCTGGCCACTTGGTTGTGTCTAAGTGTATGTTTCTCTGTCAGCATCTTGCATCCTGCTACTAGGTGCTGGATTGTCTCAGATGCTCCTTTACACAGTCTGCATCTCTGGTGTGATGCACCTCTCATGATCAACCTAGTACTTAGTACTTGATCTTGTGCTGCTATGATTATTGCATCAGGGGTGTCTTTTTCAGACATCCGTATGATTGTCTTATATCAGCCACATCTTTGGGAGGTATATTCCATGGAGGGGCTTATGTTGCTATGGCACCTCCTCAGCTTTTATGACAACTGTTTCCCCCATCTGACTGAGGCTGTCCCTCATCAGTTCATCTTTGGGAGGGCACTGCTTGGACATATTCAGGGATATTTTGTGTCTCACCCTGGACAATGGATCTTTCTTGGCCCCTTTCCCCTTCCTTCTGGTTGGCATACAGCCTTTGGATGTTGGATCTTGGTTGGCTCTTGATGGTGGCAGCTACTAGTTCTTGTCTTGGCCTTCTTATTCTGCCTGAGGAATAGTCACATCTCTTTGCTCCAACCGTACATAATACAATGTATGAAAGGCATGTAATTACTAAAATGTACACAAATGATGTCTTCATGCACTACTGAAGATAAAGTTCTTGATCTTATGTTGGCCTCATGCATGTGTCATTATGGATCTGTGAACATTTATACACTCCAAGCCGAGAAGTGAGTCACTGATAAAGGTTGATTACTTCACATCCTCCTTCAGAACCTACACCACTGTTTTCAAAGATGAAATTGAAGCATTACAATGCTATTGCAGGTCATCTTCTAGACACCCCTAGAATAATCTTAGCAATGCAGTTTTCTGTCTTAACAGACAGAAAACATCTCCAACCTCTCCTAAATGGTTTGTCACTGTGCAAACGTCGACACTTAAGTCAGTAGTGTACTGTTTGTCATTTTATGCAGTATCTTAAAACATATAAATTACCATATTCCTCATATAGAGTGATATCAGTCTGTGTTACATGACACCATAAATGAGACCAACATGTGTTTCTCAGTTATGGTAAATATAATTAGGAAATACACACAGCATTCAAAAATTATCTTTTACTGAGAATCTGCTCTGTAATGCAGGTTTTCTCTGGTTTAGTTTCATTCATATCTGAAGCCACATCTGAGACCAGCAGTGGGATATTCTAACTGACCAAGTTAAATTGGAATCATAAGTGGATTAAAACCTTCCATGAGGTCTGCCTCTGGGGAGCAGGTCAATGATGTCACGCTTGTTCAGAAACAAATGACTGTGCCTCAAGGGGCAATCCCCATTTTTTTTCTCTATCAGAATAGCCACTCTGGCATCTCTGTTTTCATTTCTGAGGTCTTCTTCTCATCAAGGACTACATCAAGTGACATGCAGTAAACATTGTATTCTCATACTGCAAACAGGCAACTACTGTAGTCCTTCATAACAGATGTCAGAAAGAGTTCTCATGCAAAATACTCAAGCTTAATCTAGACTACTACTATAATACTGTAGTACCTGCCAACGGTCAGTAGGACTATCACTTGATTTTAATGGCTGACACTGTAAGATTTTTTCCAATTAATGTAGATTTGGATCTGAGAGAGATACTCTTTTAATTTATTGCTGTAATGCAGAATCTAACTGCCCGATGATCACCTCTTAGTTTACCTTCTGCATTCCACAAAGCCATTTTGTGAGCTTCTGGACTGATCTGAGACCAGCATAGTCTGTGCCGTTTATCTTTGGCATAAACCATAAATGTCATTTGGCACAGATTTCAGAACAGGCCCCAGAGCCTGCCAGCTGCACAGTGCAGTAACCATGGGAACATCATGACTTCATCCTGGTGTAGCAAGGGCCCTGCCCAGCAGGTGGGCTGCAAACCTACCCTTGGCAGGGGTGTGTCTGTATGTGTGTGTGGGGGGGGGGGGGGGGGATCTCCCCCATAATCGCTTGATCCAGAGGGACTGGGTGAATTAATCAGAGGGAATAAATTACAACATGAAAGAGCTGTATTTCCTGTTCCATGCATGCATTAGGTTCTGTGGCTTTTTTTTTTATTTAAAGCTCGTCTAACTGCAAATTATCAAATATATATGTTTAGATATCAGGCCAGTAGTTTTTAGTCTACAGGTTTAGTCTACAATTTTTGTTAAATATCTTACTTCATCTCATTGAGTATATAGGGTGTTCTTGTGCCCTTTCGCCTATGACCTCCTTCACTAGAGTATGCTCCTTCTCTTATTTGTTTTTGGTCAAAATTTGATCAATTGCAAATTAAATTCTTTATGTCAGATACTTTTATTTGTGTTACTTTAGAATGGTAAAACCATACATATCATAGCATCCAGTGCAAATTTGTATGGCTAAACATGGGGTATATCATCAATGCTATATGGAATTTGGATCCTGACTGTACAAAGCTGATGCACATTCAATGTGCACATTTAGGTTGTTTTGTCTTGTTAGTTTTTCTGTGATTATTGATGTTTTGTTGAATTATTGTAATATTGACTCTCTCTTCTGGCCTATAATATCAACCCTGTAAATATACTTCCACATATAATTTCTAATTGTAAAAATGGTTTTAAATCAAAGCAGGCAAATGCTATAAAATTAATTAAAGGGATTTTGGACAGGAAGAGCTTATTTATCTCATCGCTAATGCCAGGGTTTTTGTTTAGTTTTTTGTCTTTCTGTTTTGTTTTCAATCTGGCTGCAGTTTCTCACTGAAATGGATTGATTTGAATAACACCTAAGCATTATAAAACAGTTGATTGCTTATAGTGCAAGATATATTTTTTTAGTAAAATCTAATCCAAATGTAATTTCTTAAACTACAGATGGTATCTGCTTTCTAATTAGGGAATTCTTTAATTTTGTGGTTTGCTTACATGACAACAATGATTTAAAAGAAGTATGTCTACTTGTGAAGTGAAGTGTCTAAATATGAAGTGGCATTAATTACATTATTAGGCTTTGCCATTGAATTAACTCTGGAAAAAAATGGTAGTTTAGTGTTGTCTGCTTACTGGAAACTGCAGAAAATGCCATGCTAATTATCCAAATCATTTAAATTCTGTAGTAAAACTGCACTAAAAAGATTTTAGGCATCCAAATGTTGCATTCATTCAAATGGATATTCTGTAGGATGTTCCAATATAACGAAACAAATATAGTTGACCTTGTTTAAATTTGTATGATAATAATACTTCACTTGTCTGTGGCTTATGTAGTATAGGTAATCCAAACTGTTTTTTTTTTTTTAAAAACAAACATATTATGATATATTTCATTGCCTTGTAAAATAAATGTATATTATGGTATATATTTATGGATAATCCACCCAGTCATAATCTGCATGTTTGTGATCTTCATTTTAACAGTGGTTTGATTGACCACAGCGTTTGAGCCAGTTGTGATTGTGAGTCACTGAGGTCTATGTCTGCTTTATTGTGAGTCAAGCCTTATTTTTAATTTCAAAGAGTTAAACTAGAGCTAGAGTTAAGATAGAGTTTTAATTTCAAATTTAATTTTAATTTTTAACTGCACATGACTGCATATACGAATGGTTTAGGATTTTGATAAAGTTACTGTTACACAATAAATAGTGCTACTTAAAAGTATACAGACATAATAGGAATAAAAGGAAAGCTGCTAGGTTTTTCAGACTTAGATTCACTTCTTGATGGATCTATCGAAGGTAGATATAACTTACTGATTTTATGCGCAAGGGTTTGTTTGTTTGTGTGGTGTGTGTGGTCACACATCCTCTTAGAGAAGTGTCCATCTTCTCACCAAGGTCTTTGATGTACCAGCCATTTAATAAAGAGACCTTTAAGTGGCTTGCAATGACACTCTGGTAAGAAGGGCCTCTCCCTCCACCTTGTCTGAACAGACAGACAGACACACACACACACACACACACACACACCCACACACACACACACATGGATGCACTTATAAACTCCTTCTTGCAGAAACATTACCACCAACAGCCTCCAACCTGCCTCACCTTGACAGTCAGAGAGGATGCTCTCTTTCATCTCTGGGTGCCATGCTTGCACGATGCCATAATTATCATCATCATAGCTGCTGGCAGTGGAACAGCTCTGCCAGGGTGTACCAGATAAGCTTCCAAACATAAAATGGCCTCACATGTGCCTAGGATGTCTCCTCCATGGAAATGATCCCACATCATTAAAGATAACTTTCTTGTCCAGTTTCCTACTGCTTATTTGACAGTACTAATTTGCAGACATCTTGTCTTTAAAAGCCACCTCATGTCTTTAGAAACATTAAGTGAGCACTGAGGAATTACTTAATTTACCTACATAATCCATTTCGATCAACACATTGTGTACTTAGATCATGTGCTGTGTGCAAGCGTACCTCTTTGTTTCCAGGTAATATTGAGTGTAGATGAAGGGTTTTTTCTGATACATTAAGGTATTTCCCTTTGGCATAAAGGCTGGTTTAAAAAATACCCGGCAAATTCAAACAGGCTTAAGTAGAGGTTTCACTATGACTCTAAAAGCCTTCTCAGCATGTTTGAAATAGTTTATTTTCGAGTCTGCTTGACGTTGACTAATGAGAAGTATGTTCCAGCTATTTTCCCCTTTGTTTCGTTTCTGGAGTTTTCTTTTTATCTGTTGCAATTTATCTGTTGTAATACATTTTTAAAACCTTTTTTGAAGAGAGTGATAAGGTCTGACAAATGTTCTGTTTTAGGTTTGCTTATTGGTAGCAAAAAATTAAATTACAATCATTTAAAACAAATGATTCTGGTTAAATTATATAATTGATTATGACATTGTCATGCTGTTTCTTCAGAGTAAAACACTGGTGATTGAATGAATTGCACTTTCCACCATTCAGAGTTCCAGACTGAGATAAACATTATAAGAGTTAATGCAACTCTGGTTATTTTGCTCTGATATGACATATCTTGTGTATTGTGTTGATAAACATGAGGAGAGGGAAGTGTGTTTTGCTGTTGGATTTATGACATTTGTGGCTAGTTTGTTTCCCAAAAATTATTTATCATCATTTGTTTCTGCAAATTAGTGTAAATAAGGCCGTTAATCATATCTGAAGTCAGGCAGGGAATCATTTAAGGAGAGCACAAAACATTACTTATTATGATCTTTTGTTCATCTAATAGCTTATTTATTAATTAATTCAGTTTAGTTTAATGTTTAAACTAAACATTGTGTAAATGTTTAGTGAAAAAAACATATATATTGCATGTATGTAACAGAACGTTTCGGACAGAGGTCCCTCATACACACACACACACACACACACACACACACACACACACACACACACACACACAATTTTTTTGTACAAGACAGAAGCCACCCAGAAAGCTGAAGTTCCACTTCCTACAGCTCTACAATCACTCCTCATAGAACAACCATCAATTAAAACCATGGACTGCTCTTCCAAAGAAAGAATTTTATAATAACGGGAACATGTCAGAGAGATAATTTAACCTATTTTTCTTGTTTTTGCCCAAACTCATAAAGATGAGATATTTAGGACTATGAGATTTCTTGGTTCATCTTTACTGAACTGATGTGTATATCAATTTTCACAGGACATCACTGAGTGATGGTCCCTCTAGAGGAGATTGAGGGTGGGGAAGGAGAGTCAAATCAGGTGTGGGTGCAAAGGGAAATATTGGTTTTAGTGTGTTTAAACATGCCTGCAATGTTATGTCTGCAGTGTCTTTGATGTTCTCCAAACCTCCAACTAAGTGGCGCTCATATTCTCCATCTTGGAGATGCTGAATCATTTCCAGATTGTGGCACAGTGCCAGCATGATCTTACTGTCATTCATAATGTTTCAGAGCAAGCAAAAGTAGAATACATCCTTGTTTATCACACAGGCATGTTGAATTAGATTTAACTATTGTTTAAATCCTTGTGAGGTTTTCTCCCAGTAAATTTATCAGTGGAAATCAATGTCCAAGAAGTACTTTTTGGGTTTGGAAACTACACTGTACCAATGCAATTTTCATTTCAGTTATCAATTTTAAAGGAAATTGTGATTAAATTGACCTCAATTCTAATAAACCCGCATACATTTACCCTCAAGACAACAGGAATAGATACAAAGGTTTTAAGACCACTGTGGAATTTTTGTTAATCTCACTTTCACTCATACAGGAAATGGACTTTTTTCTCAGTTACAGTAATCATAAGAACAAACAAATGTGCTGCTCACATGAAAATATTGTGCCAATTTATGAAACCATGATAATGTAAAACTTATGCAAAAGAAAAAAGAAAGACTGGAAAATTGCCCTTGTGTGCCACCTTTTACCAGTCTTACAATCTTACATTTACCAGTCTTACAGTTCCTAGTATCACATTTACCAGTCTTACATTTACCAGTCTTTTGCCACTTTCTGCAGACATTTTCCATAGTCCCTTGTCCCCGGCTTTACCTTGTTGGTTGAACAAGTGTGGGCAGCTTTGAAAGCTGATGACTAACTTTGTTCTCCCACAGACTGACTGATACTCAGACACATAGACCACACATCTGAAAGCCAAGAGCCTCGGAAAGCATCTTGGACTTGCACTTGGCCTTTTCAGTGTCTGCATGCAAACTGTGGTGATCCTCCTGTGAGACAATAACAACAACCATAATAATAATAACAATAATAATAATAATTATTATTATTATTATTATTAACACATTATTATTGTTGTTGTTGTTGTTGTTATATCTCACATAAACAAAGAACTTACTATTACTGTTTCTTCTTTTATATACCTTAGTCTGTTAGGACACAGGTAAAAGGAAAAACTTACATAAATTGCATTACACTGCATTGTATTTCCACAGTAACTAACTTGCTTATAATGGAATCACATAGGAAGTATGCACATCCAGAGGATAGTCATTAGAAGAGATCATCTTATTTAACACACAGTCACTTTAATGGCTCCATAAAAGAAAAAATCAATTTACTCAAAGTGATTGCTTTCCATTCAAGTGAGGGTGTGCAAACAACTTGTGCGTAAAATGTATCAGTGCTCACATAGGAGATTAAAGATGTGACACTCAAAGCAGCTCTCTGTTCCCAAAAGCACCACTAATTTCCGCATCAAAACAGCTACTTATATTTTTTTAACCAAAGAATACATTACATTGCAGAGTGTTTCATCTGTATTGTAAGTGTCTTGAAGGGCCAGTGGGTCATGATGTTCCTCAGTGGTCAGCCATTATTAATTTCCTAGTGCTCCGTCAAACACCATCTTTTATTTAAAGCCGAATTCTTGTTCAAACAAATGCGGGATAAAAGGAAAAAAGCTTATGCTAATATATTTTGTTCGATTACACAATTAGATTATATTCAATGACTAGCACACTGCTCTGATATCTAATTGTAATTTTGCTTTGATGTCATAGTGGCCAAAAGATCATCCTGTTGCTTGTACTTTGCGTTCATGCTGCTTTATATCTCATAACTACTGAAATATAATTATCTTAAGGGGTGGGGGGGGTGCAGTGGGGATCTGGGCCTTGGCATGCTGGTAATTATATGTTAAAGAAGTATACTCATTTAATCTCAGCAACGCTGTGTAAGAAAGAAATGAACATGGAAAACCACTTCAAGAGCTGCTAATTGCTTTAAGGAAAGGAAAGACGTCAAGAAACATCAGTATAAAATTATGCATCCATTATGTCTCACACCAACCTCGATCCTTTGAAAAAGCCCATGTAGGGTCTTTGTTCTCCATAAACACGGTGCCACTCACTGATATATTTCAAAATGGACATCATATATTCCTCTAACAATAAAACAATATTTTCCAACTTTTAAACTTCAGTTGCTATGCATCTCTATATGTAATTTTCCCCAGAAAACTTTAATATGCTTTAATGGAAAATATCTTATAGCAGGAACTGCATAACAAGAAGAGCCAGGACAGAACATTTTGAGAAACTGGATAGATTTGTCTTCAGCACATACTTTTGAAATTCCACAACAGGCTTTTGGATGAGATAATCATGTACAGAAGAAAGTATGTTTAATGCTTCTCAGTAAATGAGAAAAGACAAGCCAGGAATAATAGAACATTCAGTTTGTAAAACAGCAGGGGATTTAAAACTCCTCTATTTCCATCCTTTGCTGCTGACTTTGCAGAAAAAGAGAAGGAGGAACATTTTCATGTATATGTAAATATGCATGAAAAACAACATGTCTGCTGAATCCCAACTAATTGAGCTTGGACTGTATGCTTCCTAGATTTTCTTTCTCAAACACACATAGCTAAAAAGCTTAAAAAAAAAAAAAAAAAAAAAGAGCAAAAAGCACACTAGTGCTAAAAGTATCCAAGAACTAATTCGTCTTAGCTTCCTCTAATATTTCAACTGACTTTAACATATTGTATGTTACACAGCATTCCGCATGCATTAGCAGCAACTGGGACTCACATGAGTTATTGCAAACCATTTGTGAACAGAAACATGAAAGCAAACTAGCTCCCTCACAACCTTTCTTGATCATCAAAGAACTATTGATCAAATGGGCCCTCCTTCCATCAATTCCCTCAGCAAAAGATATTGGAGCAAATGTATACATCCAGTGCATATTTGCTGCAAGCCGCACTGTTTAACTGACTCCTGTATTTTGTTTGTGTGTGTGTGTGTGTGTGTGTGTGTGTGTGTGTGTGTGTGTGTGTGTGTGTGTGTGTGTGTTGGTTTTGCAGGCTAACAAAGTGTCGGTGGTGCAGCAGCCTCATGGAGTACACCCACTTACATCGCTTCTGCCATACAGCAATGAACACTTTAGCCCTAGTCCTCCACACCTGCCAGCAGACATGAGCCAGAAAACAGGTATAACACATACAGAAACCAGGTATATCACAAATAGAAACCAGGTATAGCACATACAGATATGTTTGTAAGCAGATATATTCAGTGCCCATAGTACAAATAGATAAATGGCTATTATTTATTCAGGAAACAATTTCCACTCTCAGGAAAATTCTAAGATGACTATCCCACTGAAAGGGAGAGTTGTTTTAATAGAGATCAAATTGTTTTTGAGGTGTTACACAAGGACAAATAAGGTGAAGGTTGCACAAAATTGTCATCAAAACCACAAGAGAAAGCAATCCTGTGTATTATAACTCTGCTCATGGTGTAAAGTCTAGAACTCTCTCCCTTCTGCCCTAGTTAAGTTTATGTTCCAGCCTTCTCTTAATCCATGTTTTTGCTTCTGTGTTTTAAATATCAGAGCTTTCCTTCTCGTTTCCTTCTTCTGTCTGTTTCTGAAAATAAATAACCAACAGGGAATTATCTGATGTAGGCAATAACTGGGGTCGAACTTCTGATTTTCTGTGGAGGCTTCAAAAATGTTTCTTGATGCCAGCCTCAGAGCAATGACAAAATGCACAACTCCAGCCACATAGCAATGACATAATACACGACTCCAGCCTCAGAGCGATGATACACAACTCAAATGATAAGATACACAACTCAAATAATACGGTACATGACTCAAATGAGATAAACTACTCGCATCATCACAGTTTAACCAATTATATATTAGAAGCTCAGATATTTATACTGATAGAAGTTGTCCTAAGATTTTGAAGAGAATTGGCAGTTCAAGAGGTGAACTGCCAGTAAACTCAATGTCATCTTCAGCCATCTCACTGCTTATCTTAACAGCTATACCTTAATATGCTGTGTTACAGCACAGGCACCAGAAGGTTGGAGTGCAGTGACTGCGGCTCTGGAGTTAACCACACTCCTATTGAATTCCAGCTGTGCTAGAAGAGATGCCAGGCTTCCCACTGCATGAGCCAGCACACACACACACACACACATATATGGGAGAACAAATGCATGCATAAACACACACTCTCACAAGCCAGAAACAATTCGAGTGATATTCACACTCCAAACTATCTCTCATACACAAGCTACTCTACACAATACGCAGAAGTGATAGAACAGGCGTATGGTGTTAAAATACAAGGCCATACAGACTGCTCTGAACTCACAACAAAGGAGGAGACAGTAGTGAACAAGTGTCAGAAGACAAAAGAACAAATATGAGATGAGGGGATTGCTTTTGACATATAAGTACACACAACTGTTAAAGCAAAAACTTTAGGAGGCAGGTCCCAGTCCTCATAAATTCATGAGGTCTAATTTTAGGACGGTACTTTTACTGAGTTGAGTGGTTCAGCTTTTTAGCTTATAAAATGTTCAGGCCAATGGCATGACATTAATATTCATATGCCATTGTGTAGACATAGTAAACAACATGAGAATGTTGGCCAAAAAAAAGTTGTCATCAAAGTGTTGTTGCCAAACTGAAAGGAGTACTAATTGCTGTTATTTTGTTGTATGTGTCCTTTTCATGTAGTGTTGATATATCCTTCAACGGTGTAGCCAAGTATTTAAGTAGTTAGTATCTATCACACAGTTCAGCAGGCAGGATGAGAATCAGGGACGTTTTTTTTTTGTTTTTTTTTTGTGCAGAGGTACAGCTGGAATTCCCCCTGCTGGTTTTGCTAGTGTTTCTGTCTCGTCTAGACTGAGGTGCGGTGACCATGCCCAGGGCCATTTGACTCACCTGTAATAAGAGGCTTTGGAACAGCTCTTCCTCTTCACTCTGCCTGTGTGTGTGTAAAGGGGAATTGAGGTTGTGTTTAGGTTGGAATGGGGATATTAGCTTTCAGACTGTTTATCTGTTTCTTTCATTTTTCTACATTTATGTATCTTAACTTTTTGATTTTATGTATGGGTGTTTGAGTGCAGTCAGTCAGTTGCCACCAAACTTACCAACCGCGACCCTGCAGGCTTACAGGATGAGGCTGTGATATGTATTTTCAGTCAATACAGTCATTACTGTATTGACAATACATCAAGGTAAAGTACAGGGGGAAATGAAAACTCTGTAACTTTGTATTGCTCTTACTGTACTGTAAAAATTGTTTTACTGTATTTGGCTGTACACCTGACACACCGATGGAGTTTTTTTAGGGATACTCTCCAGTCATCTCAAACTTAGAAGCACTCTCACTTTCTCTGGTTTTGGAAACCAAAATATTATCTGTTGTGTATTGAAGGGTTATTTGAATCCTACTCATTTGTCATTTAGTGAAGCTCTCTACCCCAAGAATAACCATTATAAAAAATTTCCCCCTGCTTGAATTAGAAAGCACTTTAGACATGATAACACTGAATAATTTCCTGAAAACTTTTTGTTCATTTTTTGTAAACTTCTTCATTTGCATCTACAAAAAATACACTTTCACTTTTGATATTGCTAACATTACCAAATTTTAATAGATCTAAATAGTTTACATTGCTTGCCGTTTAGGCCTGTGTGTCGGGGCTTTTTGGTATATGGCTTGAACTCCTCTGAAATAGAAACCTACCAAGCTTGAGCAGACAACACTTTCACAGTGAGAGAGTGCAGCAGAAGGGTAGGCACCAAGCTTTTCTGCAGGGGAGACAAAGACAAAGCAGGTTGAATCAGTCGCATTCCATATCAACAGATTTATAGAGGGCTGAGTGCAGAAACAGGCCTGAAGCATTGGCAAATGACTGTCATCAAGCAGCATTCTTCTGAACAAACACAGGTTGCCTTTAGGTTACACGTAAATGCTAGGTGCTTGCTGCTGACAAATGACTTCCTTTTGAAGCACACAAGGTCCCTTTTTGTTTTTAAAGAGTTGTAAGAACAAAGTGAAATGTCTTCATCCAAAGATGATTTCATCCTTAGACATGACTTTACTCAATCCTAGTATTAGTCAATTCTAGTATTAATATTAGGATAAGAACACATACCTTCAATATTAGTATCCTAGTATTAGGATAAAAGCACCTAATATTAGGTGTTCTTGTTATGGGTCACTCCAATGTTGTGTTGTTTTACCATTGCTGGATTACAAAAGGGTTTTCAAAATGGAGGTAGTAGCTGGTTGTTCCTTAGGTATTGGTGAGTGGAAAACAGTTTAATTGGATGACACTAACATTGTTGTATATATTCAAGTGAGGACCAGTTTCACATGCATAGTTCATGCTTGTTTTTAGAGACATTTCTTCCTTGTCACCAATAGTTTATGAGTGTTGACAAATTTAAACAAGTGAAGGGGGAATTTAAAAATATAATATTGTAGCATCAGCATGATTTTACAAAAGAATATATGTGCATATCAATAAGGCCAAAATCCTAATCCTTTACACCATTTGCAAATACAATATCTGTAAATATAACACTAATGTTTGTGTATTTCTTCCATGTCTACCTGAGCTAACTGAGAAGTGACTGACCTTTAAGATAAGCCAATCGTAATAACAGGTTCCCAGCCTAATAATGATGCCCTTAGTGGTCCAAGGCTTCTTATTTAACAATCCCAATCCCCACTGTCTCGTCTTTGTTCCTCACAGGCGTTCATAGGCATCAGTCCCAGGACCTCTCCACCTTCTATCCCCTAACCCCTGGGGGAGTTAGCCAAATCACCCCATCCATGAGCTGGTAAGTTCCTGCATCCACTCTTCAGACCACTGTCAATTCATTTTATATATATGTATATATACATACACACACAACACACGATTTGCAAAGAAACACATACAGAAGTAAACATATTTACAACATTTATTCAAAGCAACTTACAATTATGACTGAGTACAATTCAAGAAATTGAGGGTTAAGGGCCTTGCTCAGGCATCCAACAGTACTAGCTGCCAATGTTGGGGCTGAAACAGGCAATCTTCTGATTACTGGTCAAGTACCTTAACCACTAAGCTACCACTGCCCCTTCTTATTAATAAGAATGCCAGTTTCACTAAGCTTCTGATGAATATCTTCACCGTGAGTGCCCAAACTCTTGTGCACAATTACATGGTTATATAAGAATTATATATCAAATCCACACAGCTACTCCTCATGTAATGGTTGTCAAACAACAAGAAAATGTATTTCATATGTAGAGATTCTATCCAATGACTAATTTATAACCTACCCGGTCATAATTCTAATTCGTCCCTGTGCCACAACACTAATAGGGCTCAATGCTTTGTTATATCCTAACCCACTTAACTATTTAAGACATCTCTACTAGTAGAGTAAGAATATGCTAGAGTATGCCAAGACTTTATTATATGCACAGGAAACTGACAATTGCATTGTATAATTTAATTCTTACTTTGTACTTCATATCATTCTTCAACAAAGAAGCTGCTTAACTAATCTTTAATGGCTATCTGCAAGTCAATCCCTGTTCAACCTCACCCTATTGTGTAAAACACAAATGCATATGTTGCCCTCCCACTCTGATGGAATTCCCTGGGGTTGAGCAAACACCCATCCATAACAAAAGCGGTGCTATTCAACATCATCCCCAATGTGTTTAACGTCCTGTCTAAGCCTCAACCCAAAGCCTCAAATGAAGATATATAAAAACTTTAGTTCACATAATTCAGTGATGTGGTTAAAGGAAATCAAGGTGCTATTTTTACCCTCATATCCTCAGATCACTTGATGAATAGCACAGCCCTTTCCTGTTGTCTACAAATCAGATTTAAAATGTACATGAGCAATTGAAGAATCAAAATGGTGCTCTTCTACATTGCCTTCTTTCTGTGTTTTGTAATGTGATTGTAAAACAGCAGCAGGAAGGGTGAATTGAATTAGCAGCAAATTTTTGAAAACCTTTTTCCCCCAAAATATCCTCTATCTGCAAGTCTTCACTGGCAAAAACCTAAGAGTAGAGATCTTATCAAAAGCACAGAATGTGGTTTAGCTGGAACACATATGACCCTCTTAGGTCATTCATCCGAAACTATTAAAAGTCCTCATTAAGGTCAGAAGTCCATGTGACTGCATTTGGCAGTCAAAAACTCAGTTCAACCCAATCCTTATCTCTCTTCCTCCACCCTCCAATGACCTGCAGGCAAAGTCAGTCTGTGTATCCACTCCACTCCTGTGGCTTCAGGCAGTCTTACACCTCCAGTCTCCCCAGCAGCTCCTCATACTCCAGGTACAGTATTGACTGAAGCCAGCCTGGGACTGGGGATCCAGCCAACCCGCATTATGCCCCATGGTCGGCCTGCCCTACCTGCTGTCCAGGCCAGCTCACCCAAGCTTCTGCCCAGGCCAGCTCGCCCAAGCTTCTGCCCAGGCTAGCTCGCCCAAGCTTCTGCAATGTCTTTGTGCACAAGCTGCATCGACTTGATTACATTGATGTAAAGCAGACTCTAGATTACTCCTAGAGCACCACCAGTCTGAGTGATCTCAATGGAGGAACTTAGGTCAAAGCATAATAATAAGCAATAATAAATAATCTCTAGTCAAAGAATAAATGAAGATCCAAACCAAGATTTGACCCTGTAGTCCAAAGCCCAAAATCACTTGTGTACTGTAATACCAATACTAATTATATTGTATACAGTATATACTCTCATTGATGATCAGCAGAGCAATGTGTGGGACTAAGGTACAGTTAACCAAACACTTCACATACTTGCAAATCTGTCCTTTAATATTTATTTAGTTTTGAGTGGTCTCAAGACTGGCATCACAATATGTCTTTGTTTTGAAATTTGTGGCCATTAAAAGGACCATCCATCAATTTTAAAAGCACTCAAAGGTCTGTAATTTAAAAAAAAAAAAATTAAATAAGATGTGAGATTAGTGCAGGTAAATATTTTTGGATTGCTTCGGTTGTTGTTGTTGTTTTTTTGTTGTTGTTTTTTTTGCTGTGTAAGCCCAATGCTTTGTGTGCGATTAGCTCCATGCCTTGTCTTGAGATGGATGATGGGAGAAGGCATCCCTAAAGCTGATATTGCTGAAGGAATGTGCTTGAGCTGTGCCAAGCGCCTGCAGTGTGTTGTTGTGGCTTTTCCCATTAGAGATCTGCTCCATCATGAAATCCTTCCTTTGTAACCCAAGACCGGATTTACATGAACTAATCACATTAAGATTACTTATGAGAACTAATAAATCCAAACAGATATTTGAATATCAACAGACAACTGGGTGTCGTACATATTCTCTCTGCTCCTGCTGATGAAAGGGGAACAAGAATAAACAGCTACTGCTTCTTTGTTTTGAATGAAAGGAATATGAACAAGCTTTCTTTTTCAAAGCCAAACTTTCAGTTATAGTGATAGTTTTACTTCGCCTTCAACTTAGATAGCCTTTATATCATCTCTGAATATTGCTATTACAAAAGTTCCAGGAATGGCAGGATTTTATCTGGGGTTTTTTGTTTGTTTGTTTGTTTGTTTGTTTGTTTTGCTTGTTTGTTAGTTTTTTAGACTTTTAGGTGCTCCAGCGGTGAAAAATATACAATTCTACACATATCTGATAAAAAATAATATCTGATAAAATGCTATAAAATAGCAGATTAATATCTCAAATATTATTTGAGAAGAAGCCATCCTTCTGTGGCTGCTTTCAAAGATATATGTTCATTGTGCTCCATTTGCAAAATTGCCATTGACGGCGCAAGTAGAGTGCCATCTGCTGTTCACAAGAGGGAGCGCCAGAGATTGGATTCAAGGATTAGCTCAGCCTGTTATTGGATTTGTTAAATTATTAATGGGGAACTCAAGACATAGATCCTGTTCTAAATGTGTTGGAATATGATGAGTCCTTTAATTTATGCTTAAGATAATTAAGGTCAACTTACAAGAAAATAACTGCAACCATACTATGTTAATATTTGAGATTCCCTTTAATATCTTAATAGCACAGTTCTCAAAGTTCTTTTTTTAAATAAATGAAATAACTATGCTTTCCTTGTTTGATTTATAAAGGTTCTCTCATTCTCTGATGTTGGGGTCATCAGGCATGCACCCTACAGGCATCCCACATCCAGCTATAGTGCCCCCTTCAGGCAAACAAGAGCATGATCAGTTTGACAGGAACATGTATGTGTAAGTATCTTTCAAAGTATTTTTTAATAGAAAATTAAAATATACGTCAGAGACATAGCGGGAGGACTTTCATGGTCAGGAAATGATTGAATTCATAATTCAGCGAGTCCAACAGCATTTATTATGATAACTCCTATTGTTGTATATAAAATAGCTTTCCAACCATCCTGTACTTCAAACTATTAAGCCATTACATTATCTGAAATTTCTGAGTATTCACAAGATATTTAACATATGTTTGACACCAGTATAAATGTTTTTTACATGTATGGTAGTAAGCCTCATCCAGAGCCCAAGAGAGACAGAGAGCCCAAGAAGCCAGTGATCAAAAAGCCTCTGAATGCCTTCATGCTTTATATGAAGGAAATGAGGGCGAAGGTCATTGCAGAATGCACCTTGAAGGAAAGCGCAGCTATCAACCAGATACTGGGTCGTAGGGTGAGAGATCTCTAAACATAATCTGTGGGCATTTAGAAATGCTTTTGCTAACCATGTGCTGTACCAGATTTGAATTTATGAATGGTGTTATATGGTGTTATAGAAATAATTAAGAATGATTACTTCTCTGGATAAGAATTTACTAACATAGGATCTTTGCTGTTGACATACACCAGTTAGTACAGTACTGGAGGAAGGTTCTGTTTTTTTTGTTTTTTTTCCCAATAAGAAATATAATTCACAGTGTGTGCATATGTGTATGTGCTGTGTAGTGGCATGCTCTGACCCGTGAGGAGCAGGCTAAATACTACGAGCTTGCCAGGAAGGAGAGGCAGCTCCACATGCAGCTCTACCCCAGCTGGTCAGCACGAGACAATTACGTGAGTGCTTATACACACACACTACCACACAAAATACAGGCCTTTTTTCATCTTACCTTAATCACGCAGCTTTGTGGTCATGTCTTTCCAAGTCTATTCAAGTTCAAGCCTTGGCTGTTGCCAAGAATGTCAGAACAACCACTGATACAGTTCAAGCTTTCAAAGATGTGTGAATTATTCCAAAATGTCCATGTCATGAACCTATGCTATTTTGGTGCCTTTTCAGGAAAAGGTATTATCAGTCTGTGTCAGACCAGGAGCGCTGAACACAATTGGTTTTTAAAATTTGGGACCAGGGGCCGTGTTGTTCCATAACTGAAAAATAATGTGTTTCAATGTACCACTTCAATGAGCATCCAGATAGTTGTGTGATTAAACTCAGTGCACATGTATGGTATCATAAAGCTATTACCATGGTCTTGCAGGAGGCTCGAGGAGGGCGTATAATGGCTAGAAGGGTAGCTAACTGTATAACTGTATAGAGCTGGAGTAGGAAACAACTTCTGCCCACAGATTTACTTTCTTAAACATCCCTATGGGGGCTCCAGATAGAACTACCCTGTGATTTAAACCTAGCGCAACTTATTTTTCCTTAGGAAATACATGTTATATAAATATACATAAAATATTATTTTCTTCATCTGTTTCTGGGTAATAGATCAATTTTCTTAGTGAGTGCAACACAGGAAAAGTATAACATTTCTAAACTCCCTCTAAGTGCTATGTTGTAGTGCACCATGTGGACAGTTCATAGAACAAAGCAAGGCTCCCACAAATGAGTGACGATAGAAGCTGTGTCATTAAAAAAGAAAGTGCCCTCACATTCTTTTAGCCAAATCATGATTATCAGTTAAAGATTAAAATCTGAGCACTAATAGGAAATGGCAGACATTTTAGAGCGTCAGTGTTATGTAGACAAGCAACTGTTACCACTCCTTGTTTATCTCACATAGCCTCGACCTTGATAGCCTGGGGGGTTTTGTGATACAACTTCCTCTTTTTAAGACATTGATTTCCTGCCCGTCATAATCATCAGCAATGTAAAATGTGTCACTAAGTTTGATAAGGCTATGGTAGTTATAGTGTCCCTATATTATCTAAAGTGATTGACATATGGACTTCAAAATTCCTTAACAATTCTGCAACTAATTTAACATGACAGTTGAAACTTGAACTTGTCTGTCTTAAACTGTTCATGCCCCTGCTCTGGCAGAGAACAAGGGAGAGAAAGTGTGACGGGATTGTGGTCTACCATCACTGTCATATCACTGACATGCAAACAGGAAACAAAGACCGGATTCTGGAAAGAGGGGGTGGGAGAAAGCAGAGATCTCAGCAGTGAGAGCTGAGCTCCCGCTTTCAACATGCTTTTCAAATTAGTAATGACTGCCATAAACACTGCCAAATGATTCTGCCTTTACTGTTTGCTGATTCTGCCTTTGCTGAGGTTGTATTGAATTCAGTAATATATATATATATATATATATATATATATATATATAGAGAGAGAGAGAGAGAGAGAGAGAGAGAGAGAGAGAGAGAGAGAGAGAGAGAGAGAGAGAGAGAGAGAGAGAGAGAGAGCATATTGCTGCACTGATTAGCTGGTCATGATAATCATCCAGTTTTCCTAACGTCCACTGCATACATTTCAAACATTATTGTCAGTTTTTATTCTCAGTTCTCCCATGAAGAGTCCCTTATCAAAATTACTCCTTCATCTCTTTATTTTCCACAGGGCAAAAAGAAAAGGAGAAAAAGAGAAAAGCAGCAAGACTCTACTACAGGTAGAGCAATGTTTCAGTTTAGTGTTCTTTCTTTGCTATGTTCCTGAAAAAATTCAAAAAGCAACAGAATATTATATTCTGCAAATAACATATACATGCAAGTTTTTAAACACAGCAAACTGCGAAACCTACTGTGTATTAATGCAGTCTACACTAAATTCATCCAAGTCTTTCATTAAATGCACTATACTTTTGCTGAGATTAGTATGCAATTGTTGAGCAACTTAAATCCAAGTGATATGAATCCTCTGATATGAATGTGTCAAACCATACTGCCATTCAGCAAGATTCAGTTCATGCTAATGTCATTTTACTAAGACAAAAGGATGCTGCTAAGATGGATCCGAAACACATACTTCAAAGAAGCTGATGCTCTTCACTTAAAATGTAAAATTTCACCTTGAAATCACTTTTATTTTTGCTTCAGGTTTCTCATGCTGATATTCAATGAAAACCTTTGGAAGCACAACATATTTTCCAATAATGTCTGTCTTTGACATTTTAACAGCCAGTTTAGCACATTTGTAGACCATGATGTGTTCTAACACGCAGATTAACCTCAGACCTCCCAGAAGTGAACATGCAACAATTTATAAACTATTAAAGTCCAAAACATGTGACATGTGAAAATAGATTTTGAGGTGAAATTTCCCTTCATATTTGCCCTGTGACTTTCTTTAAGAGGTCTTGAATTTTATTGCATTTTCATATTCTTTCTTGTCTATTAATGCTTGACTTCTCTGACCATGCCTTCTTCCTCTCTTCCTGACTTCCTCTCTTGCTTTCTCCCTTTCTTCCTCTTTTCCTCTCTCCCTCTCTCCCTCCTGCTCCTTTCATTTCTACGCATATACGCATGCTCCCTTGCGCTCAGACCCTGGCTCCCCTAAGAAATGCCGAGCTCGCTTCGGCCTCAACCAACAAACGGACTGGTGCGGCCCCTGCAGGTGTGTACCTTTCCTCATGTCCTTCCATCCAGCCAGCCTATCCTCTATCTGTCTGTCGCTGCTGTCTGCTGCTCTGCATGCTCTTCCCTCACTAACACCGAGGGGCATTGTTGTTCTGAACCAGCTCTGTAGTGTAAACATTTTTGAAATTAATATTTAAACATGTCCAGAGGTAGAAATAGCTAGGCAGCAAAGTGAAGTTCTTCGGAATCAGCTCAACAGATCTGGAAGATCAAAAATAAAGATTCTAGAAGCAATTTTAGAAAATAGGAATAGCAGGAAATAATCTTGTCTAACATGTTGACTGTAATTTTAAAACAAGGAGACATTTTCTCCTGAAAACAGTACTATACTTTAAACAGCATATACTTTAAATAAAATACAGTAAAAATCTAACAGAAATAGCTCACAAATATACACTGTAACTTCACTTTTGTAGAAGTCATCAATACTTTAGTAGCAGTTTTGTGGGCTTTTTCATCAGCAGGGCTAGTGTTGCAAATCCTGTCATATCTATGTGTCTCCCCCATCATCACATCATGGAAACTATCCGATGCAAGTCTTTCACACACAATTTGCAACCTGAAAAAAAAAGCGAAATGGTTGTGGTTTAGAAAGCTCCAGTAAACCCCTAGACTAAACATCACCCGGAGCCCTGATAAACTGTTGTACTTTGATGCCATTCACACCTAGACATCTCCCCACAACTCCCCCTCCATATTGTTTGCCCTTGGCCCCCGCCCCCCGTCTCTCTCCTCTCTCGTTATCACTATGCGGTCAGCCTAAGATGCATTTGATGGCACACGCTGACATTTCTGAGGGAGCACTCACAGTGAGACGTACCCATTTTGCGGTAGCCGAGAGTAACGTTCTTCTCTGAGGAAGGCTGAGGCAATTTCAAGCAGAGCAGAGAGACTGTGTACTACTTTGATTTGTACGAAACTTGCAGAGGAGGGCCGTAACAGCTGACACTTTTGTTCTTTTGTGACATGAAAGTTCTTCCTGTTCTCCTCACTTTTACTGCACTGTGTTAAGGCAGATGTTACTTGGTAAAACTTTACCTAAACACATGGAAACACTTTTTAAATACCCCTTATAATTCGTACACAAATCTGAATTCAAATATTGACCTTAGGATAAAATTAAGCTCAAGGACATGCAGTTTGTTATACTGAGTAATTCATGTGATATTTCTTTGATTGTCTGGTCTGCTACCATAAACCAATATTAAAATATTGTGATTTTCCTTGTTTTGAAGTCTTACTCACTAAAACTGTTTGCTCTCAGAATTTAACAATAAAAATGTTAAACATTAACATGCTTTTGTAATTGACTGTTAAAAGGTTTAGCAAGAAAATCATTTCAAAATTAACAAATTGTCCCACTCAAATAATTATGCTTTTATAAAATGTATTAATAGATTTTCTTTCAATACTCCTCAGTTTTTGTGTAAGAAAAACTATACACTATGTGTGCAAGTATAGTTTAAATTACTCAGTAAACGTGAACAAAATAGCATGTTAGAATATAGTATGTATATGGACCTTCCACCAAGCTCCTGCTATATAACGAACTTATACACACACACACCCTGGCCAAAAAAAAAGGTCACACTAATATTTTGTTGGACCACCTTTAGCTTTGACTACAGAATGCATTCGCTGTGGCATCATTTCCACAAGCTTCTGCAATGTCACAACATTTAATTCTGTACAGAGTTGCATTAATTTTTCCCCAAGATCTTGTATTGATGATGGGAGATTTGGACCACTGTGCAAAGTCTTCTCTAACACATCCCAAAGATTCTCAATGGGGTTCAGGTCTGGACTCTGTGGTGGCCAGTCCATGTGTGAAAATGATGTCTCATGCTCCCTGAACCACTCTTTCACAATTTGAGCCCGATGAATCCTAGCATTGTCATCTTGGAATATGTCCATACCATCAGGGAAGAAAAAATACATTGATGGAATAACCTGGTCATTCAATATACTCAGGTAGTCAGCTGACCTCATTCTTTGGGCACATAATGTTGCTGAACCAAGACCTGACCAACTGCAGCAACCCCAGATCATAGCACTGCCCTCAGTCTTGTATGGTAGGCACTAGGCATCACTTAAGCTGCCTCTCTTCTTACCCTGATGCACCCATCACTCTGGAACAGGGTAAATCTGGACTCATCAGACCACATGACCTTCTTCCATTGTTCCAGAGTCCAATCTTTATGCTCCCTAGCAAATTGAAGCCGTTTTTGCCAGTTAGCCTCACTGACAAGTGGTTTTCTTAAGGCTACCCATCTGTTTACTCCCAATCCCTTGTGTTCCCTTCGCATTGTGATCATCGATCATGATCATTCAAGGTTTTTTTCTCCCCACTGTCCTTCCACTTTTTAATAAGGTGTTGGACAGTTCTTAACCCGATTTTATTAGTTTCAGCAATCTCCTTAGATGTTTTCTCTGCTTGATGCATGACAATAATTTGATCCTTCTGAAACAGATTAACATCTTTTCCACGACTACAGGATGTGTCTTTCGACATGGTTGTTTAACAAATGAGAAACTACTCATTGCATCAGTTAGGGTTAAATAACTTGTTTCCAGCTGAAACAATCATCCATGCAGTAATTATACAATGGGGGGCTCTTACCTATTTGCTTAGTTAAATCCAGGTGGTGACCTTTTTTTTAGGCCAGGCAGTGTGTGTGTGTGTGTGTGTGTGTATTGATTTCGCTACACTTAATTTAGTCTGTTTAGTGACCCTGATATATTTTGCAGTGCCTTTGGCCTTTTGTGTCATTATGATGAATTGTGAGTACATATTTGTGACATTTTACATCCACGCTTTATTCACAGATAACTCTCTTGACTGTCCCTAGGAGGAAAAAGAAATGCATTCGCTACCTTCAAGGAGGACAGTGCACCAGCCCCCATTCTTCCGATGGAAGTGCTATAGACTCACCCTCTTGTCCAGTCCATCACCTGACAAACCCCACCTCTCCTTCAAACTGTCTTTCCTCTTCTCCCACATCGCCAGCCAGCAATCTTTATCCACCAACCAGAAAACATCTCAACCCTCGTCCCTCAACACTCAGACCTAACAAACTCTCTCTTGCTTTCAGCAGATTTAAAACAGAGACTGCAATCCACAGCCTTCAGCCAGGTTGCCCTATACCCCAGGTCCACTAACCATCCAGGCCCATCACCCTGTGTCCAAAACAAACTAATCTTCATCTGTCAGGATCTTCATTATTCCTATCCCCAAAACACAAGAGCCAATCTTAAATCTTGTCCAAGATTGTCTGTGCTTCAGTGATTTCTTCATGTAAGGGGAAGAATGTGGGTTGTGGCTGAGCTAAGCCATCTTCCTGCTTTGGACATAGTTTGCCAAGGTATCACAATGTTATCAAAAGATCAAGGGCCAGTTTCTGCACACAGCTGAAAGCTTGTCACAGCTAAAGTATTCTGCCATTTGGTGATGTGTTACTGAAAAGACAATACTAATGTGTCTGGAAACTTGCCCTGTTTCATTTTCCTGAAAAACTTTCTTAAATGATCATATGGGTATTTCAAGTGTTGTAAATCTGTTTTGTTTTTTTGTTTTTTTAAATATATATATAGATATGGAATTTGAATATGTAATTAAACATATGTTAAAAAACATGGTTTTCATAATTGTCATTCAAACATAGAAAACTGCCATCTTCCAAAATATTTTGTTCCATAGATCTAAAAGTGTATAGTATGTCTGTCAATCAAACACTGTGTTAAATGAAGTTATGTGCATGTTTTTCCAGCAGCAGAAATAGTTGAAAAAAAAAGAGAAAAAAAAAGCAGCTTTATTTTGCTTTTCATATCTGCACTATCAAATTGCTCTATATGCACACCACTCAGGATTCATTAAATGAGTCTATTCTAACATGGAATAAAAGTGCAAATTTATAATGGAGCATTCATTTGTGTCAGAGTAACTTTTGCTGCAATCAAAGTACTGTGCTAGTTCATCTCTTACAGCAGAGGGAGCTGAAAGGCTGCTCCTCTTATCTGCTCTATAAACAAAAAAAAAATAAAAATAAAAAAAAAATAAAAAAAATTAAAAAAAACTGTTCCAAGATTGACAATTCATGCAAGTGATTTTTTATACAGGTGGTTTTGTTGTTTTTCTGTCATTTTTCCTTGGTGTAGTATTCATTATTTTGAATATATTAAAGTATTTTTCAAATTGGTGTTGAGGTCTGCATTGAGTTCATGCTACAATTTTTTTTATGCAACTTTACCCCACTTTATGCACAAATATAAGTCTGGTTGACACTAAGCAGATTAAGTAGCACAGATTCCCCTAAGCAACATGAAAAATACACAAGCACATTTTCTTGGTTTTATTTTGGAACTTAAAAGATTCATATTCTAAGCTTCACTGTAAGCAGAACTAAGAAAATGTGTCTGATCCTATACAATGTTAATAAGCATAGTAAATATGCAAACAAAACAAAAAAAAAACCAAAAAAAAACCCCAACACTTTACTTCTCAAAACAAGTACTTCCAGTCCACAGGACATGTTAAATTCCCTAGATCTTTCTATACCTCCAGTAATTCCTAGAATTTTATTCTCTTCTTCAGCATGACTTATGACAAGACGGCACACAAAAGGATGTTTATAAAAATTAAAGATCAAGCATTACCAATTTTATGTTCCAAAAAAATCAAATTGGTTGCCTCATAAAGAAGCTTCTTTTGGTTAAACAAAAATCCAAAAAAGGGAGTGGTGAAGACCATTTATTTCTGCTGAATATACAAAGAGGAATAAAAACAGGAAAGAGTTTAAATTATATTTTTTTTTGCACCACACAAGCAATGAAAATGATCATGCTATGAATACACAATGGGTCTCATTCTCATCTACAGGTGAGCATCAATAAGTATGAACAGCGCAGTGCAACCAGTAAATCTGTTTTTTGGGAATAATCCTTACAGTGTGTTAGTGTCAGAAGGAGCTTCCTTATTTCTCTTCACACCACTGGTTCTCCTTGCGTACCTGGAAAAATTTAATATGCAGTTAGGCTAAATGTTAGGAATCAAGCTACAATCAAATTAAATCCAAAACTAGCGTTGAATTTCTAGACAGACTTATCTGATTTGAGTGCTTAGATGAATTATTCTGAGATCATTTTTAAAAATGGCTGACACTGATCACACTGATCAACTTTAAAAAAGGTACATAAACCTAATATCAATCAGGTATTTGGGACAGGAGATGAATAAAGAGAAAACTAATCATAACCACTCATACACCAGACTACATTACATGATGACAATCTATTTTTTACCTGAGCTTCCTCTTCCTCTGTGAAGTCATTTTTGATATTGAACGTCTTTCTGATCTCCTCTGGGGTTTTGCCTTTGATCATATTTGCAACTGTCTTGCAGGTGACATCTAGCAAGCCTTTGATATCCAAATAATTGGCAGCCTAACCAAGGAAAGTAAAGATGAAAGTAAGGTAAGGAAAGCATGGTGGATTAACGTATTACAAAATGATGCAAATTAAACATCTTTATTATACGTTTGGTAAACATCTTCTTGTATCCCATTCTGGGACTCAAATGACAATCTTGCCTACTGTGTGCTATTTACAGGACATTCATACAGTGTATGCAAGATCATTATGCAAGTACAGGTGTTCTGTTACGGGGGATATAAACCTGGCTCTGGCCTCAAGAAAACTACATGACAACAGTGAATTCTACACCCAGTAACTTAATTTAACAGTGCCCCACATCACAAGTTACCTGTCAGGGGATAAACATACTACATTCGAAGCAAAATCACATTTATAGCACATTTTTGACTGAAACAAATCAAAATCATATAGCTTTATAAAATAAAAATACTCCTTTCATTATCAGCACAGTGCCAATATCAATATCATTTGTGGTTTAAGCTTTGACAAAAGGTGCAATGTTTCTGTTTCTTAAAGAGATGGCACGATACTTCTAGCACCAATCTGATACCGATACGCATTTGAATGTCATCCGATATCAATACAATTCCGATATTTTTCATTAAAAAAAAAAAAAAAAAAACACTGGGGACCTGCAGTTTAGTTGTTTGGGGGAACTATTTTGTGTAAGATGTATTATATATTCTATTTTACATTAATGTATATGACAGACAAAATAAATTAAATGATGAACAAAAACTTGGTTTACAAGACATTTTTTGAAACATTTTTCACATCCATTGCCTTATAGTCAGAGTCTCAGTGTTCTTATTCTCCAGCTTCTTATTTAAAATAAGAAGTCTACCTTAAAACCCAGCAGGTGTTACCTTTCCATTTTTTCACATGGCTCAAATATAGTAAAGCCATAGATTAATTAGATTTGTGAAATTAGAGAAGGTGAGTACTTTATTAGGCTCTTTTTCAGGTTTCTGCTGCTCTTTCTCCTTTGCCCAAACCTGAATTTAATTTACTTCACGGTCAAACTAGATACACTATCTTAGGTTGCAGATATGGCAGTGAAAAGTGCTAAAATGCCATTTTGTCTTGTTTAAATGCTCAGGTAGCATCATCCCCACACTGGGTTATTAACATGATATCCATGTGCATGCACACATGATTTCCATTGCTATCTCAATTTGAACATAAGAGTTTGTGTTGGGACGAAAACACTACAGTTAAACTTTACACCGGTGTATAAACTCAAAATAGCCCAGCTGTTATCATGTGACCTCCTCAAACTAACCTGACTATTATGACATGTGCTGCGCTGATGCAAAGCTATTTTCAGGCTTGATTTGTGATGGTATTGGATTGGCTTCCTTAAATAGTTCTGTCAATATCCAATCCAGCATTTTTGCCAATATCGGCCCAATTCCGATACGTTAATATTGGATCAGTGCCATCTCTAATTTTTTTATTTTTAAATCATTAATAATCAGTCACATTTTATAACTCAAAGCTAGCAATCGTGGAATCAACAGCAAAACACTATGAATAGGTAAAAACACCAGTTGTAGGACCTTTACTGAAAAAAATATAACCTTGATTCTTCATTAATTTGTTATTACAGACCAGTTTTTAACCTTGCATTTTTAAGTGAAATAATTGGGGAAAAATATTTTTAAAACAATGACTGAACACAATATCCTTGAAAAATTCAAGATCCTAGAAAAAGTTGTCTTAACAGTAAACTCATACCTGAATCAGATCCAGATACATTAAGTATTTCACTCAGGGATTAGGCCTCGTCATAGTACAGAGACAGCACTGATTAAAGTAGTTAATGACCTGTTGTTGGCTTCTGACCTGGGTTATGTCTCTTTGTTTATATTGCTTGACCTGAGAGCAGCATTTGACACTATAGACCACAACATTTTACTAGATAAGACTCCAAAACATTGTTGGAATTAAGGGAATAGCCCTTTCCTGGTTTAAATCTTATCTATTTGGTCGCTACCAGTTTGTTAATGTAAATGGAGAATTCTCAGCATAAAACAAGGTTGGCTTTTTTGCTCTTTTTTCATTTTATATATGTGTGTTTGCGTGTGTGTGTGTGCATATGCATGCGTGCTATCTCTAGGTGGCATTATACATAAACACTACTAGTTTCCACTGTTATGCTGATAATAGTCAGCCTTATGTCTCTGCCAAACCAGAGGACATATATCATCTTAGTTTTATTGAGGAATGCGTATAGGATGAGACACTGGATGTTGAGGGACTTTCCCCCACTTAATCCTGACAAAACAGAGGTGCTTCTAGTGGGCCCAGAGACAGCTAGGTCCATGCTCTCTAATTACTCAGTGAACCTCAACGGTCTCCCAATCACATCTTCTCCTTCAGTTAAAGGTCTTGGAGTCATTATCGATCCCAGTCTCTTGTTCGAAGCTCATGTACATAATATTTCTCTGACTGCCTTTCTCCACCTCAGGAATATTGCAAAGATTATGAAAATACTCTCCTCACATGATGCAGAAAAGCTAGTCCACGCATTTATCACTTCAAGATTGAACTACTGTAATGCCTTACTACCTTGCTATACCATTAAGTGCCTAAACAAGCTCCAGCTAGTTCAAAATGCAGAAGCAAGGGTTCTTACTAGAACCAGAAAATTTGATCACATCACTACTATCTTAACTACTTTACATTGGCTCCCAGTAAAATTTCGTATCGACTATAAAATGCTTCCAATGACCTACAAAACACTGAATGGTCTTGCCCTGTGGTACTGTAGAGAACTTCTAATTCAATACGACCCTTCACGTCTGCTTAGATCAAAAGGTGAAGGCTCTTTACTAGTACCAAGAATAAGAAAATCCACCACAGGGGGCAAAGCCTTTTACTATTAAGATCTAACACTATGGAATAACCTTCATGTAAATGTTCGAGACTCAGACCAAAGTCTCAATATTTCAGGCTAAGCCTGAAAACCTATCTGTACAGTTATGTATTTTATTAACTACTTCCCATGTTAGGCAAGGTGTAGATCTGGTGGTCCATGAGCATCGAGAGTTATGGTAGACTGGGATGATACGATGCCATCACTTCACCTCCCTTTTGTCACTCAAATTTGTTGAATGAGAATGGCAGAGTGCAGATGTTCCAGGGTGCCCTCATTCCTGTGGTTCCTTCTGGCTCTATCCTTTTAGTTATGCTGCCATAGCTAGATCTGCCAGAGTCCATCTTTGCACATTATAGTTTCCTAATTTACAGACCCTTGTACCTGGACATGCCTAATAATCTATTCTCTCTTTCTGCTGAGGTACACCTAGCCCTGATGCAATGATGTTACTTAGCTTGAGCCCATCTCAGCTGTCATGACTCCTGCCACCACCCCCTGACATCCCCTGCTACAGCCCACCACACCCTAGCCAACTACTTCTCTTTTGCCCTTGATGGACGTTCTCGTGCGGGATGGGCTTTGGACACGCACTCACCTTCAGGACCAGACTAGGACCTCTAGAAAACCAGACTAGGCATCAATTGCTTCCCCCCATTTGATTATTTATTTTTCTCTTAAAATTGTTACTATTGTGGTGACTGTTGTCAGCCAGAGGAGGATGCCCCCCTTTGAGTCTTGGTTCCTCTCAAGGTTTCTTCCTACTTCTTCATACTCTAAGGGGGTTTTCCTTGCCACTGACATCCTTGGCTTGCCCACTGGGGGCAACTGGGGGCATGGAGATGGACATTGGTAAAGCTGTTTTGTGACAAAATCTGTAAAAAGCCCTATATTAAAATTGTTACTATCGTGATGCCCTATATTATATCAGAGATCTGGAACACATGACCAATAAACATGTCAGATGCGTTCTGTCACTGAATTTTAAAAAGAAAAACAGAAAACATTTGTTAAATTTAGCATTAAACTGTCATTTTTTCCTTATTTTTACTGGTATATTAATATTATATTAAACATTAAAATATAATCAATATTAAAATAGCTCCCTTTCTGTCATTAATTAATCATAAAAATCAACAAAGAGTATTACTACTAATAATCTGGTTTATTTCTTGGTTGTATTTTTGTCTTCCTTCCCTGTTATTGTATTATAAGAACTCAGACTTGCATTTTAATGCATGAAGGTTGTTATAATCCCCATATGACCCACACTGCAAATAACATTTCTTTAGGTTTAAACCCCCAATTACTGAAAGAAAATGCAAAGAAAAAATTGCCATCTTCTGCACAGCAACATCCATAAACTACATCCGAGGTGTCCCTTTGGCAGTAATCCGTATTGCTTCTTTTCAGAAGTTTGGAATTCTCTCAACATCCAAAACCAAAGGATAATAGTAGTATTCTCTCAAACCCTTTTCAGACATGCAAGGTAACCCTGAACTTCTCTGGATGAATCAGTTGTACCGGACACAGTCGCGTAGTACAACGTCCAGGTAATGTCCAAGTGAACCCATGTGTTAATAGAGTAGGTAATGTTCCAGAGAATTCACAGTGGGCCTGTTGAGGTTTCCATCATGCGACTGACACGGAACCGAAAATAAAAACAAAAGAACCACCAGACGAAAAAGTGGATAGACAAGGAGATTTGTGAGCGTCTCTCTGTAAAGACTGATGTTAAAATAGTAAGACTAATAAAATGATTCAAGAAATGGCAAGAGATTTGGTCGCTGTGTGACTACAGTGTTATCTGAACAAAAGCTTAGGTGAACAGCAAAATAAAAGCCCTGAAAAAGCAGTAGGCCTACCACTGTTTCGTAAACAAAGCACAGCAATTTCTGAAGCGTAATTCTGGCATCATGCCACACCTCCCGCACACACTACACAGGTGCTGTCCCTTGCCTTAAACATTTCCTGTAGTGAGATCTGGAACAATCTCTAGCCGTGTGCTACATGTGAAAGGACAAGTGAGTAACGTCTAGACTCAATTCTCCAGACACTGTCCAGAGTTTAAATGAGAAAACAGCTTCCGAGAGCATCCCAAAAGAAACATTAACAAACATCATTCATTTCTTCAAGATTTAACTTAGGCAAGGGTTTCATTATGTACATTAGAGTATACATAAGAGAACCATATAACCAAAAAAAAATGTTTTTTTCAATCTACACTTTACAGATGTGCTCTATAATATAGGTGGAACAATAAAAGAAAATGTAATGCATTTAGCAAATGATTTCTGACCATCCAGGTGGACTAGCAATTTTATCAGCTTTTCATTCTATTTACACAGCAAATCAGTAGCATATTCCAATCTTGCTTCTAAAGATAAATAGACACAAAGCTCATAAATGCCTTAGTCACAGAATTTAAGAGATATGACAAACCAGAATAAGTTCAAAGAGCGTGCCCTGGTCCACTTTCAGGAATTCCTGATCCCATACAGGGATGTCATCCGTCCTCTTTTCTTTGTTCTCATCGTCCTCAGGAGGAGGAGGGTCATCTTTGTGATGAGTGCACCACTGAATCACCTGCATGTATGAATATTCACATGCAAACACAGTTTCAGTTGAACCATGAGCATGTTATCATGCATTCATACTCTAAACTCACAATGACTACTCACAATAATTAACAGATTATAAGGGACATTATGATATCAGTGTTTCACTACACTATTACAGGGGCCTAAAGAAGTCACAACAAAATTACTGATATATCTACAAAACGTGTACAAGAGGCTGCACCTTTAAGAGAAACCGAACCCACCAATCACAACCTGCTCATGCAGCCACTTGATGTCCAAGCAGCAACCACCAGAGATTAAAGAGAAAGCTGCATATGAACAGGCTACAGCTGCTTTAGCATTACAGACTTTTGTGCTGTGCATACATCACTGATATTTGTCTAGTTAATATACACAAATTAAATACCAGTGTTATTTATTATTTATTTATTACCAATTAAAAGTTTATTAGCCTATAATGTGTTATCTGGTATTGATATTATAGAATGAGTGACCTGGTATTCTTAATGTGCATTACAATCAATGTGAAGCACGACAAATTATGTATGTACAAGGGAAAACAGTGTTAAGCAAAAACAGTACACTGGTACACAGGGAACTTACAAAAGTTTCCTCATTTGAACCTGTGAACTGGGTTTTTCTTAGAATTTTGATTTACATTTATGACATTTGACTGACACTTTTATCCAAAGTGACTTATAATTATGTTAGTGGCAACTTGATGGCAGCGGTGGGGCTTGAGCTGACAACCTTCTGATAACTAGTCAAACTACCAATGTCCATATTGGAATTGGAATCTTACATTAAGGTTAAATAATGAAACATGCCAAATTGTGAATTCATTAAGTATACATGTATAACATTAGATTTGAAACCCGGCAGCGTTATCTACATAGTTGCTAAAAACAGCTTTAAATGCAGTGTGTGAACACATTCTTGTGTGAAACCTCTAAATGCGTCATGTAAAATGGATAATCAATTTTAGTTTCTTTTTGTGCTGGGCATTGTTTTCTTAATAATGCGTTTCATGCAAATGCAATATTTACAAATCAGCTAGTAGTCAATAGCAGCCTTACGGATCTGTTTACAAATAATTATAAACTATAATGATCATTTCTTCAAGGTTGCAATTAAGTAAAGCCCTTCCTAAACCAACTCATACATTTGGAGAAATTTTTAAACAATTAGAATTCAATATAAATCTGTTTTCACACACACACACACACACACACACACACACACACACACACACACACACACCTTTTAGGTTTAGGCCATTTATAAATTTCTTAAATATACACACAATTTATATTTTGCGTCTTTCGCCAGAACAATACTTAGCCTTACAATCAGACCATACAGTGTTACTAGATTAAAAACAGAGCACGCTACATAAAAGACAGTACTACACATTCAACATTTATCGAACCTTTTTAAGGATAGCTGCATTCACGTTGGGAAGAGGGACAGGATCATCATCTCCTTCATCATCCATGCCCAAATCTAACAAACAGCAATTCAACAATTCAGAAACACAGCAGATGCACCATTTAGCTAGATAATGCATTTCAAATAACTTAACAAAATACAGTATTTTAATTAATAAGCTTCGATTATAACAGTAGTATAGCTAACAAAATGAAGCTATTAGTCAGTGATCTAACGCGTTAGCTATCTTAGCTAGCTAGCTAATGAAGTTAGCCAGTTTACCTTCTAACATTGTCTTTATTGTCACGGACTGCTTGGCGATTTCTACATCCACCTCAAACATCTCCCCGTCGGAGCTCTGCAGTTTAATTGTTGGCATCTACGAGAAATGATAGTGTTAAAAACAAACGTGATAAAGTAGCTCAACATTACCTTTTCCGGCAGAGTGGTCACATTAGCTCGCTATCTTAAGTTAGAAAGCAAAGCGGGTGTTTTGAGTCAAAGTACATGGCTAAGATGAATATATGTTAGCTAAAATAGCTAGCTGACCTAGTTAACTAACGCTAGCTAGCTAATATTGAAACTGAATTAGCTAATCTAGTTAGATAACCATATTAATTTGGATTAGACCACTGGGTAGCTAGATATCTGTGTAACTATGGGAAATACAGTTTACAACTTAGGGGAAAATATAATAGTCAAAAACGACTGCTGTCTTGGTTTTTAGCAGAAGTGTTTACGGTTACGTAGCTAGCTAGATAACGTTTAGCATGCTGGTTAGGAACAAGCTGGCTAACGCTAGCTATCAGACACCAGCAGTTTATGAACACGCTCAATTAACTAAAATTAGCTGACGCTAGCTAACCCAATCTATCGTTAGCAAAACGCAAATCAAGCGTTAGGCTAGTAGCTAGATGCTAGAAACTGTCACATATCAAGCTCTGTGACAAAGACAACAGGACAACCCTCATGTTTTAGGTAGCTAGCAGTACAAGACCTGCCAGGTAAATGTAACTGTAGTTAGCTATATAGCTAATTTACCGTATATTGATTGTATCGTGGAACAACAACCCTCTTTCTAAGAAGCTAGCGAGCTAACCTAGGTAAGAAAGTCTTCCGTAAGAGTTGATAGCTGACTGGCTATCTAACCTAGCGACTTTGGTGATATCAAGGCCTCGCCTAGCAACCATTACTTTCATGAATAATATTGCAGAAAACTGACAGATCCACATTTTTTATACCAAATGTTTTCATGAAGACTAAGGAATGACAATTTAAAATAACAATGTACTTACAGTGACTGTGTTGCTGACCAATTTAAAAATGAAATTCAACGTCAACAAGGCCGTTCACAACCTCAACTGTGTGGTTAGCACAGGCGCATTGTCAGAAATACAAGCAGGCAGGGGGCTTCGTCAAAGCAGCCAACAACATTGCCTGCGTCATACATTTCTCTCCATTTATACCAACAACCACTTAGCATATCGTTTTCTGATTTCATGTTTCTGCTTCGACATTTCAGCCATTTCTGTGTGACAAATTTTATCCAAGGCATTCAAATAATACAAAAAAGAAATCACCAACTGTACATGAGACACCAGGTGTCTCTTGTTCCAATTTTATTCTGATTTAAAAACCGCTCATTTTTACAATAAGAAAATTCAAAATATAAAAACTGATAGTTATAGTAGCCCTCACACATGCTTAGTATCAGGCCCCATGAAAGTCGCACAGTTATTTGAAGTATCTGTTTAGACAGGTGATCTAAACAGAGCATCCTTGTCCATATAATCGTGCTTGTGAGGGTGGGCAAAGAAACATCCCAAATCACAGAATGATGTATGCCCAGAAGCAATTTACAGATGTTTTATATTTATGCTTTGTTCAGAGAGACCACTAGGTGGCATCTCTCCTCACTCCCAATGTAACGCGTACTTGGTTATGTCTAATCGGGATTGTTAAAGGCGCTATAAATTGAACGCTTTATTATTTATTTAAAGAACACAATCCTTCGAACAATAAAAATGCCACTATGCCCCCCCTCAAAATCCAAGGTTTGCCTTTTAGCCACTCTTTGGGCTATGAATTGGATGCTTGTGGGTCAAAATGCTTGCCCTTGAGCATGGCCCTTAGCCCTCTCGGCTTCAATGCTTTGACCTCAGTTCACAAAGAAGAGAAGGATGTGTGAAGAGAAGCATTTCAATGTACTGTACATGTATATATGACCAAATAACGGCATTTCATTTGGCCTAGATTATATGTATGTTTTACCTTGATTCCGACTTATCATTCTACAAATAAAACAGTAGCTGATATTATACACTTCTAAATCCTGCAGGACAAATCCTTTTTAAGGATCCTCCATTAATGTCCTACAGATGAGACAAAAACATCAAAGACATGCTGTGGCTGTGTAATGGCTGTGGTACTCTAACTAGGAACCACTGTAGATGTGGTAGATGTGTAGGGAGCAGTGGTAGCTCAGTGGTTAAAGTACTTGACTAGTAATCAGAAGGTTGCCACCACCAGGTTGCCACTGTTGGGCCCCTGAGCAAGGCCCTTAACCCTCAATTGCTCAAGTTGTATTCAGTCATAATTGTAAGTCGCATTGGATAAAAGCATCAGCTAAATGCTGTAAATGTAAACAGAGATGTGCTGCATGTAAATTTATTAACACAGCCACTAAAATAACTGGCACAAAAGGATTGATTGTCATCACCCATTCCTCCTGCATCACAGCAGGAGTTGTCTACTGTATTACTTGTAAGCGATGGAATCAGCTTTAAAATGGAGAAACCAAAAGAAGGCTTACTAAACAGTTTGTTGATGATTTGGATAATCAGAATTAAGGATTTCTCATTTCTAGTGGCAAGTCATTTTAATACTTATGGACATTGCACTAATGACATATCTGTTTGCATTGTTGTTGCTATGGCAGCAATAAAATGAGGAAACACAAAGAAAAAGAACTCATCTACATTCTTGGAACTTTAAAACCTCATGGAATGAATGTTATGATTCAAATATCCACTTTTTCATATGTAAAGTGGCTCCTTCTACTACTAATTCAGGAGCACCTTGCTTCTCATTTGTTAAACAACCACGTCGAAAGACACATCCTGTGGTCGTGGAAAAGATGTTAATCTGTTTCAGAAGGGTCAAATTATTGGCATGCATCAAGCAGAGAAACATCTAAGGAGATTGCTGAAACTACTAAAATTGGGTTAAGAACTTTCCAATGCATTATTAAAAAGTGGAAGGACAGTGGGGAGACATCATCTTCGAGGAAGGAATGTGGTCAGAAAAAAATCTTGAATGACCGTGATTGGCAATCACTTAAATGTGTGGTGAAATCAAATAATAGAAAAACAACAGTAGATGTCAGGGATATGTTTAATAGTGAAATTAAGAGCATTTCCACACGCACAATGCAAAGGGAACTCAAGGGATTTGGACTTAACAGCTGTGTAGCCTTAAGAAAACCACTTGTCAGTGAGGCTAACCGGCAAAAAAGTCTTCAATTTGCTAGGGAGCATAAAGATTGGACTAGGGAGCAATGGAAGAAGGTCATGTGGTCTGATGAGTCCAGATTTACCTTGTTCCAGAGTGATGGGCGCATCAGGGTAAGAAGGGAGGCGGCTGAAGTGATGCACCCATCATGCCTAGTGCCTACTGTTCAAGCCTGTGAGGGCAGTGCTATGATCTGGGGTTGCTGCAGTTGGTCAGGTCTAGGTTCAGCAATGTTATGTGCCCAGAAAATGAGGTCATCTTAATATTCTGAATGACCAGGTTATTCCATCAATGGATTTTTTTCTTCCCTGGTGACACAGGTATCTTCCAAGATGACAATGCCATCAATACAAGATCTTGTGGAAAAATGAATGCAACTCTGGACAGAAATAAATGTTGTGACATTGCAGAAGCTTACGCAAAGGATGCCAAAGCGAATAATCAAAGCTAAAGCCGGTCCAACATAATATTAGCGACATAACCATCGAGTCAAAAGACTGCCAGGTTATCGGCCTTGGAAGATTAAAAAAGGTAAAGTCCTGCCTCCTGAGACTCAGCTGGCACACTCCGGTTGGCCGTTGTGATCCGAATGAAGAGTGACAGCTCGAACCGCCTGTGGAAACGATGAGGAAGCGATCGAACAACCAGGAGGGGGGGGGGGTGACATAAGCAGGCGCATAAACATGTAACAAGCAGTATTGCTTGCTATTTTTCTTAGTTAAAGCTTGCCACCAAATTGCACAGGCTACGTACACAGTAAGTTCAAAGCAAAATACTCAAAAAGTAATAATGATCTCGTTGTTAAGAGTTTAGTGAAGGATTTGGGAGTTTTACAAACAACAACATACTTTTCACTTTCAGTCAGAAATCTGTGCTGCTCCATGCATCTATCTCAAAAGGTTAACAAGAGGATGCAATCAAACAGTGCAAAATGGCCTGCACCACTTGCCAGACTTTTAAAAAAGTGTATGGGGGTGAGGGTATACATAACTAATGTGAAAGAAACTTCTCCAACTTGGGACCATTGCAAAGATTAGGAATATACTTTCCTCACATGATGCAGAAAAGCTAGTCCTTGCATTCATCACTTCAAGATTGGATTACTGTAATGCCTTACTATCTGACTGCACCATTAAATGCTTAAACAAGCTCCAGCTAGTTCAAAACGCAGCAGCGAGAGTTCTTACTAGAACTAGAAAATTTGATCACATTACTTCTATCTTAACTAGGTTACACTGGCTCACAGGAAATATTTTATTGATTATAAAATACTTCTAATAACCTACAAAGCATGGAATGGTATTTCCCCACAGTCCCTTAGTGAACTCTTAGTTCATTATCACCCACCATGTCTGCTTAGATCAAAAGGTGCAGGCTCTTTACTAGTACCCAGAATAAGAAAATCCACCACTGGCCTTTTCCTATAAAGCTCCTACACTATGGAATAACCTTCCTGTAAATATTTGAGACTCAGACACCATCTCAATATTTAAAACCAAGTTGAAAACCTATCTGTACAGTCAGGCATTTTCTTAACTACTTCCCATCTTGGGTAAAGGTGTAGATCTGGGGGTCCAAGGGCATTCAGAGTTATGGTAAACTAGGATGTTATGATGCTTTCACTTGTCCTCTATTTTGTCACTCAAGTTTGTTGGCTGAGTGCTGATGTTCCAGGGTTCCCTCAGGCCCGTGTTTCCTTCTGACTATCCTTTTAGCTGTGCGGCCATAGCTAGATCTGCCGGAGTACATCTTTACGCACCCTCGTATCTAGACATGCTTATTAATCTATTTTCTTTTTCTGCCGAGCTACACCTACCCCTGATATCATGTTTTTACTCAACCCATCTCAGCTTGCCATGACTCCTACCACCACCCACTGATGCCCCCCTGCTATAGCCCACCACATCTCCACCCCAGACAACTACTTCTACGTTGCCCTTGATGGACATTCTAATGCGAGATTTGTTTTGGACACATGCACACCATTGAAACCAGACTAGGACTTCTAGAAAACCAGAATAGACATTGATTACTTATTTCTTTGTTTTTTGTCTCTCTCACTACTTATTCTGCTCTTTATGGTTTATATTGTTGCTATTGGCTATTGTCTCTGTTGACAGCCAGAGGATGGGCCCCCCACCCCTTTTGTTTCCTCTCAGGTTTTCTTCCTCATGCTCCAGGGAGACTTTCCTTGCCACTGTTGTCTTTGGCTTGCTCACTGGGATTCTGCTTTTGGCAATATAGTGTATATCAGTATTTATATATACTGACAAATAATATGTAAGTCACTGGATAAGAGTGTCTGCTAAATGCTGAAAATGTATATCTATAAGAGTCACATGAGTAGTTTTGCACAAATTAATTGCAGTAACTCTTTGCATGCATTAAGATCATTATATGGAATGATGGTCTTCAGAACCTCATACATCACATTAGGATTCCTGTTTGCCAAATAATGTAAATGCAATGAGTGTTCTATACTGCCTATAATGACTGAGGAACTGACTCACTGTAAGTTAATGCAGAAACATAATTAGGGCAACCACCCATCTGTTCCACAGCCTCCACAAAATGGAGCCTGATACATGTGTGTTGTAACTGTGTACAGTTCTATGCCAAAGGACTTGGATGTGAAAAGTTATTGCAAGAATCCATATGTCAGATATACTCTTTCTGCAAAAAATTGTCTGTTATTAAGTTGCCATCATAGATGCACAATTGAGGCGTCATAGTTTAAAGCTTCAGGATCAAACATCTTCCTTTTCAGCTTTAATTCCAGGTTCCAAACATCCACCTGTAGCCTTCTGGTTCCTTTGTGCTGGTGGTTGATATCTTTAACTTCTGAGAAGCATACCATCTGTGCCTGTATCCTTTTAGGTCAGTCTTGCTAGGAATTGTACTATGTCTCATGTCAAATGACTCCTGCGTGTCACTATAATTAATTCTGAGATGAAAATTTCATTCTCAGTCTCTCTTATTCTTAACACTACACTAAGATGTATAGCCACACACTGAGTGGTCAGCTCAATTCAGTTCATATTTAATTACACAGCATTTTTTACAACTAGTTTTACAAGTCATCCTTACAGAAATGTAGGCCCCTTAAAAGCAATCCAAAGGCAAGAAACAACTCCTTGAGCTCTAGAGGAAGAAACCTTGGGAGGAACCAAGACTCAGAAGGGGAATCCATCCTCCTCCAGCTGATATATTTTGGCAAACTAAAGTTGTTTTGCTATAAACAGATAGGCCTTAAGAAATTACTAACAATCATTTGGTTGAGGTATTGAGATTCATCAGTGTGAATCAGTGAGTAGTTCTGATGAGTTTGTAAAGGAATCATTGAAACAGTTAAACATGCGAGCTGAGAGAGGTGGTTATGAACTACTCACTAAAGCCTCCATGATGCCCAGGCACAGTCTTTAATGTCATCAGGAGGGTGTGACGCATGCAAATGAGCCTTTCAGGCTCTGTGGCACATGCTGGCAGGTTCACATTGGTCACACTGGTCTGGAGGGCAGGCAAGCAGGAGACACAGACCCCAGAAGATAAAACAGCTTAGCTAAAAGGTAGATGGGAAGGTAGCACAGGCATGATGGCTCACTGAAACTCTGTGCTGTTATCAACAAATCCCAAAACATGTGAAAACAGCTGTAGCAACAGCACCCACATTTCAGTTTAACTTAATTCTCTATGCCCATGAACCCCACGATTGCCATTTGTCTAACAGGAAAACTAATTTTAAAGTTTGAATAAACAAGTGTCTGAGTCCCAGAGATTGATTGGAAGGTTATTCCAAAGATGGGAAAAACTACTAAAATGCTCTTCCGCTGTAACACTCATTCTACATATTAATAACCAATATCTTCTGATACAAGTAGGAGTGATGCTTCATAAGAAATCAGTTCACTTAGGTATTGAGGATCAAGGCCATCAAGGAGCTTCATATGTAACAATTTAGTGATCAATATGAAATGTCAGGCCATCAAGTATTAAAAATACCAGGCTAAAATGGCTCAACATTCTGGTTCTTGCAAGTACTCTAGCTGCCATATTCTGTACCAACTGAAGTTTGTCTAGACTCCTACTTGAACAGGTTACCAGGGCATTGCAATAGTACAATCATGAGATGATAGCACATTTCTTAGTTTTGCAATATTTTGTTGATGAATGAAGGCTCACTTAGTAATATGTACATGTGCTCTGAAGGACAGGTCACCAATAGTCACTTCCAAGATTATTCACATTTATGCCCAGTGCAACAAAGGCCATCAATATAGTCACAAAAGGCACTCTGTAGGAGAGATGTGACAAAATCAATGTACTTAGCTAGGCATTCACACAGCTGTGGTGACTGATAGATTAGCATTTTACACCAAAAACAAGCAACCCTCAGCATCTCACTAAAATCCATGACCCCTCTTGCCTGCATCCAGTAATTATGGTTCTCAGCATGAATTTTTTAACTTTGTGTCCAACAGCACTGAATCTTACTTATTTTCTTACCCATAGCATCACACGATTACAGCGATGATGCATGGTCAGGCTTAACTGCAGTTGTGTCAAGTGAAGAAGCAGAACAAATAATTAAGGAGCAACTTCATCTTTATTACCTAGCTGGTGCCCATTGTACAGACATTTACCCATCACAAAAGTTTTAGTTCATTCCTTTTTTCTCCTGCCTGCCATACACAAACTGAGCTAACATTTGTTAAATAATATGTTCATTCTCAAGTTATTTCTTCCTTCTGTAAATGACTGCTGGAATGGATGAATACAAGAACAGAAAAAAAAAAGAAAAAAAAAATTACAAAAAAGTGCAAACATGAGTTTCACAAAGTATACTATAGAAGGGACAATGATCAACAATGTCTGTTTACTAGCTATGCTTACAGATTGGAGAAAAGGAGCACGAAGTGAAAAAAAACAGTCCTGGTAATATAGTCAAGATACTGGACATGGCACACACCTTTTGGTCCAAGTACACAGGCATTTTTCCTGAAAATGATTAAATATGTTATTTTTTTGTCGTCACTTTAAATAGCCATCTTAAAAGATTTCAGTTTTCTATATTGTTGCCCTGGATTCAAGGTGAAATTAGATTATTAAATCATGGCAATACTGCACAGTATAGAACTAAAGGAAGTAGTCTGGTGTGCGGCGGGTCACATGTGGCTCTCCTCTGCGAGGTGCTGGGTCAAACTGCAGGCTGTTTAGAAAACAAAGTTAGCAGTGTTTCTCCATTAGCAGAAAGCAAATGCTTTAAATTACCTTATCAATGGCATGGAGGTTTCAACACTGCTAAGTTCACTTAACTGATGTGTTTTGACTACTAGGTACACCTGTTATAGTGAATTTGAAGCTGGAATCCACTACTGCTAATGTTACAAATTGGAAAAACATTCATTATAGTCAAAGTTTATGCCATATTATTAATTACTGCTAGTGTTTTAAATAACTTGAAAACGGCTTAAGAATTTAGTGTGACATTTAGCTGTATTAACAGTAATCCAAAAAAACTGACAAAATAAGATGTGAGAAGTCTGTGAGAGTGGCAGTAAGTCTGCCATGCTTGATATGTGATACCAAAAAGTTAAAGTTTTATATCACCTTTCTGAATTCACTATAGCTAATTAACAAATGTATATAGCTGTAAAACCCTGGAGAGTTCTTGTACTTAAACCTGAACTGTATACCTCTGTAAAATGTAATATTTCTAATCCAGTTAGCACATATCAGGTTATTTTGTTTATCAGATAACATTAATATTAAGAATGATATGATGTGAACAATATACAGAATTAATATAATTTTTCTGAAAAATTACGGTAAGCTTTTGAAAGACTTACAAAGAGTACTTCAGAGTGTCATCTAGCTCCATGATAGCTGCTTGATTTCCACATCGATAACAGTAGTTAGGTGCACTGAAAATTGTTACAACATTGCGATCATGGCACCAGTTGTAACCCTGAAAACAAAAGCATGTATTACTGCAGTGAATGGAATGCTATGTCAGTGCATCCAGAGACTCATGTGGGAAACTTTTATGGTTGGTTTTCAGTACATGCTTATAAAAGATCTGCTGGATGTGATTCACACATTTCAATAAGTTTGCCCATATAAACAAAATAATTCCTTGTTTCTTAAGACAATACTTTTTTCTGCATTAAAGACCCAGGGAACATATAAAACATTACAAAAAATTTTGTATGGCAAACTAGAGTGCTAGATTATAACATTTAGCAAGATTTTAATCAAAAACTAGAAGAAATGTAATAAATCACAGCTTAAAAAAAAAAAAAAAAAAACCACACGCAACCAAACTTGTTCTCAGCTAGGACTGATGAACCATCTTATATTCAAATGGATATGCTTGACTGATAGCCCACTGTCACAGACTTGAGCAGTGCTGAATTTATAATGGTGCAAGCACTGGGAATCTAATCATACATGTATGAACCAATGAGGATTTTGCAATTGAACTACATTTGAGCTTTTCTCTAGTTAACATCAGTGTAGCCTATGTTGGGTAAATTTTACCCAACATACAGACCATCAATTTTATAATGGAAGGGGAAAAACTTTGACTCAGTCCAGTAAATTGTTTTTTATCCAAATCATTGAACTTTGGAATGGTACTCATAGGACACTCTTTTGTGTGCCCAAAAGAGCAAGTGTAACCTAATTACAAAAATAAAAGGTGTTACAACATTGTTCTTGAGGCTTCATGTGTTTTAAAAGATTCTGATCTACCTACCTCCATCACGAGCTGATGTGCTCTAGAGACCAAGGTAAGGCCATTGGCATGGTTGAAGGTTTCAGATATGTCCTGCCCGAAGGTGTAGCCTGCACCTCTAGGGGAGATTCCCCAACCTCCACGGTCATCTGGGTCTGACCACAGCAAATCACACATGGGTCCCTGAAGAGAAGGGAGTGTTTAATGTATTATAATTTATAATATTGTAATATTTATAATTATAATTCACTCTTTCCAAAACACTTTTTTGAAGCTCTGTGTGGCTGTAAAGGCTAGAGTGCCAGAGAAGAACTTCATGTGTTTCTCCAATTCCAAGCCATAGCTCTGTATAGCTCTATACCTCGTGTGGTACTTCCTGCAAACGATCCAGTGCACGGATGTGATCCAGTGTGTCTATAGATGGTGACAGTCCCCCATGAAGACAGAATATCTGAAAAGAACAAGTTCATGATTTTTTCCCCCTCGCATAGACTCAACATGCAGTACATCTAAAAACTGCCGACTTGTTAAAATTTTACCAAATTAGAACATAAAAGGTACCTGGCCATCTACCAAAGCTGTAAGAGGAAGGTAATCAAAGAGGTCTGTGAAGTATTTCCAAACATTTGCATTGCCATATTTCCTTAGGCACTCATCATAAAAGCCATATACTTGTGTAATCTGTCTGCTTTCATGATTCCCTCTGAGAATTGTGATGCGCTCACGATACCTAACCTGAAAAAAAATTAAACATTTACTGAACACTTTTGCAAAACAAACAAAAAAATGCAGTATTTTATCCCAATACAAATAACCTTAAGTACCTTCAGAGCAACAAGCAGTGTGACTGTTTCCACAGAATAATAGCCTCGGTCCACATAGTCTCCCATGAAAAGGTAATTTGTGTCTGGTGACCTTCCTCCAATTCTGAACAGCTCCATTAGGTCATGAAACTGACCATGGACATCTCCACATACAGTTACTGGACATCGTACCTCTTGTACATTGGATTCCTTTGTCAGAATCTCCTTTGCCTGGCAGAAAGTAATAAAATTAGTCCATTAACCAAGCATCATAGTAAATAAGAAAACATTAAGATCATGCTCTAGTGCTTACAATTTGATAAAATGTTGATTTCAAAACATTCAAAATCCTACAAAAGAAAACCCATGGAATGGAATTTACACAACTTCTCATTATTTGCTCAAGGATTTATTGAACAGGCATATAAGCAAAACTTTCTAAATACATCCAATTCACTAAATTAAATAATAATCACATTCCAAAACTCAACATACAAACAAGGACACCTGATTTTTTTTTTCCTTCATATCTTCAGTGAAATATTTCATTTGAACAGACTGCAAGTGACAGCAGTATCAACCACTTTGCGTTCTGCTTCTATGTGAAATGAAATATCTCTATGTCAGTGGGTGATAGCAGCCTATACTTTTCCCAAAAAAAGAAGGGGAAAAAAAAGAAAACTGATTCTCTCACTTCTTGAGCAGTCTTTCATGAACCTGGACACCAACCAGAGAGCAAACTTCACTGCTGTACTCCAACACTGGTCCAACATGTTTGATCAGCCAACAGGTAGTGGCAAGATCCAGCTAGTGCCAGTGCTGCAGGGCACACTACAAAAACTACCACAGATAGTCGACAGGCCCACAATCTATAATTAGATAGGTGTACCAAAGGCTTCACAACTGCTATGATCCCCAATAAGCCTGCTTCTGAGAAAGGAAAACCAATCTAAAAAATTTTTTGTTCATTTCATACATGATCTATTCAACACCCTAACTCTTGCTGGAGTCTAGGTTGCCGCTGGATCTGTATGAGGCTGTATGTTTAATTTCCTCCATTACAGCAAAGGTCATGCTTTGAGTGTTTTCATTTGATAAGTCAAGTCAATGGTCAGTACATAATGAGTACAATCTACAACTTTATATGTCCTGAATGATAAATAATCTTCCAGAAAAAGCAGACAGAAACTACAGTTTTTACAGCTCTTTAAAGATGCTTTATGGCAGTTTGTTGTAAAGAACATGATACAAATTAAACAGAATTAAAAATTAACTGCTCAACCTTACAACCCTTACTTCAAAGACTACGAACCTGAATTCAATTTGTTCTGACCATTGTTTATTGCCCATTTAAAAGAAACCTACCAGACCCAGATGCGTACCTAAAAATTAAGATAATTACTCCTTTTATGCATAACCTTTGCCAGTCAAGGCAGTAATCGCTATATACTGTATGGCATTGATCTTGCAATTATGTCAACTACCAAGGAAAAAACATTAAATGACAAATAAATGGGTTAAAATAAGCACAATTTCTGGGCCTGATAAATTGCAAAGGAGATGTGCATGAGTCAACTTAGTGCAGCATGATACATGCAGAAAGTAAACAGCAAAAAAACAAAACCAAAAAAAAAAACTAAATAATGGTACCAATATACAAATAAATTATACAGAGATTAATCTCTTGGACAGGCAAAAAATATTGGTTGTAATTATCGGCTGAACATGCAAAATCAAACTACTGATGATTAATAATTTTGAATTTAAGATCAGCTGCTGATATATATTGTGCACATTATCTACCTGAGTGGTACCCACTCCCTACCAGCTCTGTACTTGACCTGTCATATATTGAAGTGGGCATTCCCCAGATTAAACTCTCCAAGGGTAGTTCATATGCCTGGGGCACTCAACTCTGCAGCTGACTCCCTGTCAATGCAGCAACTTGACCCTGGGGAAGAAATACTGTTAAGAATGCGACAGCTCCATCTACAAGAGAGCTGTATGCTAACCAACAGAAACTATTGTCTTGCTGGTGCAAGACTCTAAAGTACCACCAAGACATTGTGGAATCCCTGTGTTAAGTAAATGACTTTCCACAGTGAAAATCTGTGCGGTTTCCATTTCTGCTATACATGTGGGAGTAGACAGCTATTTAAGTTTTTGATCCAGCATATATAGTACAAAACTGGAACACCTTGAAGAACATGTAACACTGACTAACATTACTTGCTGTCACATGAACAACATAATCGAGAAAATGAACAACTGCAGAAAGTTTAGAGGGGATTTACAGATTAAGCAGGAAAGCAATAAAGTTAGGGACAATGACCGAGGCTCTTACCATTTCAGAGTTCCAAAAAAATCTATGTCTTTTCTTCCTAAGAAATATTAGTGCAATTATTGCAAAAATAATTTTTTTTGAAAGGTGGAATGCCCTTCACAAATAATGAATGTGATTTCCCCAGTATAATGGTCAAGTTAACCATCATAGCAATGACTGGGCATAAACCATCCAAATGGTTTGGTTCTTAGCTTTACTGTACTCACCCTCAGCACAGCACACACCCCCACATGCAACACATACACCCCCATACACACTCTCTCTCTCTGCTCAGTCACTAATGAAATTTACACTATAAAAAAAATTAGCAGATGAATTATTACTGAGTGCAACTGCAGATTCACATCGACTAAATAATAACCATAACATCGTGAATTTCAGTGGTAAATCTGTTCTACCCTCTACACACCAAACGCACAACAAGTGTGCAGTGATGTACTGGTACTACAAGTCTCCCTTCACTTAAGTTCTGAGTAAACCAACAGAAATGTAATCTGGTATCTTCTTTCTAGCCAAATAAATAAATCTATGTATAGTTAGTTGAACTTAGCTTATTCTCCAGCTTCTTATTCAAAATATCAAGTCTTTATCAAGAGTTTGTTTTGGGGGTTTTTTCAGTTTTTTAAACGGTTTCAATATGCTAAAGTCATAGAGTAATTCACTTTTGTGCATTTAGAGAAGGCAAGTACTTTACTAGTTTGGTTATTTCTTCTCCACTCCAGCTATGTTTCTGCTGCTCTTTCTTCTTTGCCCAGACCTGAATTTTCCATTTCAAGGTCAAATTGGAAACATCACTGTTTTTAAAAATTAATTAATTAACAAAATCACCTTCAAGGATACAACAGTGAACAGTGCTGAAATGCTATTTTATCTTGTTTAAACGCTCTCACTAGACGTTAGGTAGCCTGTTCCCCTCACTGGGTTATCAGAATGATAGCAATGGAAATCAAGTGTGTGTGAGTGCATGTATATTTGCATCTGAACATAATAGTTTTTAAGTCGTTAATTGAACTTTACACCAGTGTATAAGCTGTGCTGAAATTTCAGCTGTTATGTGAACCGCTAAAACTAACCTGGCAGTCATCACATGTGCTGCGCTGATGCAAATCGCTGTTGTGCTATTTTCAGGCTGGATTTGTGATTGAATTGGATTGATTTCCTTAAAAATCTCTTCACTGATATCCAACCCAGCATTTTTAGTGATATCCACCCAAATCTGATACATCATAGCGGACCTCCAACACCAAGTGCTGAATTCATTGTGCACGGCACATTTTATACTATTGACACAGGCAGGTTACAGGTGAGTTTTTCTTAAGACCACTTTTTGACTGGCAATAGTCTCTGCAAAAATGGACTGGTTAGTTGCAAGCACTTCCTATTGCACCGAAACATGATGGAAGCCCAATTTCTGATGCCACCTTATGAACTAATCAATCCTCTCTACTTAAAAATGATGTCACCAACCTGTCAACCAGTTGATCAATGTGTCTGTGTGAGATCTTGAATGAGCAGCACTCACTTTTTAACCATGTTCAAGCATGTGTGTCAATTACTAAATCTATTCATCAAACTGACCAGTTCTTTGTTTAATGTTTGTCTTTTAAAACAGTGGACACTATGTGGTAAGCAATTCAACTAAATGTCTTTCAGCATCATGGGCTAGTGGGTTCTTAGAGGGTTCCCACTTGCTGATATTGGTGCAACAGCCAATTTGCCTTCATCCACATTCACGAGATTTTATAGGATCAATGGCGCTTCTATCCTGTTGGCTCACTGACAGGTTCTGGAGGTCACCAAGGTCACCAAGAAAGGTTCCAGATTGGGGATAAATTGGCATTTGCTCTGTGCTTGAAAACGGCTCTGTCTGTGAATTGTTCAGAGACAATCCGAGAGGCTTGCAGATCATTCGCAGAGTCCCGAAAAATATCTAACAAGCTAAATATCTGAACATGTCAGCAAGTCCAAATCCTGTAGTGTGAAAAGTGTTGCAACAAGGTTATGACTAGTAGTGAGTGAGATGCCAAGCTACAGCCCATGAGACCACAACATATGGAGAAACCTGGGGCAGGAGTTTGGTCAACATGGATGGCTACAAGTAAATACACACGAAGTATCCAAGAAAGATGCCAGACAGGGGAGCTTGTATCTATCTATAGATTATATGATAAAAATGTAAAAACATTACTTTTCAGAGAAAACAGTCCCATGATATCGCATAATTCTGTGTAATCTCTCACGTGTTTTCGTGATAAAGCGTAGTTTGGAGGCCAGACATTCTCATCGGACACTGAAACATCTTGTGTGTCGCCGACAAGTCATGTAGTGTGCAAACCACAACGACTTCCAAGATTCCCGTTTACAAGATAAAGAGTTGTGTAGTACAGCGATCTGACGCCTGTGAATTTTCTGCAGTGTGTCCATGACTTTAGGCTAAGCCACCCTCTGGTGTCATGAATCAGTTCTAAAACTAGTTACAAACATACGATGAATACATATTTGTAGCTCAGCGGTGTGACTACTGATTACTGTCAGCTGAGAATACTGTAATTAAAACACACACAGGAAGCCCAGTAGGATGAAGACTTTAAAAAAATAAGAGCCACATGTATGTAATCCACCACTTTGTGTAAATATCAACAGTGTACAATATGATTCAATTAAAATATATTACAATATAAATGTTGGTCGAGTTGTTTTACATGTCAGTTGAAGCTCTCAAATCACTTATTTGGCAATTATTATAATACTGGCTCAACGACTGCTTGACAAGGTATCTGTCAGCACAGAACATAGCGAGTTTTATAACTAGGACAGTATCATGTTACGATTTATCCTGTTAGAAACCTGTCTAAAAAAATGCAATCATGCCCTGCAAACAGATTTTCTAATTGTTCAGATACAATGGATTGTTACAGGAAACAAAACCATAACAAACCTTAACCAGCATCGTGAATAAAAACACGGCACTTGGAAATACACGATTTGATCAATTTAGCAAACGAATGACTATAAAAGACAGCGCCATTTTGAGGATCCACGCAGTCAACAAGAGCTCTATCCAGTAATTTAAGTGAACAAAGGAAACTTGAATAAAATCTTTACAAAGCCAAAGTGAATGTACGCCGTTCCAACGCGATATAACGTTACATGTTAAATGGTTCAGTAGCTAACCATACAGCATAGCTCATGGCATCTTTGAGCTAGCCAGCGTTATCGATCTAAACCGCCAGCATTAAGCTTTAGCTGGATGTTCTCCAGGCCCCTGCTAGACTTACGATTGTCACTGACCAGATAAAGCGCCAGTAAAGCAACGGTTCTGAATGAACTAGCACAAGCTACTTAGCGCTAGCAAGTCCGAGAATGTTAACCTAGCTAGATAGCTACTAATCGCTATGCATTGTCACTGCGCGAATAACTATCCGGTTCAAGAGTGAATTTTATTTGTGAATTAAGTTAAACTATTTCGGACACATTGTGGTAAAGTTGTAGTGTATTATGGTAACAACTGTTTAGAAACCTTCCGGCGCCATCTTATAATTCAGTTCACTTGGCTAGCTAGCCAGCTGTGGAGGCACAATTTGTTTCAGATTGCCGTATTTTAAGTTTGGAACCAGTCATTATTACAAAAATAACAATTCTCCTATATTGTTATACATACCTTCTCACAGAGCGTTTTGACCTGATTTTCCGTCAGCTGTTTGCACTCATTAAGCTGCTCGATCCATTGATCAAGTTCCTTCGTAAACGCCTTTTCATCCATATCTGTTCTGTTAACTTAGCTATTTTTCAATCGATATATATACTAATTTTATTACAAATAAAACCTCTTGCTTTCGCAGCCCTTATCCACTTTCCGAGAATGTCCACTCTCTTAAGTGTGATTACTCTGAGGGTTTCATGTGGCTGCTACTCTTTAATTTTTATAATTTAAAAAATTGCCAAATTGGACCAGGAAACACTAAGACGTAAGTCCTCACTGTCTTACCCTGAGCCCCACCCAGCCTCCTTCATAGAGCCTGTACTGTGTAGAAGCCCTAATTGGTCATACGCAAAAGATCCCGTTTTTCTTTTTCGTTGTTTAACAACCAGATTTTAGCTGGCTACGCCTCAACTGAAATCGTCCAAAACTAAAAGGGATTTGTTCTTAGTTTTAGTACTTGCAAGCGTAGTTTTGTAGTGTTTCTTCTGTTATTCTTCTCTGTTGAGATTATCAAATGTTAAGATCAGCAGTCGAATTATATTGATTCCCCAGTGTGGAATTTTAGGGAATCTTAAGATTCAAATAAAACGGCAAGGTAAACTAATTAGTGAATATTTTCACCACAAAACAACACGACCACAATCGAACTAATTATGACCTGTTTTGGGTATACTTTATTTTTCCTTTCTCCTTCCCTGAATATTTTTTCTTTCTTAACTTGTAAAACTGAAATTAATCAATAAAGCTATTGAACATGGCAGGTATACGTTCCGTCAATTGATGCTTTTTGTTTTGCATTTAAAACTAAAAGACAGCACACCGTTTTCGTCTTTTTTCTGTTGAAAGAGTACGAAAAAGAAAAGACCCCAATATCCAATTCTGATTGAGCCTAATATATTTATTCTGAAGTAAATACCTTTGTTTTTAACCCCTCTTTATCGTTAACTAAACAAAATAAATACATTTGAAAAATACATTAACAAAACTGGCCGTCAAACCCTGTCGCCGATGAGCGATGTACTTGAGTAAACTGTGATCCGTGGGCGGATGCACATTGGTGTTGAACTATATACGGTTTCGGGACGTCGCCAAAAAGATGCGCGCGCATTTTGGCAACAGCAGTGGAGATTGTGTCACATTATATCCACATTATTGATCTCATTTCACAGTGATGACGCGTATAAGATAGAGCTTTTGAATTTTGTAACGAAAGATGATATCAGAAAGATGTGCGCTCATTATGGGGTAGTGGTAAGTGGAGATTTATGTAATTGACCCACAGTGGTGATTCCATTTCTAACAGCTAATTTAGTTCATAAAAGATAATATATCAAGACTGTATGTGCGAAGTCAAAACCTTATTCCACTTTATCCTTACACAATTATTTTGCATATACATAGGCATTTAGATTGAATAAGATCCTTTAGAAATAAAAGTCTTGCAGTACTGGTGGAATATACTTTAAGACTCTACAAATAAATTTATCATGTTACACACCATATTGATCAGCCCCAAAAGTGAACATCTTATTTGGAGACCTGGCTAATTTGACCTTGTCATGTAACTAGTAGTATTTAAACCAGGGCTTGTCAGTTGACACTCCCCTGCCACATCTGATCCCCTTTCCTTGTTTTATTTGTGTGTGCGTGCACTGAAGAGTTTAACATGTTGTTTAGTTTTCAGTATACTAGGACTGCAATCTATGTTCGCTTAGCCACTTGGAGTCAGCATATTATCGTTGTGATTAGCATGTAACTTGTGAACAATGTTATTCACTGGTATTTAGCTTTTCAGCTCTTATGTGCTAAAATGTCTATGTGTTGTCCTTGGTATATGTGATATATATAACTTCACAGCCAGATAAACATTTTCCTAACATCAAGACTCTGAAGAGTCTTTGTCCGCATGTTTTTGTCCGCATGTTTATTAATATTGCAAGGAAAGGTGAAACTAAAATTCCAAAAAACATACTCAAAACTATTCATTATCTTTCAGTATTCTTGCTTTTAAATTGTCATGTCTTTGAATACATTTCAATTTGACTGTAGACTTCCTCTTGTAGCACTTGAATGATTGATTGGAATCCTCAACAGGATTCTCTTTATCCTTAACTGAATTCTACTTTACATTAATGCCAACCCTTCCAGGAGCTGTTTTTCACCTGGGTTCTGATGAAAAGATGAGCTATGTTTCCAGGGCAAATGATTTTATGACTTTCCTTTAAAATGTCTTATGCTATTCAATGGGCCTTTCTTCATAGAGGGTGTGGACTTCTAGGAATGCAACATAAATTATCACAATCATCTGATTTCATTGGAGGCTCAACAGAATCAGAAATGACTTTCGGAAAAATCTCTTTTGTGGACAGAGATTTCCTGATGTATGTTTGTCTTTTCTCAGTCCTGGGAACACAGTTTTGCCATTTGTAGAATACACAATCCATGTTCACTTTTCCTGCAGGAAATGGGAGTTTCTGTACTATAGGATTGATGCCTGTTGATGTGTTGAGGAAAGAAAGCACAAGCAAGTCTCCTTCAAACTTGGCTAATAGAAGTTATGATAGTAAATTGCTAAACTTTTTAAATTTAGAATATTTTACATTATTTTTGGAAAAGTGTCAACATGTTTGAACAGAGCATCTTCTATTACTTCTTTGAAATGTATATTTGTTTGAGTCTGCTTCTATTTTTTTTAACTTAGTTGTGACAAAACAGCATACCACTGTATTTTTTGCTTTTAGATCCACACATCACCTTACATTAATTTGTAATCGATATGTACATTAATCCTATCTGGGTTGAGGAGCATTTGATTCAGTTAGTACAAGAATAAATGTTATGATCGCCCAAGCCTCATATATTGTGTTTTTGTGTCCTTGACTAGGTAGAACATGTGACTCCAAGATGCAAAATTTTGGAAATATGTCATGATATCTGACATTTTGTACATGACCACATGGCTGTATGCCATGTATTACTTGTATGAGTGCAGTTTCACCTTAGTATAAATACAAGGCTTCTCAATCAAATAAATAAAGATATATGGTCTCTGAACTGGTGGCCATTTCAACAAGTCTTCCCAGTCTATGAGTTTGTAGGTATTTGGGAGAATTTCACCTGGTGGTAGGGTAAATTTGCTAATATAACTGATATGATCCTAAAAATAAAGTTGCTTTTCATAGGTTATTAGATTAGATTTTATCATTATTGCAAGACTTATTTTGAAGGAATTTATTAATTCAGTCTAAATTAATTAAAAAAAAATATGTCAAGCTATTGTATGTGTCAAAGTATGAGTCCACTTTTTTTTATTCTTACACAATGATGATACATATACACAGGCATTTCGATTTAATAAAGTCCTTAATAAGGTCAGTAGAATGGCATACTTGGTGAAGTAATTCCTATCGTAGTACGAATTTAGCATGTTGTGTTTTAAAAAACACAAAATGGTGTTAGAGAAAAAGGTCTGAACATAAGCAGAGAAAGACATAATATTAATGCTGCTTGAGGATGACCCAGATGTGTGTGGATCAGCCAAATATCTTTATAAGTGAAGGGAAAATCCAAAATTGTAGTCAAAAACCAGGCCAAGGTCAAAACCAACCCTATAAAATTATCAGATTAAAGGTACATCTGAAGAGAAGCCAAAACAGTCCAAAATAGAGCCAGAGAGAGCAGTCTAGCAGGCAACCAAATCTAAAAGGAAAAATCCAAAAAACAAAGTCAGGTAGTAGCAAAACTTGTCAATACACGAGGAGTATGTTAACACAAGAATACCATTCAGTATGCTCAGGGAACAGATGCAATACTTCATACATTCCCCAACACAAAGGACTTAAATACTGCTAGAAAACTTTCACATCAGTATTCTGGGACAATTATCTCTCCTGGGGATTCTGGGGAATGTAGTGAGGAACCCTGGTGTTAGCTTCATTGGTTAGGGCTACTGGAGGTCGAGCCAGCCAAGGCACGAGGATGCCCATGATGACCTGGGCGAATCCCTGGCGCTGGAGGATGGAGAAATTCTAGAATGCTCATGGGCACTGACATGTCTGCGGTGCCAATCCATATGCTGTCCATGAGGACGTCCCTTGGGCGAGGTGCTGGCCTGTCAGGGAATCGCCAACGAAAGTCCTCCACTAGAAAATGGTGCAGGATGTTTCTGGCAGGAACCCAGCTCTGTTCCTTGGGACCATATCCCTCCCAGTCTACCAAGTAATGTAGGGCACCATTGTGTCTTTGCAGTTTAGCAAATTTGGTGCATGGCATAAACAGGGGATCCATTTACATCTATTGGTGGGGGTTGTGTCTCATCAGACATGACCTCGTCCAATGAACCTGCCAAGACAGGCTTGAGAAGGGAGACATGAAAAGAACAAGAAACTCAAAATCTAGGAGGTAAGTCTAACTGGTAAGTAACATCATTGATCTTTCTTAGGATCTTGAATGAACCTATGACCTTCAGGTTAAGTTTTATACACCCTTCTGACATACAAAAATCATGGGTTGATAGCCAAACTCTGTCCTCAGGGTGGTATAACAGTGTTCTGCCACAATGATCGTCTGCCATCTCATTTTTACACGGCAGGACAGCTTCAATATGTTCATTAGTTTCCTCTCAGACCTTTTTACTTCATTGCAGGAATTTCTGATGTTATAGCTGTTCACTGAGCAATGGGAGGATTAGAAGTCCTGGTTCTATGAGTCATGCGTTCACACAGGAGCTGGTCCAAACGAATGGACAGGGTGATGAGTTAATCAAGGTTAATGGTTAAGGAGGGCTGGGTGGGAACCACAGGAAAGCTTGGCCCCTAGTACGCCAGTCCATATACCGTTATCAGATGGATCAATGATGTCACCTACAGGGTGGACTTGCTGGAGAGTAGTCACGCATGATTGGCCTTCCATGTCTCTGCCCTGAAGTCAGTGGTCATTGAGCCCCTGAATGATGACATCACCACTGCCTGAACTCTTCCACTGGAGCTGGATGGAAGCCCTGCATACCGAGTGAGTGCCCTGCTCAGCTCCTAGAGGACAGTAGCTGCAGTACTAGGTAGACTGGGAGAGGTACAGTCTGGAAGTTGGGTGCTGCATCACAGATCCTGGATCTTGACCTGATTGCCTCCTTCCACTGTGTGTATCCATCCGAGTCTGCACTACATCAGCTGGGCAGGCCATGTTCCCAGAGGTGTTCAGGATGCTTGAGAGGGGGTCCTGTTACTATGCACCGGCACCCAGCCAGAGTGTATTCACACACACTCACCTACTTTGTTCACAATCCCTAGTTTATTAATCACCTTCAGCTTTACCTTGTTTCTGTTTCTGCCTATTTAAAGCCCACAGGTACCTACATCCAGTGCTGCCCATTGCTCCAAAACTATCTTATCTATCTTGTCCAAGCCCACAGCTGCCAAGTTAGAGATTACTGCCAGCACTTTTGCTTCTGCTTTCTTTTGTTTGCTTTTGCGCACTCAACACTGTGCCACTTTATTTTGATGGGGAATGAAGAAACTCTATTGCTGCCTCTGCAGTCTCTCCCTACCCGGAGCTTGAGAGATCTGTGTAGTATCATAGCTGTTCCTGGGACTGTTATGTGTGGAAATAGTACTTTACAAATACAAATCACAAATGTTTTAAATGCATGTTTTAAACTAAACTATAAAGCTCCAAATCACAGAAATGATTTTGTTAAAATGATCAATAAGCACAAAAGACTATTAGGCCCTATCACTAGGATAAATATGGACGCACGCTGAAAATGTAGATTCTTTAGTCTGGGAATGAGAAAATGTAATAAAATATAACTAAAGGTTGTTTTGCTTTCAGCATCCTGTATAGTTGTCTTTTATCTGTTTTTTCTAATTTCATTTATACTAATTTCATTTATTCTGATAGAATAAAGTTCCTGTGTATAATCCTCATTTGAAGGTATAATTTGATAATATACACTCACCATCCACTTTATTAGGTACGTCTTGCTAGTACCAGGCTGGACACCCTTTTGCTTTCAGAACTGCCTTAATCCATTGTGGCATAGATTCAACAAGAGTTTTGGTCGTATTGACATGATGCTGCAAATGTATACATCCTTAAAATGTATGTGTTAAAGGTGCTCTACTGGACTTAGATATGGTGACTGTTGATGCCATTTGAGTACAGTGAACTCACTGTTATGTTAAAGAAACCAGTTTATATATTTCACTATGTTTGTGAACCAAACACTTTGGTAAACCTTCAAACACCAAAACAGTTGGTTCATATGAGTAAATGTTTTCACGAGTTGAAAAATCTCCAAAATCAGACATCAAATATGATATCTGATTTAGGGCCATATTATTTCTTTATGCAGTGCTTTAGGTCAAATTTTACCTCATTACAAAGAGAGCTGAGATTGTTCTGAACATTTTGATATGAAACATATAGGTATCGTGCTAAAAGTAAGTACCTTTAAAGTGAATTTAAGAAACTGCAAAAACCGAAAGCTGGAAGTAGCTATAAAGTAGGTCATGAAAGGATGGATATGGCCAGCAACAATACTCAGGTAGGCTGTCACATTTAAATGAAGCTCAAATGATATTAAAGGGCCCAAGATGTACCAAGAAAATATCCCCCATTCCATTACACAACCACCACTAGCCTGAACTACAAGACAGGATGGATCCATGATCATGTTGTTTATGCCAAATTCAGACCCAAGAATCCAAATGTCACAGCAGAAATCAAGACTTCCAATTGTCTATAGTCCAATTTTGGTAAGCCTGTGCAAATTGTAGCCTTAGTTGCCTGTTCTTAGCTGACAGGAGTGGCTGCTGGTGTGGTCTTCTGCTGCTGTAGCCCATCGGCTTCAAGGTTTGACATGCTGTACATTCAGAAATGCTCTTCTGCATACATCAGTTGTAATGAGTGGTTATTTAAGATATTGTTGCCTTTGTATAAGCTCTAACCAATCTGGCCATTTTCCTCTGACTTTTGACATCAACAAGGCATTTTTGCCCAAAGAACTGTCGCTCACTAGATATTTTCTTGTTTTTGGTCCATTCTCTGTAAAATATGTACATGGGTGATGTGTGTGTAGATCAGCAGTTTCTGAAATATTCAGACCAGCTCACCTAGCACCAACAATCATGCCACATCCAAATTCACTTAAATCACCTTTCTTTCCAATCCTGATGCTGGGTTTGAACTTCAGCAGGTTTTCTTGACCATGTCTACTTACCTAAATGCACTGAGTTGCTGCTATGTGATTGGCTGATATTTGCATTAACAAGCAGTTGAACAGGTGTACCTAAAAAAGTGACTGGGGAGTGTAAAAATACTTTTGACTCAAGGACAGTTTTAGACTACCTGTTGAACTGGGGCACATACATAATTAAAAGGAACACAAACCAAACTCTATCTTGCCAGTGAGTTGAAGAGGCAGAATTGTGCATATGCTTTTGTTTTATAAAGGCTCACACCTTCTCCCTGTTCTGTTGCTTCTTTTTTATGCTCTTTCTTACTGTTTCTAGTTGTTCTGCACCTGCTTTCACTCTTTCTCTATGTTCTTAATTCTCTTTGTAGTCTTGTTGCCTGCTCATTTTCTGAGTGCTCCCCTTTGCTAACATAACATGCCTTTGCTAAATTAAGTAGCTAATGCCTTTGTTTTAGAAGTCTAATACACTATATTGCCTAAAAGTGCCTTCGCACACATATGAATTTGAGTAAAATCACAATCTTAATCCATAAGGTTTAATATGATGTCTGCCCACCCTTTGCAGCTCTAACAGCTTCTACTCATCTAGGAAGGCTTTCCACAAGGTTTAGGAGTGTGTTTATGGGAATTTTTGACCATTCTTCCAGAAGTGCATTTGTGAGGGCAGACACTGATGTTGGACAAAAAAATCCCCATCCCCATCCCCATCCCCAAACTGTTCCCACAAAACTGAGACCATGAAATTGTCCAAAATCTCTTGGTATGCTGAAGCATTAACAGTTCCTTTCAACTAAGGAGCCCAACTCCTGAAAAACAACCCCACACCATAACTCCTCCTCCACCACACTTGGCATAATGCAGTCAGACAAGTACTGTTCTCCTGGTAACTACCAAACCCAGACTCATCCATTGGACTGCCAGATGGAGAAGCATGATTCGTTACTCCAGAAAACATGTCTTCACTCCTCTAGAATCCAGTGGTGGCGTGCTTTACACCACTACATGAAATTTGGAGGAATGTAGCGATTGACTCTGCAGAAAGTTGGTGACCTCTGCGCACTATGCACCTTTGTATCCGCTGACACGGCTCTGTCATTTTACACAGCCTACAACTTTATGGCTGAGTTACTGTCATTCCCAATTGCTTCCACTTTGTTATAATACCACTTACAGTTGACTGTGGAATATTTAGTAGCGAGGAAATTTCATGACTGGACTTGTTGCCCAGATGGCATCCTATCAGGGTACCATGCTGGAATTCACTGAGTTCCTGAGAGCGACCCATTCTTTCACAAATGTTTGTAGAAGCAGACTGTATGCCTAGGTGCTTGGTTTTATACACCTGTGGTGATGGAAGTGATTGGAACACCTGAATTCAATTATTTGGATGGGTGAGTGAATACTTTTGGCAATATAGCGTATGTGTTTTTGGTAGGTTAAGAAGTTATAAGTGGCTAGTCTTAAAATGTATGCATTATCAATATCTGTTCCCTTGGAACAGGGAAGGTCAATGATGAAATCTAATGCAATGTCAGACCAAGGTCTTTCAAGCACGGGAAGTGGCATGAGTTCTCCTGCAGCGAGGGTCTTAAGTGTCTTGCTCTGACTGCAGACAGAACATGACGAAACATAGCGGTGAACGCCACTTGTCATATTCTCTCACCAATACCAGTTAGCTAGGAGCTGACGTGTACGTGTCTCCCCTGGATGACCCGTAGTGAGGGAGGAATGAGCCCATGCTAACAAATGGTTCCGGCAAGAAGCAGGTATGTAACGCTTACCCATCGGGCATTCCATTGGGGTGACAGTTCCTTGTGTGGCTTGTTCTATCTCCTCATCAATTTCCCATCTGATAGATGCCAAGTGAACTCAGGTAGATAAAATGGTTTCTTTCACCTCTGTTGTCTCCTTATGCTCCCCTAGATGGACGCAGGATAGGGCATCAGCTTTCGTATTGTAAGTTCCTGGACGATACATAATCTTGAAGTTAAACCTGGAAAAGAACAATGACCATTGGGCTTGGCAGGGGTTCAGTTGTCATGTCATATTCAGTTGTCATACGCATATACTCTAGATTCCTATGGTCCATGATTACTAAAAAGGGATGATTAGCCCCCTCCAGTCAATTCTTCCATTCCTCCAGGGCTAATTTAATGGCCAACAGTTCGTGTTCTCCTATCCCATAATTTTGTTCTGCAGGGGACAGTTTTCTAGAAAAGTATGCCATGGGATGGAGTTTGTCCCCATTAAGCCTCTGAAAAAGAATGGCTCTGATACCGATGTAAGAAGCAACAGCTTCTATTATAAATGGGACCGTCGGATCCAGGTGTCTAAGGATGAGAGCTTTTAATCTGATGAATGTGCTCTCACCTGCTTGATTCCAACTAAGTTTATTAGAGGACCCTTTAAGGAGGGCTGTGAGGGGCCTGCTATACTGCTGAAGTTTCTTATGAAGCATTGATAAAAGTTTGCAATTACCCAGGAAACTCTGTAGCCTTTTGATGGTAGTGGGCACTAGCCAATGAAGGATGGCTTCTATTTTTTTGTCAACCATTTCCTTTCCTATAGCTTACTACATACCCCAGCAATGTCATAGTAGTGGTATGGAACTCACATTTCTCCCCCTTCACATACAGTCCATTCTCCAGGAGAATTTTCAATACCGATCTAATATGGATGTGTGTCTGAAGGTTGGGTGAGTAAATGAGGATGCCATCGATATAAGCGATTACATATCTCCCCATTACCGTTTCAAGGACATCATTAGTGAAGGATTGAAACACAGATGGTGTGAGGCTGAGACCGTATGGAATCACCTTGTACTCATAGTGTCCTTTTGTGGTGATGAAGATGGTCTTCCACTCATCTCCCTTCTTGATCCATCTAAGGTTGTAAACACTACTGAGGTCTAATTTTGTGAAGAATTTTGCCTCTTGTAGCTGTTCCAGGGCGACGGGGATGAGGAGTAGTGGGTAAGCATACTTCTTGGAGATCAGGTTAAGATTACGGTAATCGATGCAAGGGTGAAGGCCGCCGTCATCTTTACAAAGAAGAAACCTGATGCCAGGGGGGAAGTGGAGGGCTGAATGAAACCTTGCCTCAATACCTCTTCTATATACTGTTACATGGCTCTCTCTTCTACTTGAGAGATATATGCATGCCTTGGGTAAGGTAGCACCCTCCAGGAGTTCAATAGAGCAATCACAGGAATGGTGAGGGGGCAACAGGCTAGCTTTCTTCTTGCTAGCAAGGTCCTGATATTCTTGAGGAGGAAAAAAAAAACCCGGGTCGTCAGCAGGACTCTCAACCGTCGTGGAGCAGAGTTTAAGTGTGGGTAAGGTCAAACAGTTCCTATGACAATAAGCCAATCACTGAGTTATCTCCTTCTGGGGCCATGATATACTTGGATTATGTTGTTCCAGCCATGGAAGGCACAGAATGACTGGGAATGAAGAGACTTGTGGGACAAGAAAAGAGATGAGTTCAGAGTGGAGTGCACTGCAGGGTGAGTTTAACAGGTGTAGTGCAGAGAGATATGGTCCTAGCCCCTACGGATGATCCGTCCAAAGTGGCCAGGTGAAGGGTCTTGGGTAATGGCTCTACAGGGATGTTTAGGTCTTGTACAAGATGGGCAAGAATGAAGTTGCCCTCTGCCCAGCAATCAACTAGGGCTGTGAAAATGAATGATGGAGTGTGAGATTCAACATACATTAGCAACATGAATAATTTAGCAACCATACTAAGTTTGTGCAGGGTCATTACCTGAGCTTGTGGGGTGGAAGTCTTGCTTCCTCTATGATTTTGTGACACATTACGGTTGGGTTTGAGACAACATTCCCTGACCAGATGACCTGCTGATCCACAGTAAAGACATAGACCTTCTTGGTACCAGTGCCGTCGCTCCTCCTCAGATAAGGGAGAGGAGTCACATTGCATTGACTCCACCATGTGTTCTCATCTAAATTCTGATCTAGGATGGGGGTAGTTGGAGCAAGTATTACCGGATTTCCGTGGTCTTCATTCCTGGAGGTAATTATCCAGATGGATTGCCAGAAAAATAAGTTCGTCCAACTTGAGCTCATGCAAAAACTTGCAATTAAGGCCATCTCTAAATTGTACATTTAAAGCTGCTTCGTTTCACTCACTACCTGCAGCTATAGTGCGGAACTCGTGTGCATAGTCAGCTACAGTTTGGTTGCTTTGGCGTAATTTGATTAGCAATTCTCTGCTTGCTCTTCCCTCATGTGGATGATCAAAAACTGCCATAAATAGAGTGATAAACTCATTGTATGAAGAGGTTTGTACACTCTCTTATATAACGGTAACCCAATCTAGCACCTTGTCTGATAGATGAGAGGTAAGGAACAAAATCTTATCTTGACTAGAGCAGGGGGGAAATGCTTTTGAAGCATATGGAGCATTGTAGTAGAAAACTCTGATACCTTTCAGGGGAGCCGTCGTATTTCTCAGGCTTACTCACTGGGAAGGTTGGTTGAGAACTGGTGACCGCAGTAGCTGAAACCAGTGTGGGGGTGAACTGGGTAGAAGGAGTTGTCATCTGTAGCCTGGAGGTAAGTTCCCTGAGACAATGACTGAGTTCAGACATTTGTGTTTGTTGATCTGCCTGTTGTTTAGCCATCATGTCCATAGACCGTGTGAAACCTCAAGCACCTGTAGGTGCTGATTGAGTAGCTGGTTTGTAAGAGCCTCCTTCAATGCCTCCGAATCCACCGTGTGCATGTTGGTTAAGTATTCTGTGATGGGTTGGGCAAAATCAGATGCTTGTGGATATGAAACAGGAGGTTGATTTACTCGTAGTTCAGGGGTTGAGAAATAATTCAGGATGACGACCAAAAGTGCATATAAAAGGAAAATTGAAATCTTAGAGAATAACACAGTCTGAGTCAGAAACCAGAAGACCAATCACAAAATTAACAAGGCAGAAAATACAAGAGGGGCAGGCTAAATACAACAACAAGGAATACAAAGACAGGGTGCAGTACACAGAAAGACTATCCAAAATAATGCTCAGTATGCTTTAGTAAACTATCAGCAACTTCATAATGATTGAGAGTTTAAAACAGTCTTATATACAACAAGAGTCAGGACACACAGGTGAGTTCAATATTGACACTGATCTGATTGGACACCTCTGATTGGTTGACTCGTTGACCAGGTGACAAATGGGTTGCTGGGTAATGTAGTCTGCTAGGGGATCAGGCAGTGTGACAGTTACCCTGTCAAGTGGCATTATAGGAAATGTAACAACTGTAGTGTATAAATGAGTTGATAATGCTTTTGTCATGTAGTTCTGCTCAACATTCCAGGTTAAAACTCAAACATTATGGCTTTCATATTCACTGTTTAACCTGCATGATTATATTGGGGATTAGAAACATTTTACTGGGGCGCATGCCTCATTAAACTAAATCTAATGATGCCTTGGTTTTGACTAATAGGTAATAAAATTCTCAATCATTTCCTAAAAATATAAAAGGCTGATATATGCAAGCACAATTATCTTTTACTTTGGCAATGTTTAATTTATCTGTTTGACTATACAAAATATTTTTCAGTGATTGATTATTCTTATCAGCATCAATTAACAAAAGAAATATTCAGGATGGGTTTTTTTTTGTTTTTTGTTTTTTTAATTGCTTCTGATGACAGTCTAGGCTTGGACTAAAAGGCTTTCACAAGAGATTCTTTTTAATTTCCAGATAGGAAAGATAAAACTCACATCCCCTAACCACCATTTACTTGATAAAAAAAACCAAACTGTGTATTGCAAAGTTAAATAATATGAATCAGCCTGTGCTGTTGCTGATCTTCACCTGGCATATGCACTGATGAGATGCAATAAGTTCCTGTTGAGAGTTAAAGTAATAAAGACAAGCAAACCTGTGCACCTACCAGTTCAAATGACAATAAACCAGTGCACCTTCTAGTTTGGCTGACAATGGTCCAAATCAGAAGTACCCATCAGAAATGATTTTGTTCTATGCACAAATATGTAAGTAATATTTTTCAGGTACTAATCATAAGACACGTATAGAATTGTACAAACGTTCATGCTACAAGAATGTTTTGATAGCACAGATTGGGATTTTATGCACAGGAATTGGATCTAAACAAATATGCCACATCTGTCCTAGGATACATAAACTTATACAGTGCGAATGCCCTCACACAAAAGACAATAAAAGTGCTCACCAACCAGAAGCAATGGATGAAAAATGTGCAGCACTGCTTAAAGAACGTGATGAAGCTTTTAAGTCAGAAGACAAACAGGCCAATAAGAACCTTCAGGGAGTCTTGAGAAAGACATCAAGGATGCTGTGTGCAGAAAAGCAGTGCACTGAGGAAAACTTTGAGAACAACAACCACAGGATGCGGGATGGGATTAATGCATTGACAGAACACTCTGCAACCTAGTGACTCCAACTTACTGGTTGCCCTTTTTATTTTCCTGATTTGACACCCAAAATTGGGCAGCTGCTACTCACACTGCACTACCTGTAGGTTAGTGCACACTGGTTCTACAACACCACTAAGTTAGATCCACCCAGCAGAAAGTCAAGGTCAGTAAAGTAATGGAGTGCCCAGATGGATAGCATGATGGACAGCATGATGCCCAGATGGACAGCATATACATTATGTGAAATAAAACTATGGGTGCGAAATACTTTTCTAAATGTTTCAATACACTGCCAATAGCTTACAATTTATTAAACATACATATCGCTTCCAACATCCCTGTTCCTCCGCGGATGGGGCATGACGTCACTGGTTGTTTAGAAGAGAAAAACCACGGTATCTCGAGCTAGCAGGCTATCTATTCTTGAATCGTTCCTTTATTTCAGGCCCCTATCCATTATATGACTTAATATAATTACACGTTTTTGAGACATGTCTACTCCAGCAAGAAGACGACTAATGAGAGATTTCAAAAGGTATAAAAATATGCTCCTAAGATTGTGTTTTTACGTAGTGCAGTTTGCTATATAGCTAGCTAGCTAGCCAGCGGTTTTGCTCTATTGGTGCTTGAATGTATGGTTAGCACGTCACTTAGCTAGCTAGTTAGCTACCTAGTTTGTAAGGTACAATTTTCTTTTCCAGAAAATAGAAAATGTTGTAATCCATAGGTTTATATGACTAGCAATACTTATTTATCTAATAACGTATTTGTAGCCAAAAGTGGACCTTCAAAGTGGAGAGTGGCAATTTGGGTGTGTTTGTTTCGAGCTAACCTAGCTGTTAGGCTAGCTAGTTGTCCTAGTAAGCAGAATATAACCTAACGCTAGTTCAGCAAGACATCAATTGCTTGGCTACATTATAACCCAATATTGGGACTGCCTAGCTAGCGTTAATATACCATTTATCCATATTGCTAGACAATGAACAGTTCCAGTGATTGTAATGACACCTCATAGAGGAGATAGCTAATGTTATCAGATGATGCGACAAGCTTTGAGTTCTCGTGAAAACCTGACTGCGCGCATACAACTGTGATGCAGGTTCTGGTAAGATAGAATTGACATTCTTTTCGTAGGTCGTAATGCCGCGTTTTGGTAATTTAGTAATACTGGACCATCTTTCATCTTCACATGATAGGGTTTCTACACGGATCCACAATGGACAACACCTATAATCTAGTGTGGCTTCGTGTCATATAGTTTATTTCAGCTTCTTTGGTTAAGTTCTGGAGTACACTCACTACAGGGGGCTCAGTGAACCTGTAGACGAGAGAGAGAGAGAGAAGGTCTAGCTGTTTATTCATGGAATAAAATGTAGTTTGTCTCATAGAACCGTGGCAAGGTTCTTCACAAGCCTAATGTTCTAAAAGTGGGACTAAAGGCTTTGTAGCACTGTAACAAAGCAGAATACAGAAACTGGCCATATGAAACTTGCACAAATATTTCCCTTCTTTAATAATGTCTTCAGACTTCAAGAAGATCCACCAACCGGTGTGAGTGGTGCTCCATCAGAAAACAATATCATGCTATGGAATGCAGTTATTTTTGGGTGAGTAGTGAAAGACATTTCGTTGAACGGAACTCTGAACTTTTAAAGAACATTTAAACAATATCCATTATATGTATTAAAACTTGTATGCGCAGGGCTTTGTAGTTGTTTTAATGCCAAGTTATGATTTAGGATTCTACTAGGTAAAGTAACTGGATGTTTTTCTTTTTCCTAGACCTGTGGGAACACCCTTTGAGGATGGTAAGCCAAAGTCAGGTATTTCTATTTGGAAAAAATGAGCGGTCATGGTAGAAAAACAAGGACCAAATGACACATATATGTATTCACTTTGAATCATATTGAGTGTTAAGTACACAGTGAAATAATATGGGAATAGCACACATCTGTATTCAATCCACAGAATTATCTATAGAGTTAATGCATAATGATGATTATCTGCTGTTCAGAAATGTAAGTGTTTTTCTCTTAGGCAATATCCACTCCTATGAAATGCTGTTTTAAGTTCACCACCATTATCTGACAATTTCAACTGAAAATATATGTTTTGGGCAGTCTAAATGTAAACTGAAAACAGTGGAATGCCTTTAAGGCCCATATTAAGTATAACTTTAGTGTTCTAAATTAATAAACATGTATCATCCACACATCAGCTACACCTCTTACATTAATAGCCACACCGCAGCTATACCTCCCTTTACACCCCACCCCTGGACTTTAGTCTTTCTGATGATGTTGGTATAAACACTACAGCATTGTTACTAGTGACTTCATTGGTGAGGACTTATAGTTATTCCTGGGCTTTTTTGTTTTGCCTGCTTTTCAGTTATTGCTAGGATCTGCTCTATACTACTGTGGTATCAAGTGCTAATAATGTTGGTGGCATTTAGGCTGCTAAATTGAGACATAATTTGTAGACATGGCAAATTATCAGAACTAGGGCCATTCATGACAGTCAACCTCATTATGAACTGTATCTTTATTAAGTCTGAATATATTTAATGTATTTAATATATTTAATATATTTCAACATATTTAATGAACTACCTTATGTGGCCATATCTGAATTTGGCCCCTTTGTGATCAAATCTCATTGTAAACTGTTTTAAAGTCCTACATACAGGAGAGGATGGTTTTTTTTGGCAAAATTGCTGTAAGATTAGTCCTTTTCATTGTTTGCATTTTTGCAGGAACATTTAAGCTTGTGATAGAATTTTCAGAAGAATATCCTAACAAACCTCCTACAGTTCGATTTATCTCCAAAATGTTTCATCCAAATGGTAAGTTATTATTCTTATTAGATGTGTAGCTGTTCATAGATATGGCTTTTAACTTTGAGCAGGCTGGTAATTCTATACAGGGGGTCATTTTTAGCACCCAAGTGCATTTTGCATCAATGAACAAGAGGAAACTAAAG